>NC_135874.1:17940033-18275866 GCF_031162955.1 Sander vitreus
AGATTTTGGCTGTATCGCCCAGCCTTACCTTGATGTATCTGATTGTTGTTGGGTTCTCAAGTCTTTTCTGTGATAATGATTACAAATCATCATAAATAATATAGTGAATTTAATCATCAGTGTCTAATATAATTTAAGAAATTGTTATTAAGCACCTTCCACGTTCATGCTGAACATCGCTGTGGTAGGCAATAGAGCACCTGAGGGAATGCTCTGTTCAGAACATCCAATTCAGTTTTAGCCAAAAAGCAAATCTACAAGTGGGATAATAATCACTGCCACACCCTCACAATTTCACATCCTACAATATGCTTAGCACAAACAAAAACATAATACTCATCAAACTGCTTAATGAGAGCCCTTACATTTTGAACTCTGTTGCTACCTGCTCACAGGATAAAAATCCAGCAAAATGAATGAAGTTACAAAAATCATCATGGGCACATATGATTAAATGGGACACAAACACATACTTTTGGCTAAACCATCAGGATAAACAGCCCATGCAACTGCAAAATAAGTCTTAAAATCCTTTATTTAGGCAGCCTGTGTGAGAATTGTTTTAGGAATGGTTGTGTGTGAACAGCATGGAATTTTCCAATAGGGGGGAGGCTTCATTGTGAATGCCAAAAACCACGGCCTTGCACAGATATATGAACCTTGCAATGTTGTAGTGTGAATGGGACTATGTTGGTTTTTGCATTTCCTCCACTAACTGGGCCATAAAACACTAGAATCCTCTCGATTCCACTGTCTCTCCTCTACTATGTTGACCAGAGGGTTAATATTAAGACAAGTGGAAAAAATCTTTCACCCTAATATGGGGCTAATTTTTACTTTTCTTTAACGAATAGGTAACCACCATTGAGAAGGAGGCTGTAAACCCCTGTACCTTGTCTCCAGGCTCCTGCACAGAGCTAAGAGAAGGAAACTCCGGAAACAAAGCTGTCTCTCTCCCTGTGGGAAACCTGGATCCTCCACCCTGCCCACCAACATGACCAATGTGGTAATTGTCAAGGAGGGGTGGCTGCATAAAAGAGGTACATGTACAGATAAAGTTTGACCTATAAAGTTGTATTTATTATCAGTTGTAAACAGTTTTATTTTTGATTGTTTCAAATCTTACTGCACTTGAACCTTTGAGGGCTGAAAACCAAAGTGAAATAAGATCATCTCTGTATGCACCTCATTATTTATGTGCTATTGTTTCTTTTGTGTATTTTTTACAATTCAATTAAGATGTTGTATAGTTATCATCACCTCATGTACGAGAAACCCCAACTGTGCAAACTTTCCGGTTAACCAAGCTGGCAAAGAACACAAACTATGCAAAGGCCCCAAATATGTTAGTTATGCAAATATTTCAAAATTCCCTGATAAATGGAAATGCATTTAAACTGCAAAACAAGTAGTGGGTTTCATGCAATACATGCATATGACAGTTTTCATATACTCAAACTACTTTGTGTTTGAGGGCATAAATGGTGTAAACTAAAATTATATTTTTACTCCAATGGTTCAAATATTTCACAAATCCTCATTACCTTCATTCCTGAAGTACTTGGATTAGCAAGAGTTTACTGTGGTACACTATTGACAGATTTGTTTTCTAAATACTGCAGAAAGGGCTGAACTGAATGACGTATGTGCAAGGTGATTGATTACCGGGTAACTGTATTTAAAGAGGCTGTACGCCAGATCTAATGTAAAGAGCCATCCAGTTGCAGAGTCCCTAGTGGGCCCCATTTAGCTCCTCTGACAGTGCTATGTTGCGTGACATGGCTCTGTGTCGGGCGCGAGTCCTGTTGTTTGGACGAAGAGGCATTCCTCACATACCTGCTGGCTTTGAGCAGCTTTATGTGTGCATACTAACTCTGCCTTCAAAATGTGGCTGCCTCACGGAGCCCACTCCACCACCACCAGGGGCAAAATAGGATAAGGAACTTCTCTAAAACCACTGAAGGCTCCCAGGCCTAGTGTCAAGGAACCAGGCTTTTACTGGAACAGGGGAAACCAAGACTCTGACTCAGGGGATAAGGTGATGGGAGCAGGTCACTAGGAGAGTTCCTGGGACTCTTGGGGGGGAGAACAGTGTGCCGCTGTGGTGTGTTAGCCCACACTCCCCCTCCTCAAGGCTTGGGCTAAGAGCATAACAGACTGCTGTTTTAGGAAAGGGTCAGCCTGGTTTGGCTCAGTTGGTCTCAGGCAGACACACCCTGGTCCTTCCAGTGAGTGAAAGGATAAAATGTTGGGTGCTAATAGTGTTTAATTTGCAGAAGCTCTGTTGAGTATAGCAAAGTTAGGGAGTAGCTGACAAAAAATAGTTTTATCTTAGCCACAATCTTGAATTGATGTCCTACAGCTCTTCATCAAAATCTATAAAGTAAAACTCTTGATTAGCTTTTCTGATACATGTCAGAGGCTGTAGTTCTTGTGTATCTCTTTAGGGGAAAAAACGACAACAGGAATGTCCTTTCTTGAGAATGGAACATGTAAAATTCCATTAGTTAGTCATGCCAGTCAAAGGTTTGGGCTTCAGTGTCATTTATTCTGTAAATTTGTAAACTATGTTATTTCCTGGTGTTTGTTCCTTTTCTCTGTATATTATTTGTGCCACAAAACAGCCCAGGTCAATTTTTCCACACCTTCAGCAGTGCTGATAAGAATGGACTATTCTGATTGAGAGCCAGTGTAAAACATAACTTCAAAAGTAGTCAAATAGTGACGGGTAGAAAAACAGTCAGGTCGTCACACACACAGAGTTGTAGCAATGACACCCTGCTAGTTGTTACAGACATGCACACACTAAACAAACAACCCTTCAGGAATAGTGAGTTGGCATGCTGTCGCAGCCCAGCAGCTGTGCCCTGTGAAATGTCACCCAGAGCCTCTGTGTTTTGATTGGAGGGCGTCCACCTGCCTCCTTGACAGGAAGGCTTTTAGTGTCGCGTCACTGTCATGCAGTCTTTGCCCCAGAGCCACTGCACAGAAGGTGAACCTGCAGTAGCCCTGTCTTGCTGTCCATCACCTTCAGCCAGGCAACCCCCACTCAACCACTATCATCCCATGTTGCACCTTGAGTGGAGTTTTTTTGTGTGGTGGCGCCACCCAAGTGACTCACATCTCCATGTGGGCGTAATAATAAATGGCTTATACCGCTTCCAAGTGTGTTCAGCATGCTCATTACTCCCATGTGTGCACTCAAAACACCAATTTAATGTTTTACAAAAGATAGCCCTCCATATTTCTATCAACATTTTGTGTGGGTTCCATGGACACGGCCTAGTAACAAACGACATTCATATTGGACATAACAAAAGCAGGTACAGTTAAAGTGTGGCCTTTTCCTCCAGTAATGCCCAATTAATGGTGCTACATAATGAATGGATTTCATGGTGGGCCAGTCACATGCACAGAGCACAGCAGCTCTGGCACGTCAACTGAACACATCAATGTCACTGACTCTCGCTCCTTGATTCCTGTCTGATTAGTCATGTTCAGCATGCATGTGCAAACTGTTTGGAGGCTCCTGAATGAAAGTAGAGCAAGCATTGTGCCTTAGTAGCCTGTAAACCCCAAGGGGGTAAGCCTCGCTCCACAACGTGTAGCTCCTATGGCGCCATTTTGATGCTAACAAGCACTCACCTGCCGTTAGCATTCCGTTGACTGCCATTCATTTTGACATCACTTTGACAGCGAATAACTTTACATCTGAAGCGTTTAAATACTTCATTTGTCCATTGTTTATATCTAAAGAAACACAACAATGTATAAAAGGCTCCATTACCTTGTATCTCACGTTATGGCTCCGTAGTAGACGTTTTTGTAAAAATAGGCTAACGATTGTGACTTACTGTCGCATAGTAGAGGAATTACCGTATAGTACAGGATAAGCTCGGCAGGCAGTTTCAACTTACATTAGCTGTTTAAGTTTAATTACTAATGTTAACTAGCATTTTAGTTAGCAATAATTAGCCTGTGCCTATGTTATCTCCTTACATATACCTACGCTCTCCGTCTCTGCAAGATTGGGAATGATTGAAATTTCTCTTGGCACAGCTACCAGAAGACTTACAACTTTCAGACAGATTGCTCACGTCACATCTACGTCTTCAAGCTCAGTTGGAGGCTGTGCAGTAACACTCAGCCCTCACCGGAAAAGTGCTTCTAATATCCTTCACTGGTCTCTGTCCAGAGCAACGGGATCTGTTGGTCCATTTCTTTAACTATCTATGGTAAACCCCCCAGTAGAGTTAATCTGTCATTATAGCTGCAAATTCTCAGCCTTGGAGTGCTCTGTACATTTGTTCCAGACAGGCTGCACTCAATGGAATGATCTCATTCTGAAGGGCACACCTTCATACTTTCTCCTTTAAGCCTTGTGCTGCAGTAATGTGTCTGGATTGTCGACCCTGCCTGGGATGTGTTGGTGTGTGACTGTTATCTTGGATGTCTGTTTTAGAAGGACAGTTTTGGAATGCAAGACAAAGCAGCCTAGTAGGATGGGAGTAGTGTGTACGTACGTCTGGACATGGCTATGCAAATGTGTGAGTGAATGGACAGTGTGAAGCATATTTATTCAGAAGTTACACTGCCAGCAGGACATTACCCAGTGCCCTTATGCACAGACCGCATCGCAAGTACAGGCTTGCAAAAACACTGTAACTTTGTTGTTACTATCATAACCAGTTGTTATGCGTCCCCAAATGGTACTTCCCTTTTAGATCTTTCACAGAGTGCACCCACACACTTTGAATGTGCCTACGGCCTCTAGTGGCCACAGAGACCGAGCAGCATGTTATTTCTTATTGCAAGTGCGTTTTTTTCCCCCCAAAGTTTCCATCAAAGCCAGATCATCATCAGACATCAAAGAGGCAGATTGTGGGTTCCCTAGTTTCCAGGGAAGTGCTGCGGCCAAGAACCCAGTGAAGCTCAACAGAACAGCGCTCGCTTGTCCTCCCCTCTTCCATGGCCCTTGTTTGTTTGACTCATTTGCTCCCTGACAAGTATAAAGAGCTGGCCCCTTCGTTAGGCTAACGAAGGCCGCAACAACTGTTGGATTTGGGTAGCTCGCTCAGCTGGCTCGAGAGAAAGAGAGAGAGATTTGTGATGTTCCCAGAACATTGCTCAGTGACCTAGGCGGCCTCAGGAGTGGATGGATGTTGTGTGTGACATGCCACAGAGACCCTCTCGCAGTTTGGTTTGGAGCTTATGATTGGCTCCTTTGCTGGTCGTGCAGCTGAAGGACACCCATGAGCTGCTCCCCCAAGCGAGACCTTGTTGGTGGTCCAGGAAAGTGCATGAGACACAAAGTGGGAATGAGCGAGAGGGGGAAGAGAGGAGAAAAGCATGCATGGGTTTTGTGAAACACCAGACACAGTAGTCAGTGTAGATGAAATTTTTTTTTCATCTTTTGAATATCTGTGCCTTGTGCATCTGGTGAACAGGCGTCCAGTAATTCAGCCAACATTTTCTCACATTTGTTTTAGTTTTCCCTCTGTATTAGTGATCTCAGCAAGGGAATGTGGTGTTTCCTGCACAGTCAAATGCTCTTCAAAGAAGCAGGCCCACCTGATTTAAGAATGTCTCATGATGCTGCAATGCTGACTGTCTCAGGACTTTGACTGGCTGCCAGCTCTGCTGCTGGGTTCGCCCAGGCTCCTACACATCCACTCATTATGGCTGTCATGGGCCACACACTGCTGCAGCAACACACACACAAACCCACACATTACGTACTGCAGAACTAGAGCAAAACCTCATCCAATTTGCAAATATCTTCACCTATATTGTGAGGCTTTTACACATAAACAAGTCTCGAGTGACGAGTGCACATTCCTTTTTTAAGTTGGTCACAAAATGTTTATCTTGAATCTTGTGGATAATATGTCACATTAAGGAAGTTACTTTAATCAGAAACAAAGTTATGCAGTGCTTTACTACTTAATTGTTGTAATGTGATCGCATTATGTATAAAGTTCTATGCATAATTAAACCTATTGTGTATCTCCATGTTGTTAAGTACAAAATAATCTGTACATTTTTAACTGATAGATGGCACTAAACATTAAATAACAGTACATTAAATAACTAACAAATAATGTTAAAGATGTAATAGTTTTTCTTCAAAATTAGGAGCTGGAAGGTTAGCGCCTGAGTTTCCAGACAATATTAATTATAACCAGTGAACAATTGTGTGTGTGTGTGTGTGTGTGTGTGTGTGTGTGTGTGTGTGTGTGTGTGTGTGTGTGTGTGTGTGTGTGTGTGTGACAAACCATAGAAGCTAAGTGAGAGATGCAGTAAAAGGGATTTTTGTAGAGGGAAAAAACTGAGTAAACTGGGGGATATAATTCTGTGGTGATGGGTCATTTAGTGGTTTGACTGAAACTAATAGATGTAGCATGTTTTACTCTTCATAAACTTCTTGTGATTAACTTACAGTAACAACAGATAACTCCAACTTTGGTGATTAAATACTCAGACACTACCTAGTTGATCATCAGCAGTAGCAGTGCCAGGCAGATTTGGGAATGGAGCCCCTGTAGGCAGCGTCCAGCAGCAGAGGGTGTCACACCAGGAAGCCAGCGCTCTGGCCGGGTATCTGGCCGTCAGCGAGGACCCCCTGCTCTGGGTAATGGGAAGCAGTCTTCTTGCTAAATGTGGTGGAGAGAAGTAAATTACTGGGGTGCAGCTGTCTGCAGACAGGCTGGCTGGCATGGTGGGGGGAGCAGGAGGCTGAGGGAGGTGGCACCTCCACCGCTCGCCTCCTCTCACGGCAAGCCCGCTGTGTGCTTACTTTGCTGTGCAGAATCCGCCTGCTCGCCACAACTGTGGTGCTCAGCAGCAGACTCCATCTCGGTTACTGTCTTCCCCTTTTTGTCTTTGTTGTTTCCACGCTTTCCTCTCAACTGTCCTTCCTCTTGTTCTCTTCCTTTCTTACTCCCACATTCTTCCTCTTCTCCTTGTCTCTTTTAACTCCCCTCTTTTCTCTCTGCCTCTGTCTGCCCCCACTAGCTCACTCCGTCTTGGTCCTCCCCCACTTCCAGCGCACACTGCTCACCCACAGCTCCACCATCCTGTTGCTAGGATAATGACCCTGCTGACAACTCAGACCCATGGCGGAAGCGGCTATGGACCAGCGAAAAGCTCCCAGTCTCCGACATCAATCACATAACTGGCACCTATCTCCAGTTTAGGGAGGGCAGGGGAGACAGAGAAACAAAGGGGATGCTCAGCTGTCTACAGACTAAGAGTTGACTGTATGCTCAGATATGTCCACATATCCTCCACATCAGCTTTATTGTGCTACTCAGAACATATTTCACAAGTTATTCAGATGCCATACAGAAAGATTTGTCATACTTTTAGAAGGAAGTTGGTCTTGACAATTTTCCTCAGCTGGAGACTTCCTATCTCCAGGAAAAATGGATCCTCTGGATTAACTCCTTGGTTGTTTGGGGGTGTTTGATCTTACACTGGTCATTGAGAGTTCATTGGCACTAATTTGCTCTAAATAATGTGTGTTTATTTGTTTGCCATGCAGTAACCCAGTTAACTAATCCATGGACTGCTTGTTTACCCAGGGAGAGGGGGCAAATCTCAGCCCCAGTGTGGCAGGGGGGGAACTTCCCACAGTGTCTCTATGGTAATCAGCAGGTGTCACTCACCATGGAGAAGAAGTGAGGGCTTTCTTATGAGCGTGAGAAAGAGAGGCTGCCTCCATTGCTCCCCCCCCCCCACCCCGTGCTTTTTTCCCTGTTGGGTTAGCAGCGGCAACCACAGTGACAGAGAGAGAGAGGGAGAGGGATAAGGGGACGAGACAGAGAGGGCTACATTGGAGGCCAGGGTGGCCCTTCCCTGCAACCTGTTGATGCTGTTGCCAAAGCCTTGGTAATGCAGTCCCCCATCCAGCTGCATGGGAGAGAGACAGGGGGCCAACAAAAGAGGTTTTGAGAGGAGGGGGATGTCAGGAAGACATAAAGAGAAAGGGGTGGGGGGAAGTAGGAGCCCAAACACCTGGACACTTTAGGATGCCATGTGAGCCTTGTGCTACCTTATATGGTCACAGCGAAAGGGGCAAATGGTTATATCGGTGTCCGGGCAGCACGAGAAGCCCAGTCCAGAGCTCTGCGGCTCAGAGCAGTGGATGGTGTGGGGTGGAGTTTGTGGTTGCTGGGGCTCAGTGGTGACCCCTGCATCATGGAGCCCCCTCTCCTCTGGAGCGGGCAGCCCATGGCTCATTGAGATGCAGGGCACAGGGTGGCAGGCCGCAGCTGCAGCCTACAGGCAGAACCCGGCAGAAAAGGGCTGAAGGGATGGGGGGGGGGGGCAGAGGAAAAACCAACAAAAGGCGCAGCCCACTCCCCCCTCCTCCCTCGCTTTGGAGTTCTAATTCCCTAATCCTCAACCTCCGCCTACCCCCCGTTCTCATCCGATTCTCACCACTCAAACACATACACATGCACAGTTCATGCAGTTACCACTGGCTCCCTTCCTCCCATCCCCAAGCCATGAATGGCCAGACGGGGACAAAACCCAACAGCAGCCCCCTCAGGAAGTCCAACCACTGGGTATAGGCACTGAGAGGCGCATTTTGTCTGACCCTCTCTTGGTTCCTCTCACTGTGTGTGTGTGTGTGTGTGTGTGTGTGTGTGTGTGTGTGTGTTTACACTCAACCACATTAGAGAGGCTTGTGTGTGTGTGTATAGTTTATCTAGTGCCAGATGACTAAGGTGGGCCTCTGTCATTGTGTTTACATGCACAGTAGGGCTATGGTCTTACCCCAGTTAAGCGAATAACCAGGTAACCTAGTTCTCCCTGTATACATGAGCGGGGAAGAATGACGGGAGTTTGTGTTGTTGCTGTTGTTTTTGGCGTCGTTGCTTCCAACTGCGCTCTTCTACTTCCGGGTCAAAAACCACTGCAGTGGAGTGGAGAGGGGCAGTTATAACCTACGGAGCATGCGCAGATGCGTAACCCAATCTTACCCCGGTTAATGTGTACACATGTACGAATACCCCGGTTACCAAAGGAGTTATCTAGGTCTGTTAACCGGGGTATGAGAACTCAGATTTTAGCTGGAGTGAGGTGTTTACATGGCGTTTGAGAAACCGGGGTAATGCCATAACCCGAATATAATCCTGTTTCAAACATGTTAACGCACTTTTAAATTATTGTTCTTGAAATGTTATTAAAATCATACAAACTAGATGGAACAGGGGAGAGAAAGGGATGACGTGCGAAAGAGCTGTTAGTTTGGATACATTGTTAAGACACTGGCCTCTCCTTTTGGGGGCAGCCCGATGAATGCTACACGATGTCTCTTATTAAAAGCCAACAAGCCACTGCAGCTGGGACCTCAACATTCCTGTCGTTGTCACGTAGAGACGGACAGTACAGGATGCTCCTCGGAAACAGCCACTAACCTCTGTCGCTCTCTCCCCCTTCTGTCTAAAACTTTCCACTTTTTTCTTTTTCTTTTTATTTATTGACACCTCAATGAGCCTGCCTGGCCAGCCCTTACTGTTAAGGCCTCATAAGCCAAGTTGTCTTGCAAATGGCTTCAGAGCCGAAAGAAAACGTGAATGTACATTTTCATTCACAGTGGGTCTGTTTTTTGTGCGAGTCCTTGAGTAATCAGGTTAAACCTTTTTTAGATTTGTAAAGTTGCACACAGTCAGCATCTGGAATACAATGATTTACTTTGATTCACTTTTAAAATATGTTTAAGAGCTGTCCGTGCGTGCGTGCGCAGCAGGCTGGAGCTGTCCACACACAGGGCCATGCAGCAGTTGGCAAATAAAGATGAATTCTGTTGTGTTTGGCAGCGGTTCTCCGTTCATTATTTTCCACTTTGCCCAGCGCGCATCCCAGACCTCAGCAGCTGCTTGTCATGTAAAGACACTCTATCAGGCCCTGACAGCTCCTCCCATGCACAGAGTATGCATGGCTCATACACACTTCACTTGAGCTCACACCCCCACTCACAGTCCTACATATGTGGGGAACATATGTAGTGATCTGTCTCACTACCACTCCGCTCAGCACAACTCTTTGCACACTGCGTAGCTTTCTCATCCCCTCTAGTTCTCTCATCTCTCATCTGGTGTCAACTCCTTCCCCTAATTTGGTTGAGTTCAGCCCCATGTCTGCTGTCACACTTGACTTTTATTAGAAAATCTTTGATTCTGGGATGCAGATCTTTCATCGATTTCCTCATAGCAAAGTTTGTCTTGGTAATTACAGTAGGACCTGACACTTGAAGGTTTTAACTTATCTATGTTGTGGTCAGTCTGTCTGTTGGCCAGTTTCCTGTTTTGGAGAAAATTTTGACTTCAAAAGGGTTTAGTTTACATCAGTGATGAATAACCGACTTAAAAGCAAAAGGCTCTCCTGTGTTGTTAAGAGGCCCATTGTCTTTTGTCAGCAGTCTGTACTGTTTCTCACTGTACACAGGATGTATTTGGGGTCTACTCTGTAAAGCATTAAAGTCAAGTCATAAAATATTAAAAGCAAGGCTAATATTTAGTTAGTAGTATAGTGTTTTCTTGATTAATTTGCTGGTCTATATTACATGTATAATATGCTGTTACCACACTTACTCTCATAACGGCTGTCAGTTTCACTTTCTCGTCATGTCTGTGTTTAAGAAAGGCCACAATGTGGAAAGTAGAACTGAATAAAAGTAGAAGGGGAAATGGGTGTAAATGGGAAGCTGACAAGGGTCATCTTTGTTGTTTATGCTCTGAGCGCAGACTGTTTGCGGGGGTTGCACTGCAGAGTGGTGGACACACACACACACACACACACACACACACACACACACACACACACACACACACAGACAGACGGATATAGCTACTTCCACTGTTCATGTCATGTGACGAGGTTTGTGGTCACAGACGAGGAAGTTGTAGTGTCCTCCTGTCTAGAAAGAGCATATAATACTAGTTAAGGATGTCCATTGCAGATGTGAAGTTACTTAATTTCTTGGTGCCCCATCTCTGTGACAGTCAAAGATGTGTGTCAGTTTAGAAAAAGATGACAAAAGCCTCACACAAACCATGCTGTTTTTTGTTTTGTTTTTTACATCCACCTGTGAAAAGTGTGATTTAAGTTTTTACACTTACAGTATTACATTAGCTGTTTCATTAATCACAGAAAGGGTTTAGACTAAAGTGTCACATTCCTTCATAAGCTTCTTTACCTCTTTGTGTGTTTTCTGTGGCCTCACACTAGTGACCATGTAGACTTGTCATGATGTCCTTAATATCGCAGTTACAAGACAAGAAAGTCAGTTGTTTTAGAGTCTAGTGACTGAGAGTTGTGAGCTGACATTGTCATCTTCCCGACATCCATGTGACCATGACCACCTCAGTGTGGGAGAACGTATTGCTGACACACACCGTGCCATGTGCTGCTGCATCACGTACGACCACCCATGCTACTTCTGGTGGGTGATGTGCGTCAGTGGAGCTGGTAGGGAAAGCTCAGAGCCATCCAAACTGGATATTGTTGTAATCTGTTAACACACAAATACCTTTCACTGCTTACAGGTCAGTGTACACAGACAAGTGTATTTATACACAAGCACATGCATGCGTACACAAACACCTGTCTCTGCCCGTCAGGATCTGAACGCTATAATGTATGAAATGTCTTCACTCAGTCTGAAAGTGATTTGCTGCATTTGTGCTGCCAAACCAAAGTTTAACCCAAAACTTAAAGTTGAGTCTCCGCCTGCGAGACATGCATGCACTTTCCTCTGGTGTCAGTTAGGGGGCTCATTAGTCTCGCTTTGCCAGACCTTCCTCCACAACGCTGCGGAGGAGGAGGAGGGTCTGGCTAGTCCACACAGCATTCCGGGATGGGAGAAAAAACATGCTCTGGTTTATTGGCATTTCTTTAAAGGTGCAGTAGGTAAGACTTAGAAAACTAAATTTGCTGAAAGTGACCCTATGTTCGAGTAGAACTACATGAAGCAGGTAATAAAAAAAAAAAAAAAAATCTGGCTCCTCTGGCACCACCTACAGCCTGTAGTATGATTTGCAAAAATCCACAGCTCCCTGTTCAGATGCACCAATCAGAGCCAGGGGGGGTCTCTAACTGTGTGTCAATCACTGCTCATGCACACACATTAATTCTCCCTTGGAGGGGCTTAGGAGACCATTTTGGGCTTTAGCGGAAATGGGGGAGGGACTGAGAAGTTGTTGATGTTCAAATGTTTTGGCTAAGTCCTGGATCTTCGCAATCCTACCTACAGCACCTAGCCTTACAAGCCAAACCCACATCAAGATGTTGGGTCTTGGAACTCACCATTGGCAGGGCTCAATCCGAGGGGCGGGATAAATGGTTGTCTTTCAAATTCCCTCTGCACTCATAGCCAACCAGAGCAACGCTAGTTGATAGATTAAACTTTTGCTGTATCCGGTCGGCAAAAACTCGAAACACATCTTCCTTTTTTAAGAATGACTTCAATCCCGTTCTTTGTTCTTTTCTCAAAGAAAAGCTTAACTCCAAGTCTTCCAGAGTCGTGGCCAAAGCAGATTCGAAAGACCGCTGTTTGCCAGGAGCAGCCATCTTCTGTTTTCAAGTAGCAGGGAATTCACGCGGAACCGTCGCAACTTTGCCGTCCTTATCTTAAGCCCGCCCACCGACTCTATACACGATGTGACTGGCCTGACCAGAATTTGTTTTTTCCAGCTCGCAAGCCAACGGAGAGTTGCTAGACTGACCCTGGCTGCAAATTACATTTGCTGCCGCTAGGATGCATCTAGATTTCTAGGCTATACGGCACCTTTAAACTAATCAAAATCGTCATGGGCGGCGCTAACCGCTGCACGGAGCCCCGTGCCGCTGGAAAATAGCCTCGGGAAGGAACTTGTTTTGGTGGAACCTGTATACGTAAGTACACGTTTCGATTTACCCTGCAGAGATATGAGGAGCAGTTAACCATAGTCATCATAAATCCACCGGAGTTTAGAATTCCAACACACCAACACAAAGGAAGCGTTAGGTAAAGGATATCCGGTCGAAAAAATGACATATGGTGGGGCTGGGGCCCAGCTGAGGAAAACAAGGGTCGGTACGGCTCAGGAGACTTTCTGGCCGCTGTGTGAAAGATTTGGACAACTTACGTTTGGATTGAACAGGCTCTTGGGGTAACTTGCATCTGATACTTGTGCATACGTATGCAGTGGCGCAAAAAGTGGGTATGCACTATATGCAACGCATAGGGGCGCAGCACCATGTGGGGCGCCAAAGCGATGGTTAAAAAAATAAATAAAAATAAAATCTTTTGTATTTTCAATATGTAGCTGCTGTTGTGCGTTTCTAAATCATTTCTGCATTTCCTCAATGTTATTATAACATTTTAGAGGACTAACAGGCTAGATTAGGTGCCCTGTCTCATAAGATTCCATCATAGAATGTTAACATAGGAGGGGAGGGAGCTGGGAGCGGGTGGGCGCTGTGAGTGCTGAGTGAGCAAGTACGAGTGTACGAGTAGTGAGTTGCCGTCTATGGAAAAAGAACAAAGCAAAACAGCTATTCGGGCTAAACATAGAAAAAGAACGAGGGAAAAGGAGATGACATGTTAAGGGATGCGACGGCAGTTAAATAACTGGATGGTGAGAGGCAACAGGTAGGATTTAAAGTGTGACGTCTGTGCTTGGAGGCTTGCAAATATTCATGTTAACAGACTTGCTAGCGTTTGCTAACACTGGGAATGTAGCAGCCAAATGGGGGTTTACGGCTAGCTTACAATATACAAAACCAAGGTTGCTGAGCTGAAAACTGATAAATGACAATAATCTGGAAAACATAACTAATGCTATAACTCTGGTTTACCATGGAATCATGCATAGATTTGCTACCAAACATGGAGGCTTGCACATATTCATGTTAACAGACTGGCTAGTGTTTGCTAACTTGATGCAAACCAATGTTGCTGATAGCTACATTTAGATTTTGGTTAAACCCTATGGTACCAATCTCATGCATGACATATCTCAATTTTATTAAGGTCAAATAACAGCTGGTAAATATAAGGTAGCATGCGCAATCAATGACAAGAAGAAAAATAAATATGAAAAAAATATATAAATATTTAAAATACAAAATGTGAATGTCATTTCAACAGCAACACAACCTTACTGCATAATAGTTGTCTTATCTGATGCTATCACTATGCTGATTTAAGAATTAAATTGAATTTAGGCTGCTATATTTAACAGTGAGTTCATTTCATTCAGGTGTGAGGATGGTGGATCAGGAAAGCAAGGGGAAGGCAACAGGTAGGTCTAACATTAGGTGGAAGTGTAGGGGGAGCCACTTGATACCAGAAGTACCAGAATAACAGATTCATTTCTTAATATTATTGATATGGAAAAACTAATGAAAAATATATTACATAATGTTTGTTTGACAATATGTCTTAGTGGAGAAGAACACAGGCAAGGAGTGAATGAGACAGACATGAGGTCGGCGATGGCATCAAGTAGAGATGAGACCATTGATGACATCAGGTAGGAGTTCTATTAGACCACACAAAACTAAATGTCCAGTATAGTTTGAAGTTCTGTTGACCAACCTATTCACTGTGTCCTTTTTGGGGGAAGAAATAGTGCAGACAGAGATGGAAAGCCACCACCACTCAAATCACATCAACCAGGGGTGATGATTAGGTTGCCAGTTGTCACAATTTGGTTGCCAAGGGCAACGGTGCAACCGTTAACGTCGCTGATACACTTTAAAATAAACCTTTATTATTTAAAGCCCATACATGATGATGTCCGTCACTTTTTTTTTCTTTTCTTTTTTTTGGGGGGGGTGCCAAAATTGTCGCTGCATACCCCTCTGACACTGGGTAGTTGCGCCACTGCTTGTATGGCTACATGTACTCCGAAATGGCACCTCTTCTGTGCTTTGATTATTTAGATTTTATGCTGAGGTATGGAAGTCTAGTTCTCTTGAAGGCCTGTGATAAATAATGCTAGGCATGTGGATTCTCTGGAGACCAGCGTGAAAGGTGGGTGACTGATGTGGAAGTTGATTGGTGAGGCTTGTAGTTTAAAACAAACGACTCATCACGGTAATTGGGTTACATTGAAACAGTCATGAGGGAAATCCACCAAACGGATCCCTGCCGTTGTGTATTTTAATTAGGACAGCTAGTACAAGTGGCTTTGTTGGAAGGTGGCAAGAATGGCAATCTAAAGTCGAGATAATTTCTAGATGAAAACACTTACACTGCAAAAAAACAGATGGAAAAATCTCCTGTGCCATGATGAAAAATGTAATAACATATTGGACATCTGCTGTGGATTGAAGACTAAAGTACAGTATATTGTGCTCTGGGGCAGATGTTTCCTCTACTGTGGTGATTGGTGCCACCACCACCACAGTTGTAGTAAATCAGGTGTTTTTACACTTGAATGTTTGCTCTGGGGTTGAGGGCTTGATGCTCTGCTAGAACGTGATGTAAAGACAGCCTGCTTTACAAGGCTTCATCCTGCTGTTTGCGGTCAACTAGAATGACTGTCCTTTTCCTTTTTTCCTCACCTTTTTATGTTGACAGAGAAAAGCCATATGGGAAGTGTTATATTAAAGTTTGCTTCTCATGTCGTCACTTTCCTAAAATAAAGTTTAAAAAAAAAAAAATAGCAGGAAGAGGAAGTTCATACTTTTGAGGTGTCAAAAGGGACAAATCTCAAAGTGACATTTAGCCAGTGTTGTAAATTCTCGTCCTCTCCTTATATATTTTTTAAGGACGCACGCTAAGCAGAGGAGACATTACTAGCAGCAGTTTGGTCTGTACTGTCTCAGACATGATCTGTTATCAGTTTCATTAGTCAAAAGTGTTTGTTTGAAGGAGGGTAACAGAAGCTCATATTGACAGATCTCCTACCTCTCCCCTACAGACACCCACATCCTCTCTCTCTCTCTCTCTCTCTCTCTCTCTCTCTCTCTCTCTCTCTCTCTCTCTCTCTCTCTCTCTCTCTCTCTCTCTCTCTCTCTCTCTCTCTCTCTCTCTCTCTCTCTCTCTCTCTCTCTCTCTCTCTCTCTCTCTCTCTCTCTCTCTCTCTCTCTCTCTCTCTCTCTCTCTCTCTCTCTCTCTCTCTCTCTCTCTCACACACACACACCACACTTCTGTGTTAGAGGAAATGGGGCAATTAAGGACAGCTTGCTACAGCTCTGCATGGGGTTAATATGCAGCTCCGTAATTAAAAATAAATTACACTTTTCCTGTATAAATATTCAAGTCTCTCTCGACTGTGTGCCACTGCCTTGTTATGGTATGTAAGCTATTTTTTCCCCCCGTCTGCACAACATCTGGCGCGACATTTCCTGAAGCATCACCGGAATAAATTGAGTTTTGTCTGCCTACGAGAGATTCATTTGTGTGATGCTAGTGTGTCTAAGCGAATGGGATGCACACGCATGGCTTGAGGTTATGGGTGTTGTCCAGAAAATTGGAACTGTGGAAAGTTATTTTTATTTATTTATTTGAAAATCGAATCAAGGCTTTGGCAAACATGATGCTGGTGTTACAAAATGATTGATAGGAAAGAGACAGGATAGTGGTTGTGATTTATAAAATAAATGATTAAATAAAATGATAGACGCCAAGTGTAAATGCAAAGGGGAACTCCACTGATTTTATGTCTTTTTACAGGTTTTAAGGAGCATTTGTAAAGCTTACACAGTTGTGTAAACCCTTTTGTGATTCCAGTCAGATATAGCTGCACAAAATTGCCTCAACTGATGTAAACTGAGGCAACGTTGGTTGGGGCTGAAGGCTACAAGTTTGAAAATCCGTCTGCACCAGGTAGTGACATCTAATGGTGTGTGCGGATGGCACAGCGTCATTCAAAAACCTCTTCTCACCCGGAGCATATGTCACATCACATCAAGGTTAGTTAGCTTAACTGTCCGCAGACGGATCTTACCTAGCTTCTGTCACCGGGCGCTAGCTAACTTTGCGATTTATTTATTTATTTTTTTATCTCAGCTCTCCACGGTTGCTCGAGTGTCGAAGAAATGGTAGGAGGATAGAAAAGTTTTTGGACAGTTTGAATGTTCCCTAAGAGTCTACATTGCAAGTGACCGCTGGAAAGGAGGCAGACGGGACAGGGGAAAGGGTCCCGACTCCTACTAAAGCCACCATTTGTCCTGCAGCTGACCTACACTAAAAGAAAGATGGTGACAAGGTGGTCATTTTAAGGTGCACTAGTGAACAGCATAGCAATTAGATTGCAGGAAAGGGGTTGCACCTCTGGGAATTAAAACCGAAAGAGAAAGAACACTGTTTTGTCAATAATCATGAAACTACAATGTAAACAAAATGGTTGTGCATTGGTCAGCATTCTGAGAATGTGAAAGTATGTGACATTCCTTTGGTTTGTCGGTGAGCAGAAACCCTCTGAAAATATCTATTACTTTGTCACAAGTTGTTTTTTATCTTGTCTCATATAATTCAGCAGTCATTTTAATCTCTTTCTCATATCAGGAGAATACATCAAGACCTGGAGGCCGAGGTATTTTCTTCTGAAGAGTGATGGTACATTCATTGGCTACAAAGAGCGACCGCAAGATGTTGACCAGCTGGAAACCCCCTTAAATAACTTCTCTGTCGCACGTGAGTATCTGCTTGAGAGAAACCACTGCATTTTTTCCCCTGTTTCTTAGCAGCTTGTTTCACCCTTTTTTGTTTGCTGCTTTCTTGTTTTTACTTGCACTGTAACAAATATGTTCACATACTTGTTTTGGTTTTACATGTATCTGACTTATCCTCTCTGAAAAGTACCGTATTTTCCGGACTATAAGTCGCTCCGGAGTATAAGTCGCATCAGTCAAAAAATGCGTCATGAAGAGGAAAAAAACATATAAGTCGCACTGGACTATAAGTCGCATTTATTTAGAAATTTATTTCACAAAATCCAAGACCAAGAACAGACATTTAATCTGGAAAGGCAAGTTATTCAACTACACAATATCACATAGAACAACAGGCTGAATAGGTGTCCGGTATGTTAACGTAACACATTAACAGTTATTCAACTATACAATGGCACACAGAACAACTACCAGGGCGCGGAGACTGGCAGCACGTTGTTCAAGCACCCATCTGTGGACTCGTTCCTCCAGCTCTGGCCATCTTGCTTTCAGCCCGCGATTAGCCGATTAGCTTTCTTTGTTTTCTTCATTGCAGTAAGAGTCACATTTGTAATCATTAACAGGAAAAAAAGCATGCCCAGGTGCCTGAGAGGTAAAGGTACAAAGCGAGTCCTCTAATATTATAACCAAGTATCCCTTTATTGTATGTCACTGTAAATGATTGTGAATAGAGGCATTAGCAAATTGGCTCTAGTATCATCTCAGTGGCTTCACTGCAAGTTTCTTTCAATGGGGGCACTGCTCCAGGGCAAAGCAAGCTCTGCCACTGAACATGCATGCAAGATGTCTTGCTCCTGACATTAATACATCGGATGCCATTCCTTTTCTCTCTGTGTGTCTACGCCAAACTCAGTTTTAATACTGTGACAGAAAATAACAAGAAATGCCAAGAGCAGCCAGACCACTCCATCTCAAATCAGAGAAAGTTGTTGTGATAAGCTGTGACTGAACACAGCAATTAGACTGTTTGTTTAACTAAATGTTTCCTCTCCGACTTATCGTGGGTATTAGCCGCCTGATTTCAAGTATCAAAGTGCGCTGCTCTGAGGCTCTGTCTCCATCAGCGGGGCTTTGGTTTTTGTCACCACTGTGACCCCACCACAGAGGACACATGGTGCGTTGCTGCTGACGGGGCTGCTGCAGCTGGATTGCATATTCAGCCTGATGGAGCCATGTTGGATCTCAGTGGTGGTCCTCTTCCCTGTCCTCCATCTATCAGACAGAGGCCATTTTGTGTCACATTCTGACATATTTGCTGACATGTTTCATTTGGGAACAGATGTTAATGTGAAGGAGGTGCAGATGGAAATCTCTGCTTTCTAAATTCAGTTATTAGACTGTTGTGAGTAATTGTTTTGCAAACTGCTTACAAGACAATTGTTTGCTGTAAAAGTGTGAGAATTTAGTGATACGGAGGAAAAGGGTGTGATGATTTGCTTTTTAATAAATCCTTAAAGAAATAAGTCAAAATTGTACACGCCAAACATTTTCAGTGTGCACTTCTATGTTGCTGTTTTACATCACTCATTTAAGTGTTGGTCTGAGAAATCTAGTACTTTAATTATTTTCTGACATTTTTATATTTCATATTTTGGAAAAAACAAGTGTTTAATTGTAGAATTTCAAATGTATAAGTGATATAATAATTCTAAGGAGTTTTGGGATTTATGTCATACTACACAATATCCAAATTATTATCAAAACCTATATTAGCAAATGTTAAGTTTTAAAGCAGCTGACAAGTTAATGATTGGAGTTGTTTTCCTCCACCAAAGTGCACCTGTTCTTTTCCAAATTGGCCGAGAGTGTCTGTTAGGGTGGCGATAAAGATAAATGGCTATAACTGTGGGTCTGTCTCTTTCCTCTGCTTCCCTACACACTGGCCCTTCTCGCCATCCCCCTCACCTCCCTCCCTCCCTGGCTGTGGTCAGAGTGCCAGCTGATGAAGACGGAACGGCCCAAGCCCAACACATTTATCATCCGCTGCCTGCAGTGGACCACTGTCATCGAGCGCACCTTCCACGTGGAGACCCCCGAGGAGAGGCAAGCAAGAAGCACACACCTCTCGGTTCACAGAGCAGTAACACACAAATCATTTACATTCCGAGAATTTGCCCCTGTTGCTAGAAAGCAGTTTAACAGCTCTGTCTTTCTAACATGTAGAAGAAGCACACACAAACGTACACATTTAATCATTGTTATTGCACTCGCACAAGGTCCACTGGCTATTGGCAGAACTCGTGCTTGAAATTGCCTTCCTGTTGATAAGAAGACAATTACATGATTGGGCTGCGGGGCTTGCATGATGGCAAATGGGCAGATGTAATCTTTCTGCTGCCTGTGCCTCTCTCAGGGAAGAATGGACTAAAGCCATCCAAGCAGTGGCTGAAGGCCTGCAGAAACAAGAGGAGGAGATGATGGACTCCTCTCCAGACCCCATGGACATGGAGGTCTACCTGACCAAACCCAGACAGAAAGTGGTAAGGCCCATTTACAATGCTGTGTATCATCTACTCTCTGCTGTCTTCACATTGACACCTCAGCATTACCATAGACTTTTAAGTCACCCACCTTTATTCCTCCCCACCCTAAGTATATCCTGGTCTTCCAAGTTGACCATTACTCTGCTCCTGCAGCTCTGCACTTACACCACTTTAGCCCACTTTACTTTGCCTCTTCCAAGCTACTTTCTACTTTCCCAACATCAGCCGTGGGTGGCTTAGCACCAGATAGTATGTCCACCAGGTTTCACAACCCCCACATGTGTCATGACATAAAGGTCCAAGGCTACCGGATTGGATGTCCCCCACACAACCATTGGGAGGGGACATCCAATCCGCGCCGGGGTCAGAGGTTAACTGAGACACAACCACATATAGGCCAAACCATTAGAGGAGTGGAAATTGCATGGTGGGTGAAATGGTGCCTTAAATGCTTCTGTGTTGTTGTCAGCAGGATTGTGTCCCCTGGCTAGTTAGAGCATGAGTTTGTTAATGCTTCTGTTTGTAACCAGACGCCACTTTCTCTCCTCTGGCTCTCCAGACTATGCACGACTTTGAATACCTCAAACTCCTGGGAAAAGGCACTTTTGGCAAAGTTATCCTGGTAAAGGAGAAGGCCACAGGACGCTACTACGCCATGAAGATCCTAAAGAAGGAGGTCATCGTAGCAAAAGTGAGTGGATGCCAATGAGCAAGTAAAGTGGGGAAAAGACACTGGGGGCAGTGGAGCAATGACTGATACCTAAATGGTTAGCCATTGTGAGAGTTGTACAAACACTCTTTGTGGCTTTTTTTTTCCAGGATGAAGTGGCGCACACACTCACAGAGAACAGAGTCCTCCAGAATTCAAAGCATCCGTTCTTGACAGTAAGGAGCCCCTCCATATACCTAAACCAAACCTTATTTTAACTCGCAGAGATCCTCTTCAATCCAACTCAGCAGCATCCATTCAGAATTTTACCAGGAATGTTTTGAAGAGCTGTTTTTACAAAGGCTGCAGTCGAGCTGGGCCTTTTATAGCAACGCTGGACATTCTTTTTTGTTTTATCAGTTAACTCTTTCTCTGTAAGTCTGAGGTGGGTTGTAGTGAAAGACATTTTGAAGGAGCTTAAGTGGTGGGTGGAGGCAACACATAATGTGATGTGCTCAGTACAATGAATTGGACCAATGTTTTCCACAGTTGTTGAAAAGCCTCAACACACTGGATACACTATGTTGTATTTTTTATATTCTCTTCTCATTAGACATTTGTTTTTAAAAATGTAACTAAAGGGTCAAAGCTGCAAAGTACATTGTGATGTTTCATGTTACAATCAGCTGTTTAAATGCCAGGTTCCTCTTGAATTAGCTGGAAACATCATCAAGTTCTGCTTTGAGCGTTTTTGCTTCTTTCTGCAGGGACTGAAATACTCCTTCCAGACACATGACCGCTTGTGCTTCGTCATGGAGTATGCAAACGGTGGTGAGGTAAACCATTTTAACCATCACTAAATCTGCACCTTAGGAATACTTTTGAACAGTGTTACTGATCAGATTTTCCCTGGACTAACCAACTTTTTTTTTTTGTCTGTCCTCTGCTTTTTTTTACGGTCAATCTCCCCTGTTTCCCCTCAGCTTTTCTTCCATCTGTCAAGGGACCGTGTATTCTCAGAGGAGCGGGCACGGTTCTACGGTGCAGAGATAGTGTCAGCGCTGGACTACCTGCATGCTGAAAGAAACGTGGTCTATCGAGATCTAAAGGTAGGTTTGGAAACATGTCCTCACTTTCTCTCATCTTCGCTGTTAGCCTCTCTTTTGTCTTTCTCTTTTTCCTTTCCCCCCCTTCCCTTCATTTCTCCCCTGGCAGGATATAAATAGTTTTTGCCTCTATTGAGAGCAGTGGCCAGGGCTTATTGATCTGCCTCCCCCAGATCAGTCTCCAGACCTCACTGCAGCTGGAGGAAGGCTCGGTCCATACGCTTACTGCAGCTAGACAGAAATAACCACCAGTCTTTTTTGTCTCTTTGAACACATTGCCGCCGCCTCCTGTTACCGTATGAGCACAGTGTTCTCAGTGGGTGATTTTTGTGCACTTTGTGCGTGATTGATGTAATTTGCTGGCAGTACAGCACTATTGGTTAACGAGAAAATGTCAGTCATCCTAAAGGAAAGGCGCGGCAAGGTTTTAGCTTCTCCTCTTTTAATATATGCGTTCACAAGCTAAACAAAACTGTTAATACTCCAGAGATGGGATCAGAGAAATGTTTGGGTTTAGGAGGGCTGTGGGGGGTTATCGGTGTTGCAGTGGGCATATGTAGCCCTACTACTTCCAGCTGATAAAACTATACCAGCCAGGTCAGCACTCTCTCCCTCCCTCCTTCCCTCCCTCTCCCTTGGGTTTATGAGGCAGGCTCCCAGCCTGCTAGGGTTCTCCTGAAAATGCCAGGGTAGCAGGATTGGAGGATGTGCTGACTCTGGCCAGGCACTGTTGGCCACGTGTGAGCTACAGCTGCCAGGTGACTGAGAGAGAGAGAGAGAGAGAGAGAGAGAGAGAGAGAGAGAGAGAGAGAGAGAGAGAGAGAGAGAGAGAGAGAGAGAGAGAGAGAGAGAGAGAGAGAGAGAGAGAGAGAGAGAGAGAGAGAGAGAGAGGGAGAGAGAGAGAGAGAGAGCTGATATTAAAAGGCCATGGAGCCTTAAGTCATGACACTGCATGATGCACATCCTTAGGGCCTTTAGGTCAATCTACCTGTACATGTAATCTCGAGGTATGTTTCCATGCACCTGTGTTTAGGGAATTTTCAACTTTTGCATAAAAGTGGTGGAAAAGTTTGGCATGTTGAAAAAGTGAAGATGTGATACAGACAGACAGTTTTTTCAAATAGACCTTTGTCATTGTAATTCCATCAGTTTATTCTACTACAGAAAAGGCATTCATAACATTTTACCATTCATTATTACATGCCTCAGTTACACTAAAAATCCCATACAATTAAGAATAAATTGAACTTGAATAATAATAATAATAATAAAAATAAGTAGAATTTATATAGCGCTTTACAGGGCAGATAATAAAGACAAACAAAATAAAACAAAACAAAACAAGATTCAGGCACAGAAAGGGAAGGGGCGTGGGGCTACGGCTTGGCAGTGGTGAAGAGATGGGTCTTGAGGCGAGACTGGAAGATGGTGAGGGACTCAGAGGTGCGGATCTCTTGGGGGAGAGAGTTCCAGAGCCTGGGAGCTGCCCTGGAGAAGGCTCTGTCCCCAAAAAAGATCATAGCAGCAGATAAAAACACAATGTACACATGGATTAAGTGACCCATTCATTCATTTAAAAAAATAAATAAAAAAAGAGGGAGAAAACGCAAACGACAACTTGGGTGGTAAGCAGCAATGAAATGTCATCAAAGTTACTGGTGCTCGATTGATTAGGTTATCTTGCATAAAGATAATCTTTGGAAGCGTGGGCACTGATTGAGATTTTACTTTTGCCAAAACTTAAAAAATTCACTCAATACTTGCCCAATAATTTGATAAAAACATAACTTGCACTGATGCCTGTATTTTTGTTCATTTATGAATTCATATTCCAATCACCTCCCATAATTATTTGCTTGTTAATTCTCCTGAGTCATTTTACGATGATGCTAGCATTTGTCTTATTTCTGTTTACTCCTCAGCTGGAAAACCTTATGCTGGACAAAGACGGACACATAAAGATCACAGATTTTGGCCTGTGTAAGGAAGGGATCAAAGATGGTGCCACCATGAAAACTTTCTGTGGGACGCCGGAGTACCTAGCACCTGAGGTAATCACTACAGTAATTCTGTCTACCTAAAATATTGACTTCCCCCTTTCTTGCAACAAAGTTAGTTTCATGTAGGCACATACAGATGGATGACAAATTTAAAGGAAAAACAAACATGAAGTAATCTTTCAGGTCACTTTAGAGCTGCCAGAGTCTCTGAAACACTATGGTGGGTGAACACCATTCTTCATTGTCTAACATAGGACTTCGAATTGGTTGAGATCAAACCATCAAGTGACCCTTTGAGCCCTTCAAGGAAGCATGTGCATTCAATGTGTTTCTTTACCTTACCTGATACTTAATAAACAAAAATAAAGTGAGGTCATTTTGAGTATATTCCAAACAAAAGTGCTACATGTGTTGTTGGACATCAGTGGATGAAAAGCATGTGGAAGAAAGGGCAGCTGTCCCAAAATGCCTATCTAATCTCCAGCTGAAGTCTGTGAGTTAATGAGTGTACCGTGTGCCCAGGGTTGGGCAGCCTGCTCTCATATTTGCTGTATGGGGAGGGGTGTGGCTGCTCCCTATTGCGTGCAGGTATGACAAGTGTTGGAGTGGGCTGTGTAACCCGATATTGCATTGTGAGTGTTGACAGTGTGTGTATATGAGTAAGTACGTGAGTGTTTGCGCTAGCCCTTCGTCTGTTGCCATAAAAATGTTTTTCTGGGAGAAGGGTGCCCATGTTGACACAGTTGCCGTATCGTTGTTTTTAGCCTCCGTTTGGAATTTTCTGCTTGGGGGAGGAGGATGGGTGATTGGCTGGCAGTGCCTCAGGAAACGTGAGCTTCCGCCCCTGGAAAAAAAAAGACCACATTGGCTACAGCTGTTGTGTGTCACAAGGGGAGCCACAGCCCCACTTCTGACCTGGATGCCTCGCCTGACCTGGGGAGAGCCTGAGCTGTCATGAGCACGCTACCCCACAATGCTTCAGGCTGCCTCAGTTATCTTCATCAGTCAGACCAAACCTGCCTCTAACCATGAGCATCAAGGCAAAGGACTGGGCTATGCTAGCATTTGAATATTTACTTACTCACACCTGGACAAATGTTTATTTTCTGTACTTCTATAAACCTTTTTATGGAGTTCCCCACCTGTCCATCCTAAACTCTGTCGAGCCCACTTCGCTCCTCCACAGAGTAGCACAGTTTATGACAGCTCCAGCCTCAGCAGTGGAGAGCAGAGAGACATCAGGGGGCGTTACCATGGAAACAGGGTCGCTGGCAAGTGTCTCTATGGAGTGCAGGCCAGGCAGTGTTACAGGTTGTTCTGCAGTAAACAATGACCTTGTTGTGTATGCTGCACAGGAATGCTGTAACGTCTGGGAATATTCCACCCAGAGCAGTGGGGGAGAGGGAGGAGAGACCCAATCTTCCTGACCAGTTTGTCTCTGGAGTAAGGAGTGGGACAAATTCACTTTGTCACTTTTATTAAGTTGTTAGAAGAAGAAAACCATTATTGGCTGAGGGAATTTGCTTTTAGGGAATGTCTACAAAAAAAAACTGGACAGGTTTAATCTAGCCACTGAAACTGATTTGGGTTCATGAGCTTGGAAGATTAATGGCTGTCAGTGCAGAACTTTGTGAGCAAAAAAAAGCAGTATACAGAGTAGAGCTCCAGAGAAGCAGCAAGTGTTTGTGCTTTTATCTGCTCTCTCCTCCCCCTGTCTGTGCTCCTTTGGGGCAGTGTAACAGTATTAGTTTGGGGATGGGGCCCAAGCAGGCAGGCAGGCCAGCAGTCCTGGTTACGTATATGAGGGATGAGCTTGGCTCCTGCGCTCCTGGCAGCTTCACAGCTGTGGCGCTCTTCTACATATATGGGGCAGCTGCGGGCCCAGCTGTCGCACGGTGTGAATCACACGACAGCGGCGCTGGAAATAGAGACGGCCCAGTAATCCAAGCCCCACACCGGCTTCACGTTACTCCCCCTGTCCTCCCAATCCTCCTCCTCGATGCTCACCACTCACCGCAGCGCCAGGCGGAGTGCCCACAGACACATGCACTGCTGCGTGCGAGTACACACACACACACACACACACACACACACACAGTAGTTTTGTTCCTTTTACGGACACATCCGTCCATCTGTTTTCCAGGGCACTCTCTCTCTGCCTGTGCACTGCTGTGTCCATATCTAATTCTATTAATCCGCCCACGTCTTTTTACCGAAGTTTCTATTCTTAGGTCTGAATTGCCTAGCATCACGATGCCCGAGGTTTGAGAGAACAGACTGTTCTCCTTGTCTTGATTTCACCTTCAACATCCGCCTGGCGAGGTAGAATCCAGAACATGTCCCCTGAGACCTTGGAACAACTCTGCTCAGCAGCACATTAGTCATGCAACAGGTTGCACTGTTCAGTGAGCACAACACTGGAAGAGTTTGTCTCATTAAGAACTGTCAAGAAAAGTCATCCTATGGAAATAATAAGACAAAATATTTCCCTCTCTCTAGTTGGACTCTGGTTGTGTTCATTGAGCAGTTTGTTTGTAGGACTGGTCTGTGTTTGTTGCCACACATTTGCTTATTTAAGCGACCCACACCTCTGCTGCTTGTTGATCTGTACGTGTGTTTGTGTATGTGTGGAAGGCCCTGTGGTGATTAAATATGCAGGGCTCCAGGGGAAACTCTATCCTTGCTCCAAATGTGAGATGTGAGTCAGTGCTGGCTGGACCTGCCTCAAAAGCCCAGACGAGAGTGGGGTGATGGGGGGACAGTTGCTTTAGGGTCTGTATGTACAGTACAGGCTAAAGAGTTGCTGTCTTCACAGCCTTCTGTTGTTGCAATGTCCAAACACAACCTTATTGGTTGAACTCTAAACTGTAGCCACACGACCGTAGCAACTAAACTTTTCTTTAGCTTGTTGTACAATTATTCTGTGAAAAAAAGGTAGGTTTTTTACTATATTATAAGACAGTTACGTGTCTTATTAAAGAATATAACGTACTATACCCCTTCTCCAAGGAGTTAAAATAGCTCATGAGCATCCCCCCAGCTGCATTAAATAAATGTTTACCCCCTTCATCATCCCCTAGGTGCTGGAAGACAACGACTATGGCCGTGCTGTGGACTGGTGGGGTCTGGGGGTGGTGATGTATGAGATGATGTGCGGCAGACTGCCTTTCTACAACCAGGACCATGAGAAGCTGTTTGAGCTCATCCTCATGGAAGACATCCGCTTTCCTCGGACACTCGGCCCCGAGGCACGCTCGCTGCTCTCTGGCCTTCTAAAGAAAGAACCAATGCAGAGGTGAGGAGCCTTTACTCTATCCTCTACATTAGTGAATCTCAAAGTGGGTGTCCACTTTGAGATTCTTTAACTTCTCAAAGTTGTTTATGATGCAAACATGTATTTCAGATACAAACTTATGCGCTTTTGTTAAGATAGAATAACTGGAAAAGTGTAAAGAAATTTCATATGTCATAACACATCCTTTTATACTTGTCTTCCAGGTTAGGTGGAGGGCCTGACGATGCCAAGGAAATCATGCAGCACAAGTTCTTTGCAGGAATTGAATGGCAAGATGTTTATGAGAAGAAGGTCAGTTTCTAAAATGTTTTCTCAAATATTCATGTTGCTTTCTTTCTCCCTCTCTCCTTCCCCCAGGGATCAATAAACTTATGTCGGTTGTAGGGCCGCCAGCTAGAAAAGATGTAGATTGTCATCAGGACGCCGCTGATGTGCTGATGTGTTTGTATCTCTTCTCCTTTCCAACAGCTGGTCCCGCCGTTTAAGCCCCAAGTTACCTCGGAGACGGACACGCGATATTTTGACGAGGAGTTCACAGCACAGACCATCACTATTACGCCACCCGGACAAGGTAGCACCAAACGATACACCTCCACAGATACCGTATACTTGATACAACTTTTCTTATGTGGTATAACACTACTTCAAATCATCAGACTGTCCTTTATTGTGGAGCTTTAGTGTTTGAATGTGGCAGTAAGGCAGATGTGAGCTGTGGACTGTGCGAGAGAAGATGAATTGCCACCTAACTTGTATAATAAATTTCCCTGCACCTCCTGTGAGACTTTATTAGGAATGAAGAATTACACTTTCAATTTACTCAAGATGAAAGCAGACATTTTTTCCCCAAGGGTTACTAATCCTAAAAAAAAAAGGTTACTGAATCAGTTTTCATGTGAAACCCCTAACACTTTCATTTAAAACATAAGCTGTCAGGTTCATATCAGAGAAAAATGAATTTGGTCAGAAAGGTTATCTTGAATATTTTCCCCTGTACAGAACTTTAGCTGCATTCTTGGTGTGAGGCTTGAGTTAGTTTTGGGGAGTTTATAAATGTGAGTTAAGAAATCATTCTGCCAGCATACAGAGCTCCCTTGAGAGGAGTCTCCCCTCTCCTGGAGAACCAGTGCCATTAAAATGATCATGCTTCACAAAGTCATCAAAATCATCATCAAAATTGCAGCCAGCGTGTAAATGCAAATATGACTCTGTATAAGGGAAATAGCAACATAATAGATTTACAGTATATAGGATTTGGAGTGTGTGATATTGACAAAGTCAAATAAAATAATATTTTTTAATGAATATTTTGATATTATGAGGTGAAAACGTGGTGCTTTTAAAAGGTACAGAGAAAAAAAAGTTTTAGAAATGATGATTAGCAATGTGGATATGAAGGCCAAGCAAGAGTATTTCAAAGACCGTAAAACATGCTCAGAAAGTGCACCACTACTTGTTACTTTCATGCAGACTAGGAAAAGTCAACATCCTACTACAACAGTATAATAAGCAACATCTAAGACAATAACTGGTCTGATATTACAATGCAGCATTATATCTCCCAGCAATAGGAATACCTAGATTCATATGTACTTCTACTTGGTGATATTGTTAAAATCCTCTGTTACACTACTGTATATAGGACTAGGCAATACGGCCGAGTATGTATCATTTACTGGAATATTGTAAATTTTCTGGAATCAATTGAAAAATGATTGAATAAAATATTAGATTGTTAATCTAGACTGTTAATAGATAAAAAATAACCAGGCAAGAAAGCCTATTTTTGTCTGTCCAGTAAATTAAATGCCAACATTGCTCACAATGGTTTTAATACACCCAGAGATATTAAAGGGGGAGATTCCAATGTATAAGTGGTGTGGCAAAATCTCTGCCAGTAGACAAATGTATATTTGTCTCACGGTATATATTGTCACACGCCCACCCCTAAGTTGTACAAGAAATAAGCAGTTCTTTGCCCTCTATCCTCAGATGACAGTATGGAGTCATTCGACAGCGAGCGGAGACCCCACTTTCCCCAGTTCTCCTACTCTGCCAGTGGGACGGCCTAAACGACTCTCATACATTCCTCCGGTCCCACCATCTCCCCTCACCCCACCCGACTGCACTCTCAGAAGACCGGGGCCACAGCCCCATCCTCCCAGCATTGTCTGCAGATGCCGTTGGTGGATGTAACATTTCCAATCTGCAAGTTGTGTTTTCCAGGAAGGAGGAAATTCAAGACAAAACAAAGATAACTGTGGTTGTTCTGTGAGGCCTTTGAAGACTGACCACGGAGAGAGAGTTAACGCTGCCCTGCATCTCCTAGTTGTTATGTTGTATACTGAGCAGGCATCCATACACCATAATGAATGGGGAAATGTAGTTATGTTGTGCACACATTAGGCCACTGATGTGAATTTTGTAGTGAAAACATACAACTGAAAATGAATCAACCATTTCAAATAGAAATAGGCATACTGTGGACCAAAAAGATCATGTGAGCAGAGTGTGTTGTTTGTTGAGTGGGTAATAAATCCATGTTTTCCTCTCCAAGACTTCTGAACAATTCAAATACCATTCAGACTTCAAGACAATTTTGGCTTCAAAAGTGAATGTACCGTATCAAATAAAGTCAATCTTTCTGCATACGTATGTTTTTAACACATGGCTGATTCTCCTAAGACTGAAATACCATCTTCTGGGGGATTTTTTTAATCACTTTTCTACTACCCTGATGGAAAACTGACACAAATCGGTCTGTTGTATTATCATGCTACACCACAATGAGTGATGAATCAATTGTGCAATACAGTCTGATATAAGGAATGGAAAAAAATAAAAAAATAAAAATGCAGAGCGATTAATCATTAAGGTAAAAGCTGGCCTGCAGTGGATTCCTCTTGTACATTAGGGTCACTGAGAGACCACCAATTTCCTGTTGAGGATAATGCATAGCGCCTCCATCCCCCCTGAAGTAAGTGCTTATAGTTCCTGATGCCTTCCTATCTCGATGCTGTGCTGCAGACACCTCCTGGTTTCCCTCTGATCAGGGTCAGTCACTGCTGACCCATCAGAAACTCTTCTCTCCTCTGGGTTTTCCTCCATGTACAGTAAAGTATTGGGTGTTTTCCACCCAGTGCATTCACTGCAGCCTCAATGAGGTCACTTTAACATAATACACTTCTTTAGGAATACTTTGCAAACAAACTGGGCTTCAGGGGAAACCCACACAAAGAGTCATCTTTGATATGCTACTTTAGGGGACTTCTGTCCCTTCACGAGCTTCTGAGTTATTTATATGAGACCAGCATTGACTAAAATGAGTTTTACTGTGCCAATGATATGTACTTTGCTGCCTCAAAATGATTGTATTTGGACTTTTATTTGTACTTTATGGTTGGTAAAGACTAAATTAGTTTTCTTTTATAATGTAAATTCAATTTGTGCATACAAATAAAACGAACTGCTTGTTTAAATGATTCCACCACCACCACCACCCCACCACCCCCCTTACAGATGGCTGAGGCTAAACTGAGACTCTTTGGAACTGAAACTCCTATTTCAAAGTGTACTAAGAAGTATCCAAAAGCACTTCAGTTTTTTTTTAAGACATTTTTCAAAAGTGCATTGTACATTATTGAATGTAATGGTTTTTATGATATTGTTTTCACTTCAGTCGTTTGCAAACCTTTTGTTCAGTTTTTGATTGTTACTTATTCCTATGCACGCTCACCCTTTTGCTGTCACCTTCTGAAAATAGGGAAATTCATTTTATACTTTTTATTTTTTATTTCAACTTGTTTTGTACCTGCCCTCCCATTACTCCTGAGACTGAGGACACCAGCTTTAGTAAACAAATAATATAAACTTTGTACACTGTTTTTACTTGTTTCTTTCAAATTGATGAAATAAAAGGTCTTAACAAAAAGCTGTGTAGACTCAGACTTTTGTTACAAAATCTTACAGCTCTGTCCTCAAAGGCATACAAATAAACTCAAGAATTAACTAACTCATTTCATTTTTGGCTAAATAAACAATGTTGTGAAATATGGATTAATGTGTCTAAACATTCCCACTGTTATTGAAATGACAATGTTGAGAAGTTTTTATATTTTATTTTATTTTATTTTTAGAATTTAACTACATTTCTATAATGTACAGTATACTCTTTATTGATCCCCAGTGGGGAAATTACAATTGTAAGAAACTTTCTGTTTGCACCTGATCATGTTCGTCATCATCTTATATTACTTGTTTTTCTCCCTGATTTCTCAATCTTGCACTTTTCATAAAAGGTTACTTCAGTTTCATGAAAATTGAAAATTTTCCCACATCAATGTGGATTTTTTTTTGGGCTATCCAAGATATATGACTTTTGAGTTCCTTTAAGTTGCAATACATCAGTAGGCTGTGCTTTTACTCTCCGCTACTAAATAGTGAAAGAATATTCAATAGCAGCAACGTTGTTTATCCAAACCTCACTGTGATCGCACTGTACAGATACAACATGGCTAAGTGTGTGAGACAAATTGTTCCAGCACACAGCGGCTCTGACGGTGTCTTGGCCGGGTTCTCTGCCTCTGCAGGACTGCTCAGGTCCACGTCTGGGGCTCTGCAGCTGGTCTGAGTCAGAAGAGATGGTCCCCTCGGGCCTCGGGCAGATGGTACAGTCTCTGGAGCAGATGTTGACAGCCAGGGCTCACAGTCTGTCTTTTGGCCAGCTGCAATACACGGCGCCACACAGCGAGACCGAGGCTTGGCCCAGTGTGGCGCTCACCTGACAACCATCCCTCACCTAACTCGAGCATGCACTGCCCAAAACACACCACAGAGCTGGGGCTGTGGCTCTGTCACAGGACTCCCCTGGGTGATGTAGTGTTGTGCTGTGTGAGGAACGTGTCACTCACACAGCATGCAAGCCAGAGCTCCTCTCCTCTTTGTACTCCAGACAAACATGGTTCCTCTTATGTCAAAACATAGAGCCAGTGGAGACTGCCATTGATATTCACTAAGTGTATGGAATATTAGGAGGGCAGTGATGAAGTGAATCCAGATAAAAGGCACTATCTCATATATATTTTGCTTTCAGAATCTTTAGAAAAGGATAAATGAGAAGTTGTAGTGAGGCAGACCAATATAAAGATGTTGAAGCTTTGAGAGACGAGAGATGCAAGAGCAGCTGCAAATCTAAATCAAGAGGATGTTACATCTATTTTCTACTTACAATGCAATATACTAATAAACTATTTAGCCAATTTTTGCTTGATTAAATTCTCAGTATAAGATGCTTTACTGGAAACTATATTAATATGTACCAATATATAGAAATCTTCTTTTTTGTCCCTTAATGTCTCAGTAGTGAGAGTGCAAAATCAGCTGCAGAGGCAGGCCTGAACTTGCATTCTCCTTACTGACTGCTCTGCAACTGCAGAAACTACAGAAACAGCATACAAACATAACAAAACGTAAAAAACTGAAGGATATAGTGAAAGCACGAGGAGCACAGAGGACAAGATAGTCAAGTCAATTTTTATATACCTGTATATAGCCCAATATCACAAATCCCAAATTTGCCTCAAGGGGCTTTACATTCTGTACAGCTACAACACCCTCTGTCCTTTGACCCTCGATTCAGATAAGGAAAAACAAAAAAACCTTTAACAGGGAAGAAAAAAAGGAAGAAACTTCAGGAAGAGCAACAGAGGAGGGATCCCTCGCCCAGGAAAGACGGACATGCAATTAGATGTTGTGTGTACAAAATAGACCAACATAGTAAAATTACAGTGTAGAGCGATAACAAAAATATAGATTGATTGCAAACATATCCAGGATTCAGGATCCAGGAGGACGTCAAGCAACTTCAGGTGTTGCCAAACAGGTCTGAGCTACACAACCTCCTCTCCACAGTGGAGAGCTGGAAGAGGACAAACTATGTAAACACACAAGAGGCAAAACTCAAGCTCACCATTCACACAGATAGGATAAAGGAAACAAACACACACACACACACACACACACACACACACACACACACACACACACACACACACACACAGGGAGGAGAAAGAGAGACAATAGGAGCAGCTGGATCTCCTGAAAGCTGAACATCCAGATCCAAACATCTGGAATGAGGCTCCAACAGCCAGGAGACAGAGAGAGAGAGAGACAGAGAGAGAGAGAGACAGAGAGAGAGAGAGGTCCCAGGACAGCCAGTGGTCTATAAATCTAAACATCGACTTAAAGTACTAGGCTTAATAGATTGTCATAGTAGGAAAGCACAGTTGTTACTCAAAACATTAAGAGTATGTCTGTGTCTTCGTTGGGAAAACGTCCTATTGCTGTTTTATAGGGCTTGGCGGAAGAAACTGGTGTCATGATTTGGGTGAAGGAGCAGTGTTTTTCTTCATAATGAGGGCGTGACAGAGGTCAGGGCCCTTGGAAACCGGTTCAACCTGTTGACTACAAGCCCCTTCATATCAACACTAGAGCAGGGGTGAAGTAGAGGGGAAAACACACACACACACACACACACACACACACACACACACACACACACACACACACACACACACACACACACACATAGTGTATGGACCTTTTAATTTATAAAATAAACGTTTTTTTGTGTTTGTTTTTTTAGAATGATATAGTTATGAATTAATAGCTCTCGTATGTACTGTAAGCAATACAAGCCATGTTTTATGTGGGATGATTATTTTAACACGTTGTAGAGATGCCTTTCCTCACATGGATACTGACAGGAGGTAATCATTCTCCTCCTGTTTTACTTCTTAGGCCTTCTACATCAGTGTGTTAAGAGAAATGAATGAATGATGCTGGTTTGTATCTAATATGAGCACAGGGAAACATCGTGACATTGTGGCTTCCTCGAAATTGCCTTTAACATCCTGAATTAATCTTGTGACAAAAATGGAAGTTTTACTGGAGATCACTAGGCCTACGTTAAATTGGACTTAGAGCGCCATCTAGCGGGCATTAGGCTTATGTAAAAACCATTTCCGTTGGATTAATATTCCATATCCACACATAATAACCAGATGTTTTGTTTGATTATAGTTGAGAGCAAATTATTATATAGACTGCGTTCTGCATGTTGAATTTAATTCGGGGTATGACATTTTAATGGGATGTAATTATGCTACTGGTGCCTCATTCGCTCTAGGCCCTACACACTTTTCAACAACAATAAATCTACTTTTTTGAATCTCAAAGCCAGTCTATTCCTAACGAAGTAGCAAATACTATTTTAGCTCGTTGCCATGATAAAGAACTAATTTTCTTTTAATTAAAGATTATTTATTTCCCTTTCTGTTGTCTCGGCCGAGCCAGCGTGAGGCACAAGATAAACAAAGTCCTATGGTCGTGAATAGAGGCGAAGATCGTCTATACGGAAGATGAATCAAATGGTTAAAATTCTAGCACAAGTGTTCCGTAATTCGTACGCGTGCGCTCTACATCAGCAATTTTATCTTTTAAAATAATGTAATAAAGTCCTACTGGAGCCCAAAGCCTACCAGGCAGCTTTCCGTGCACGGATTTTGAAATATTACAGCATACATTTTAAAACCTATCTCCTTAGTAAGGATGTTGTCAGCAGCACCATATTTGCACTTAAAGTATCCTCAGCATGCATACATCAGTCTTATTATACACCCATATACATCAGACCGGCACATACGGGTACTTTAAGAACCTCCTTATCAGATATCACCAGATAAAACAAGATATAATGGAGTTCTACAAGATTACTTGCATGAGTACATACAGTATACTTTACTACATAAAGTATATTTACTAAGTACATTAAACGCAATCACTGCACTTAAGTACAGTTTTGATATATACTTGAGCTTTACTTAAGTATTAACATTTTTTTAACATATTCTTCCCATTCACACAAACAGATGGAGGCTCTCAACATTATGGACTAGTTAGCCTACTGTGCAGATTCAAATTTTCTTTCAAAACATATAATAAAATTCTAAAATATGAGAAACTATCTAAAGTCTGTAAAGTATAGACTAAATGATTTTTTTAAAAATATAAATACATAACATAAACAAATAATCTTGATATGGATCTATCTACCAATAGGCCTACATACTGAGCGAGATATTTTATAAGCTCTAACATAAATTAGTTACAGTTATCTCTACTTCAACATTAAAATGGTGCTTATGTTAATGCATAATATCTATAATACAATCTAAAAAAGTGCCATTATGCATAATAAGTTCGTATTTTACTTTACATTTTGCATATACATTTTGTTGATAATACTTTTTTTGTTTGTTTTTTAACCTAAGAAAAAAAGTATTTTTGAATACAGGACTTGTGGTATTGCTACTTTTACTCATAGACTGTACAATACTTTTTTTACAGCATGAAATACGATAAATAATACTAATATTAAATAATACTATTATTAATATACAATTATTATGTGTTTTTTTTAAAGAGTTTTAACTATGCTACTAGAGGGTGTTGCTATCTTTTTTAATCACCTCTTTTTTCTGCAACCGGAAAACAGACAGAGTAAGCGCTCTTACTTCCCCTACCTCTCATCAGCTCAAACTCGTACAGCGCTTGATGGACTTGTCAAGCTACGTCACCGTGTCGGCAGGAGAAGAGGCGTTGGAGAGTTTCGCCTGGTTGTCGTTCCCAGATGAAGACGAGGGTGTGATCGAAATTTACCTGTCCAGTCTTACCTGGTGCTCTTGTTGTACATGTCGGTCGTCGAATTTCATCTTCTGTAGAACATTAAACACTGGCTTCACTTAGAAGTAAAACGGAGAAGGCGTTAAAGGTAACGTTATGTCCTTGTTGGAAGCAAATCATTGGGAAAAAAAGCTTGTTTCTGTCCAGCCGGAGGCTCACTAACGTTAACGTTAACGTTCGCGTTAGCTAAACAACCTCACTGTCACCGACAGACTCAAACATTCCGCGGTGATACAATACATAGGTTGTAAGTTACGATATAAATACCATATCTGGCTAATATTTCTGTGGCTGTAAGGTTTAGCGTTAGCCAAGGTTACAGGAAGTAAACACCTGAGCAGTTAAAGTTGTTAGCTAACGTCACTCACAGGCGCCACTTTGCAACAGGTTTAATGAAACTGTTAAAGGAGTTCATATCTATGGTATTTTTTATTTAAGAAATAAATCTGCATTTGCGAGTTGTGTGAACATGCTGAATATCGTCTATTGAAACATGGCAACCTGTCTGTATCTAGCTGGCTGACTCACCAACGTAGAAAATATGTTCAGTGTTATTTAATTGCATTATCTCAATAGTAACACAGCCAGACCGGAATTCGTTGGATAAACAGGTCTAAGTTAGGTGAGATGATTACTCCCCATCAGTAATCTCTACACTACAGCTTTTATTTAGGACATTGTTCAGGGACTGTTGGATTTTAATAATGCATCCTAAGTGTCATTCATTCAACCCTGATCAGGTTTCTTTGACTAAAATGTCATCATTTTGTCTTTTGAATATTTTTATTGTTGTCTTTTCCCAGGATGCTAAGAAGATCCTGACTCGTGGCCCCGACATGAGTGTGACATCATGGTTCCTGGTCAGCAGCTCTGGCACACGCCACCGGTTGCCACGGGAGATGATCTTTGTTGGCAGGGATGACTGCGAACTAATGCTGCAGGTGTGTGCCACTTTGTATGTTTAAGAGCGCAAGTGAAAGGGAACATGCATGCTCTCGTTGGTGGTGACATCGTAGAGGAGTTTGTGTTTACACGGCAAACGCCAGCAGTGTGTCTTATGTCTGTTAAAAATAAGTTTTATAATTCTTCACTGAAGTCTGACAGGACCACTAGTCACAGAAACATGTGAAACACCAGTGGGAGGCTCCCTACATGCTTCATGTGTGTGCATTTCTGAGCGTGTAACCTGGTGACAGTGCCTCCACACAGAGTTGCCCCTGACAGTCTTTCAAACAATGACTTTTAACACAGCTAAAGCATTCCACTGTGTTGTTTTTCCATGCAGTGTCTATTATAAACACATTTCCTTTGTGGTTTTTGTATGATACTCTCTCTCTCCTATTTCTCCTCACTCTGCATTTAGACCAGTGAAAGAGGAATGTTGCCTCAGAAGCAGTTGTTTATACTTTCCTAAGTCAGTGCTTAAAACCCTGCCAACCACAGACGTCGGCTAGATTGAAAAGTTGCTCATGTCCACATTTAGGCGTTGCCGTATCCAAGAAAAAACCTCAGCTTCTCCCAGTCTGAAATGATGCAGACTTTTCTGGTGCTCTGCGTAAGTGCTCAGGACTGCTTCCTGACTTGGCACACAGTCAGTTTCTGCTGCAAATTGTTTTTAACCCCTTTAATCTTTTCTTACTCTGTAACGTGAGAATCCTGTTTGGCGTGAAAAGCAGAGATTGAGTGTAGGTGTAAGGCTGCGTTCACATACAGTCAGACAGTCATTAGACGGTCTGACAAAAATGCAGATCTTCCCATTCATTTTGAATGGGGCTAGTGCATTTAGACTGCAGTGATAGGGCCCGCAGGGGACAGCCAGAAAAAAAAGACAGCATCCAAAAAGTTCAGACCAATTCTTACTCCTCCTACTGTTGTTTGAATGCGCCGTTAGTCATATCACATAGGCCTTGACTTGAATGTTTGGATGTTCCATGACAACTGATGTCTGTCTCTGATGATCAATGTTTGTATCTCCATGACCAGTAATTAGATCATCTGCCTCATACAATAGTAGTGACTGCATGGTGTAGTTACTGTTTCCTAGTGCCAGAGCAAACATTTTCTCTGTGATTAAAAAGGGCAAAGTGAAGCTAAGGGTAATCAAAGTAGGAATGTGGAATTCTTATTGCTGCTAACCAGTTAACATAATCAAGTAGGGAAACTGATTGATAACCCTGTACTTTATGCAGTACAGTATTTACAAGAAGTTATTTGGAAGTCCACTGAGTGAATAGGCCAACACAGACAGTACATGCAGCCTGTGAATGCGGTTTATCCCACTTAGTAGGCTGTGGGGAAGAGTCACCTTTAACCTTTGTGATTTCTGTGATGAGGAGGCCCAGAGTGCCTAATGTGCAGAGAAGAGAGAGAGTCAATCAGTCTGAATCACTTGTGCAGTTTGCGCATAATTGATGGAAGGCATATTTGGAAGTAAGCACATTTTTCCTCTGGTGAATGGCAAGTAGACCACGTGCACACAGACTTGAGCTACGCACGCAGAGTTGGGTAGATGAGGACCATCTATTTGTGTAATCTACTGCCAATTTATAAGGCATGTTTGAAGTGTATGTGTGCAGAGGATCTGACTCTGCTCGGATGTTAGATTTTCATCCACCCACAGGTCCTAATTTAGGATCATAGTTTAGGAATGATAATGATGAAAAACAATTATTTGCTCCATTAATCATTTAGTCCTTGGAATGTCAAAGAAATTGCCCTACAGTTCTCCAGAACCCGAGGTTTCCAGATGCCTTGTTTTGTCATAAGTAAACTAGTAAATTCCTACATTTGAGAAACCGCGAATGCTTGGTGTTTTTGCTTAAAAATTGTGCAAACGATTAAACGTCAATCAACTAATTGGTTCAGTTGTAACGACGTTTTGCATTACTTTCATTGCAGTCTCGCAGTGTGGACAAGCAACACGCTGTGATCAACCATGACCCAAACACAGACGAGCATATGGTGAAGGACCTGGGCAGCTTGAATGGGGTGAGTGAGTCCATCTCTAGCGTCAGACTACCTGTGATAATAAAGGAGCCAGTCACTGGGCTCCCTGAAGACTCCAGTCTCAACACCACAAACAATTCCCAGGGCACAAAATACCTCTCTGTGTGTGCCAGAGACGGGGACGGTTGGTAGAACAGCGGTAATCAGAAGACTGGACTTTCCTGCTGCTCTGGACCCCCTTTTTTTCCTCCCGTTCTTTCTATCTTACTCTCCAGCTCTCCCCTCTATCCCTTCACTGCTCTGTTGCCACTTCACTGCACCATTATCCCAATGAAATCCAGAGTTGAGCAGTGGGAGAAACCGTTCTTTGTTCTCAGAGAGTCTTTCTTTTGGCCTTGGTAACTGCAGCCAAACTAATCAGAGCAGAACAGTGCAAGGACCTGTAACTGAAATCCAACATTGCTGTGTTTTCCCCTAATTTATAACAGTCCATGCTTTCCCCCCACTTATCTTCATTTAGTCTGCATAGGATAAGATCTGCTCCTCCATTTTTTTTTGCACACTTCCAGCATTATCTTTTTTTACAGTGATCTGATGATAAAATCTGGAATCCCTCTCACCAGTTGTTAGTTCAGGCAGAATATAGCCTAATTGATTAGCGAACTAAGCACTGTTGCGTATATTTATCACCTGGCCATTTAAGCATTTTTCAAAAGGCGAGACAGCCATTGCTTAACAACATAATCTCATCAGAGTTTTAATGTGCTGGTGGATTAACTTTCAATAGGAAAAGGGCCAGTTGCAAAGCACCTTACAGTAACTGGGTGCGTGCCACAAGGAATTAGAGAGCCTGTCACCTGCGAGTCAACACATTTACCTTAATGACCAGTGAAAATGATTTGAGTTTGAATCTGTTGTTTGTTTTTTATCTATTTTGCAGACATTCGTGAATGACCTAAGAATCCCAGACCAGACGTACATCACCCTTAAGCTCTCTGATGTCATTCGCTTTGGCTATGATATCCTTTTTTATGTGTTATTCATTCAAATTTGAGTCATGTTTGACTTAACTTTGATTGGACCTGTGTGATTTATGTACCACAGAGTTTCTGTTCTTCAGTTAGGGCAGTCTAAGTTGGTGATTAGCAACCCACACTGAAATGAGCCAGTGGCCGGCAGCTGTTTCAGTCACACATTTTTGACATTTTATTTTCCCTCTGAGGTCTTTAGCTACTTCGGCATGTTAAGCTCCTGTGGTTTTTCAGTCAGGGGTTTCAGATTATGGTCCACTATGGACAGAAAGAAGATCTCCTGTACCCTTTGACCCCCAAAGCAGAAAACTTATGAATGGTAAAAGATAACATTGTGGGTGGGGGGGGGGCGTAGCTGTTTAGAGTATAGAGACATCTAGCAATGTTTGTGACCAGCGTGTGGCATGTGATGTTGCACATTTCAAAGAGTGGGTCGCTAGATATGAGTATATAAGATATGAGTTTGTTTGAATTGCAACAGGTCTGTACTGCTTATCTGTTTTTCACCTTCTTGCAAGCAGTAGATAAGGTACATTTGACTGTCTTGGAGGGGGGGGGGCAAGTTGAAAACTAGGCATGAAAGTAAAAGAGTATTACAGTAACTGCATATGTACCATACTTTAGGTAGCAGGTTTGTATTCTGAGTTTGTACGTTTTCCTTCAAGTCTCTGCGCCAACAAACATCTGACTAGAGAGCCAGACACTAAGCTGTGAATATTTCAATTGATGTATGATAACATTGATTTACAAATTGTTTGTGTACTTTAACTCATCTTGCACATGCTCATGTATATATCCTTGAGAAGAGCGAACACAAGGTCCCAGAGGAAGCTCTTAAAGTAAGTAATACTGACAGCACGTGCCATTTTTAAGCTAGCAGTGCTGAAATGCCTTTTTAGGAGAAATGCTTGCCATGGATCCTTGTTGATAAAGTGGAGTGCTCTTCTATTGTGAAATCAATTATTTTTTTTATCACTTAGCCAATGAAATATCTGAAAGGAGTGTGTGTGTGTGTGTGTGTGTGTGTGTGTGTGTGTGTGTGTGTGTGTGTGTGTGTGTGTGTGTGTGTGTGTGTGTGTGTGTGTGTGTGTGTGTGGGTGGTTCCTATGCCAACAGTTGTCAGAGCTCTGTGCTTTGAAACAAATTAGATAAAATCACGATTATTTTGCACACTCTACCTCGATATCGATAAATGAACGATAATTAATCACGTTGTTCTAAATCATCTTTTCTGAAGCCAAAATGTTTCCAGACGGACACTGCATTTTTTGGGGGGGGCGCAACTTACTTGACTCGATGTTTGAGTTATCCTCCATTATGCTTTCCATGCGGCTGACAGGTCCGGGCAAAGTCACGTGACTACACACGCGGAAGAATGTTTTTAAGGTGAAAGTAGGCCCATCAGCAGGAATAAATTATCGTCATGGGAAAAATACGTCCACAACAGCTTCAGAATTTTGATGTCGATACATTTTCGGATTAATCGTCGAGCCCTAGTAAATGGCCAGTCCCTGTGTCATCTAGATAACTCTTTCATGTGCAGCCTCTAGCCTCCGCTTGAACATAACCCAGCTAACCATTGACTACAGCTAGAGCAAATGAAAGACGCCTCAAAATGTCACATAGAGTTTAAAAGCCCATTCCATACTAACAAAGGGGTTAAGTCATCTACACAAAGACTTATATGTACAATTACCTATTGATCTGGTATTTTAATGTTTGATAAACACTTTGAAATGTAAACACTAATTTCTACCAGGTTTTGTTAAATGTAAGTGTCTGGTATCCACTGTTAACAATAACAAATCAGAGCTAACACTGAGCAGAGGTCAACGGTGGATATTCTTCCTTATACTGTGCATGTCTGAGGACAGCTATATCTGTACTGATTGTTGGCAGAAGGTTTCTCACATCCTGCTTTCCCTCCCGTCTGTTTGTGCAGCATGAGAAGTACACCAGCCAGTTGCAGCTTAGCATAAAAGCCCTGCAGGCCAAGGTGAAGGAAAAACAGCAGCTTCAGAGCCCAGAGAAGAGCAAAGGCCCTGTTTCCAAACTGCAGGACAGGGACAAGCGAAGAGCCCAGTCTCTCACAGGTAAACAACGCTGTCAGCACATACTCCATAATAGCAAATATCAGCAGGAAGGCAGCAGTTTTTATGAATACAGAAGTACATTAATTGTGCTTGTTACCAGAAAGGAACTGTTCTTACTAAAGTGAATTTGAATACCATGTTCAAACATGCAAGGAAGAGGAAGTCTTTGCGTCTCCATGTGCTATATGACTTTGGCTGTAGATCACTTGATAAGGCGGTTGTGGTGTCCTTTATTAAGAGCTTCCCTGGTGTGAGATTAGGCTACCATGTGAGCTGAGAGGCTGAGGCCACAATCCTATGGTGTCAGGAAAGACAGATCTTGACATCATGGAGTTGGCAGAATGAGTATACATGAGTAGGAGCTTCGAGAAAAGCAGAGGGGTGAAGAGTTAAGGACAAGCAGTCTTATCTCTGACAGCCATTCCTGACTGCTGACGAGAGGTGGGGTGCTGCAACACGGCAATGACGGTTCAACACGTGTCATAGAGGATTTAGAAAGGTGTGCAGGTTTTTCTTGCCAAGTTGCCACTTCTATACATGTAGCTGGTGGTGGATTTGTTGCTGCTTATACTTTCCAGTTGCTGTCATGCCCTCTCTGCCCTGAGCTGTACAGTGTAGGCAACAGTGGAACAGTCACAGTCTTGTTAGTAGTTAGTTTTAGAGAAGCACTTTTGTGAATGAACCTCATTCACACTGACAAAACCTATTCCAGCTGCTGTTGATTTAGAAATTCTCTGGCTTTCTGCTTCATTCCCTGTAAGCTTAGAGGGAAAATTACAACGGGTGCTTAAAATAGGACTTTTCCACCACTAGGCTCATATCCCACAGAGTGCCTTACAAATAGGTAATTAAACTGCAGAACTTTGGAAAACATTTAGTAAGCCTTACAAGGACGGGAGTGCGGTTGTATCTTCTGCAGCTATAAGCTAACCATAGTGATCATGTAAACCTTTGTTGAACATGCTCACTGAAGCCATGTCTACTAGGTCCGTGTAGTGTGACAACAGCCTTGCCCTGTGTTGTTGTGACCCAGTCCACCAATGAGATAACAAAACTAGTCTCCTCTGTCTCGTTAAATGTACAGTCACAAGAAGATAAGAATTTCAAAGTATGTTACAGAAAACAAAGCTGCACTTGTGTTACACACTTACACAAAAAAGTCCTGTACTTAGCTGCACAACCAGACTGAGCCTGCATATCTCTGTTGACTTCATGCAAATAGATTCCCTTTGGCTGAATTTGATTGACTGGAGACCTTGATACAATGTAGGTTCTTTTGGTTTATTCTGGATAGGATGGAGTGCTGCGAGAGCTCCATATATCATTTCGTTGTGCTTTTGCCTGTTTTCCCCTGCAGCTGTACAGGATGTGGAGTGTGTCCAATTCTTCAGCTGTTTTCAGGGCAGGACACTACAGTGTATGACTCAGTTAGGCCTTCTTTACTCTGCCAGGACCCAAGGCTATTTAGTATTTACTAAAGGGGCATGACATGGATAGTTCACATCTTCCCCTCATCAGCACTACATGATTTAAAATGTCCTAATGCTTAATCTCTTTTTGAACCGATTGTTCATACTACTTACTGTACTGACTTACCAAAACATTTCAGTACTAAGATGAAACAAAACATTTGCTACCCTAGACAAATCCTCCAAATAATATGACAGATGATGGAAATGAGCTTAATTGGGTTCAATCAAGTAGTGTTCAGTCACATATGTAGGACAAACATTAAATAGGATTTTGGCAAATTGCTTAACTAATATTTGTTATTCTGGGTCGGCTTTCTAATAATTTATGTTCTCTAAAAAAGTGCTGTGCTCAGTCAACTTTAGTTGAGACACTCACCCTTGTTTTCTTTAGCTAAAAACAGAGGGTTGTCTAAGGGGAAAGGAATTAATAACATGTTCCCCTGCTTCCCTTGTCACTGTGTTGATGTCTTATTGTGTGTGTCCAAGGCAACAGTGGTGGTGCTGTTGATGCTTAAAATTGTGAAGCCTCCACATTCAAATCCAGAGAGCTTGTTTATCCTATGTATCAGGCCGAAAAGCGGCTTCTAGATTATCTGATTAGTGCCATATAGGCATGGCTGGCATGTGTAGACTGGCAAGCCAGCAGCTCAACCCCAGTTCAGAAACGGCATCAGAGAACTAACCCTCATCTCCTCATTACATACAAAGGTCAATGTGCAAACAATGAGTGTCACTGTCTACAAGAAGCCTCACTTAAGACGCAGTCGTTATTTTATATCTTGTATTATATAGTTTTTGTCTTTAAAGATTAGGATTAACTTTGTTCCTATTTGCATGAGAAGGATTATGTTGTGGTGGTTTGCGTGTTACAGTTTGTATCACAGTTGGACCCTCACTACTCTCTCTGTGTCATGGGAATGTCAGAATTGTAAAAAGCCCAAAGGCCTTCTGAGCTCCGATGTTGTACATCATTTTGTTTTTTCGTGACCTAACAACATTGTTTAATCATGTGACGAACATAAATGTATTGCCTTATAAACACAAGAGGCTGGATGAATTTAGTTTTTTGTTTGGCTCTTTCTCGCCTGAGTTTACCCATGTGCCTAATGGTGTGTGTTTGTCTGTGTTTGTGCATTTGTCTGTTAGCTGCCACAGATTCCCCAATATCCAAGCCTACTCCTCTCTATGGCCAACCGTCCTGGTGGGGGGAGGATGAGGACGCAGCCAACAAAAAGAAGAACAGAGGTGGAAAATCGCCAGAACAGGAGTCTCCAGGTAAGAGAATGTATCTTATATTTTTACTAACGTATATTTGAAAGCAGAATGTAATTTTGTACTACAGAGTTATTTGTACTATAAATGCATTGGGTTAGATCCTGATTTGTAATGACATGTTTTTCTATGGCACTGCTATCTGATGCCCTTTGTGGGTCACTGAGCGATAGATGGTATAAAGCCCAAGGCAAGTCTCTGGCCAGTTGTGGACTGTTAGCCAGGCCACATCGTGCCAGGCCAGTGGGTAGTGCCTGTCTCCCTCGTGATGGATTATGACCCTTTAAGCTTCTGGAGGGGGGAGGAAGGGTGATTGTTTGCCTCATGGTGCCCAGGCTGAAACAGATTATTCCCGCTCAGCTACCCTCCGCTGGACTCTGAGCTCCTAAAGTGATATTTGGCCACATCCAACTGGCACCCAAAGACCAACTGGCAGATTTGTTTTCTCAGTCTAACTGCTGGAATCTTTGTTATTTGTGGCTCCCACTTTATGGGATTGTGCGTCAGCAACTTCCCAATCATCTCAATCAGTTTCCTTAGCTTTGTGTACCTCTGATGTTTAAGTCACTTAGCTATGGGCACCTGGGTAGCTCACCTGATAGAGGGTGCGCCCATATAATAATAATAATAATAATAATAAAATAATGTATACTATATTAATCCCGCAAGGAAATTACAACAATACAGAGGCTCAGTCCTAGATGCAGCGGCCACGGGTTTGGTTCTGGCCTTTTGCTGCATGTCATTCCCCTTCTCTCTCTCTCTCCCCTAAAGCTGTCCTGTCTGAAATAAAGGCCTAAAAATACCACCAAAAAAAGTTACTTAGTTATAACTGTAAGCTCGAAAACAAAGGGGCTTACAAATGTTTCTATTATTATTGACAAAATAGTATTCTTTCTATAGTCATTTAATCACTCCGTGGATTACAGTATGTAAAACCTCCACTAATACTTGCCTCTCACCACTCTTCATTTCTAACAGAGCCTGCTAAAGACGTGTCAAGATATGAGGTCAACGGTTCTCTGTCTGACAATCGGGCCAAGTCCATCTTCTCCTGCCGCCGGGAGCCTAGCTACTTTGAGATCCCAACAAAGGAATTAAAGCAGCGACCTGCCAAGAAACCAGAGTCGCAGGTTCACGAGGTTCCCACCAAGGACACCCCTGATCCCACTGAGGTTGTCTCCTCCACACCTCCCGTGGTCCAAAGCCATGCCTCCTTCACCATCGAATTTGATGAATGCACCCCAGGTAAAATGAAGATCAAGGACCACGTGACCAAGTTTTCTTTCCGCCAGCAGCAGAAGCTACCTTCCACAGAGCTTGTCACCACACCCACTGAGGTGATGTCAGCAGAAAGCAAAGTTGCTGATTGGCTGGTCCAAAGCAATGCTAGCATGATAAGGAGGAGGTCGAAGGCTGAAGACATGTACAGCACACACAGTGACCCATCACTTCTGAAGAACACCAAAAGTGAGTCATTTCTACAAAGTCTGTTTATGTTTTATCAACAGCTTTGATTGCAATAATGTGCTAACTTGTGGTCTTTCCATCATCAGCAAACCACCGTGAAGATGGCACTCACAGTGATTCAGGGGATCCTGCAATCAATGGAAGGGATTCCGTCCAATCAGAACCTCAGATTGGGTCCCAGGTGTCTCCACAACCCCTGAGAGACTCCCCGCCACAACACTTAGCCTCCCCTGACTCTGAGGAGCCCTTGTCTTACACTCCACCAGAGTCTCAGTCCCTATCCAGTCTTGGCAAGGCTGAGCCTCACCAAGCCTTTGTCATTGAATTCTTTGATGATAACTCAAGAAAGAAGCGCTCGCAGTCCTTCACCAATAACGCATCTCCACCTGAGCCCTCAGGCCTCCGGCTCCAGCTGGAGAAGGCGAAGAAGAGCTCAAGCCCAAATGGGGAGAGACAAGTCCAATCTCCAGCCTCCACCACTCCTGCAAGCCAACGATACACTGTTCCCCTGAAGGACCTGGCTTCCACAGGCTTCCAAAGAGCTGGCTCTCTACGAAGGGAGAAGACAGAGGACCGGATCAGCACCAGCTTTTCGTCTCGCTCTTCTTCATCTGTGTCTGTAAGGCCCTTTAGCAGTGTCGGCCGGCGGTCCAAACTCGCCCAGGAATTTACTGCTGAAATTCTCAAACAAACAAAGCAGTCCTCTTCTGCCAGCTGGGATAAAAATACATCTAGTCCCCCTACAGCAGCTAAAACTGAGACAGTGGTAGTATCCCAGACTAGTCCCCCTCCATCTAAAGCTTCCTACCAGCCACAGACTTCCTCTCCTATCCACCAGCCTGTTCCCCTCAAGGCCCCTGTGATGACCCTGGCGTCTCAGAATGTGGAGGTCAAGAGTCCCCATGCCGGCCCCAAGAACGAAGACGAGGACAGTCTGAGTGACGCAGGAACCTACACCATTGAAGCAGATGTTCAAGATAGAGAGCTAGAAGAGGCACGGAGCAATATCGACCAGGCAAGTTTCTTTCTAAATTGAATTAATATAAATTTGGCTGATAACGACAACATGTTGCTTGAAGGAAATAGGTCGGCTTTGCAATCACCAGTGACCTCCGTCTCTTGGGAGAAAAAGTCCCACTCAGAATGAGACATTGGCAGTCCCACTTTCACCATTCCTGCACTTATCAACTTGCACTGCTTTGTTCTTGACAGGTGTTTGGTGTTTTTGAGAGCCCAGAGCGAACCAACCAGAGTGAAGCAGAAACATCATCAGCATTTAGGCCTCTTATTGTTGAGAGCAGGGAGCAGCATAGGCAGAGTAGCTGTGGGGAGGTGAGGCCAGCTCCAGAACAGGGACAGAGTCTAGTAAAGGTAAACCTTCCTGCTCAGGGTGTGATCAATGATTGGATGATATAATCAATAATTTAATCACCAATTTTAAAGACAATTCATTAATGTCGGCTCAGTAAACCTTAATTTTTCTTCTTGGGGTTTCTTGGTCTATCTCTCTATTGATTTTTAGATTTGCCTCATCTTTCCTCACAGGTTCTGGGTTCTTCATGGTCTTTTTCTTTCTAACCAAATATACGGAGAGAAACAAATCCATGTTATAACAGTTGTACAACATACTTACTCATGAAACGGATGATGTATAACACCTTGTGTTGTTTGTCTTATTAACATTATTTCCTACTAAGGAAATCCATATCATTAAAAATTGTACTGCCTCAAAATGTCTAATCTTCTGTCTTTTTTTTTTTTAAAGATATTGAATAAGTTGTATGTTCTCTCATGCAGGGTCAGTCAGCAAGTGCAGTGTTACAGGGGGCTCCTAAGTGGATGTCTTGCTGGGCCAGCTTGGCAGACAGCTACACAGAATCTGGCCCTTCATCTGGCCTCTTTGACATGCCTTCCCAGATGGAGCTGTCAGGGGGGGGTAAGCCACCTGATGAGACACAAGTCTATTTGAAATGATAATGAGACGCCCTGATGAATATGAATGATATTCAGTTTTAGTATGTGTAGTTAATATGCATTGAAACTGTTTCACTTCAGCACGAGGTACAATCATCCACAAGGCCACGCTCAGCCGACACCACGACAGCACCGACCACGATGGTTCAAGAGCTCGGCGCGTACTGCCCCAGGTACCACTGGGGGAGAAGAGTGACATTCCAAATCCCAGCATTCATGTTGAATATGACCCACATTCAACATTTGATGTTGGAGAGAATAGATTGGTGGCCCCCAGGTCTCAGGATAGCCTTGACAGGTTATCAGTGCAGGATGATGTAGAGCCTGACAGTCTGAGTGATGCCAGCAGGTCAGATGATGGTTCCATTATAGAGCAAAGGAGAAGACCGCTGTCAGACACGGAAGAGAAAAAAAATAACGATAGACTCTGCACCAAGTCTACGTCATTCTACATCGGGTCAGAGGAGGCAGAGTCCCAACCTGAACATGGGGGCATTCCTAAGACTGAAATAAAACATGCAACCAAAACTTTCTCAACAGCCACCCTGACCAAACAGAGAGGTAACCAGGACTCTGAAAAAGTCAAGCCCAGTGTGTCGGCTCCTATCCTGAGCCAGATTACACGGAGTCCAGAGTCCAAAGAGGGCACTGTTTCCCAATTAATCAGACAAGAGAGCTTCACCAAGGAGCGGCCTAGCAATGCCAGATTGCCCAACATCTCTGTTCAGAGAGGCCCAGAATCATTCCAGGGAGCCTGCAATCAGGACACTCATTCTTACCTCAAAGAGACGGAGGATGTTCTGGCTGTTCTGGAGGCCAAACTCCAAGCAGGACAATCAGAAACGACACCGTCTCCAATAATAGATTCTCTTTCTGCGGAGTCTGATGTGGATACCTCCAGCACAGTCAGCCAACATAGCAATAAGACCAGGCCAAACACACTGACTAAAAAACCCTCGGTTAGTGGCCTTCATAGGGAGAGGTCTTCAGCCAGTATAGCTAGTCAGGACTCAAGTCACCAATCCACTACATCAGAAAAGTTGCGCTCTCTGGGAGCAGACAGCAACAATAAGACTGAGTCTGTCAGGAGACCGGTTGGACTGAGACGTAGTGTTGGGAAACGTGGCTCCACAGACCTAAGTGACGACCCTCAGAGCTTACCTTACTCTGATCAAGAGTCTAACCTCCACCAAACCCACACAAAATACACAGTGCCCCTTCAGAAGGAGGATTCCAAGACCTCCAAAGCGTCCCAGGCCTTGAATCGTGCCAACAGCTTGTCAGCCCCGCGACCCACCAGAGCGTCCATGCTCCGCCGGGCTCGCCTAGGAGAAGCTTCGGACAACGAGGGCACGGAGACAGACAGGGTGTCCCAGGAGGCAGGCAATGCCCCAGCTAAGAAGCCCCAGGAAACCAAGAAACTCTCCAGGCTGGATCTGCTAGCGATGCCTCGTAAGCGGACAAGCTCGTTCAACACACCCAGCGACACCGAGGCCTCTTCCACCCCACAGTGGACTGGCAGGAACACAGGATTCTCCAACCGCAGCACAGAGTCTGGCAGCAGCTCAGTTCGAAGGGCCTCTGCTTCGGGGTCGAAGCTTTTAGAAAGGCAGCAGAAAGCACCGCTGACACCACTCACTCGCGGACGTTCAAGCAGTGCCAAATATGCCAGCAGCACTGCAAGTGAGTATTAATACAGACGCTCACACATACCTGTTTCATTGAGTTTAAAATGTCGTGACTGGTGTAACCCCTTAACTCCTGTCTTAGTCAAACCTAGTATCATTGAAACAAATGGATTGGAAACATTGCAGGGTCTGTTAATCAACCACAGTGGTGAATTGGTTTGACACGTTTAGTCCTCAGTTTATAAACTGTATGTTTCAGGAAATTACACCTGGGTTCTATACTTCAGCAGCTTTGGTAGGGAATTTGACTCTGGACTTTCACTTACATCAATTCACACTAACATTCCATATTTTTGTGGTGGTGCAACGACCAGCGCAAGCAGCGCTCTGACCTTAAAATTCACTTTGCCTGTCTGTGTGGTATTTTATTGCACAGGTGGGAGGAGCGGAGCAAACGGCACGTTTGTCGTGCTTGTGCAATTCAAAAAGGTCCTTATACTACAATAGCTTTTAGATACAATTAGATTTTCCTTCATCTGTACAGTGTTCTTATGCAGTTTATGGTAATCTACGAGGGTTCTGGGGCCATGATTAACATTATAATTCTAACCATGTACAAAATGGTTTATGTTACACAACATAGTATTCACTATATTGTACTTGTCTGGTACTCAGCTGCTGTACTGTGGAAATCAAGTACTCATTTCAGTTTGTAAATTTGTTTTTGGAATCTGAAAAAAATAAAAACCTGAGCCATTTTTTTGATCAAATTTAGCTGTAGAAATGAGCACTTCCACAGCAACCTTTCAGTCTCTTGTTCTGGGGAGGATTTTGGTGACATCTCATATGTTTGGTGGTGTTTTTCTTGCCTGTATTCTTTGATGGTATCTCTCTTTCTCTCCTGTTTTCCCGACTTCTCTATCCTAATCCTCCGTAACTCAAACCAATTCACGACGCCAAGACTCCAGGAGACGACAGAAAGGCTCTGACTACGCCTCTACCTCAGATGAGGAGTACGACTCAAACCAGAGCACTCCTAAATACAAACGCTCCCAACCTTCCTCAGCTTCCCATAGCCCACGTCATCAGCCTCGGCCTCAGCCAGTGGTCGCCCTGCGTCAGAAGCCCCTCAGCAGAGATTCTGAGGAGGAGAACCATGAGGGAGACAACTTCCACAGTTGGTCCAACCACAGTTCTGAGATCGCACGGTAAGGAATATTACTATTTTTTTTTTTTTTTCTTGTGGTCACGCTAATGTGATTTCCAAAGATTAAATGAATGTGTTACTGTAGCCTAACTGACATCCAAGATGGTTTCACACATGCAGCCTTCAGCATTCATATACTGCGGTTTCCATTAAAGGGCATAAAGAGGATTTCACATTCAGCGCAAAATAATGTAGATGTAAAGATAATTCTTATTCCTGGCAGCCTTCTTTTTAACACGTTCCCTCCTGGCTAGGTTAAGTCAAGACCTGGCCAAAGACCTTGCTATCTTGGCCAGAGAGATCCATGACGTGGCAGGTGATGGTGATCCACAAAACCCTGGAGTGGCGAGCAGTGCACCTGTCTCCACAGTGACCGCTCATGAACAGGTACACCAAAGTTATTCTTAGGGCTGTTGCTGCTTCTATCTAACACGGTGAAGCATCAAACCTCTGTTCAATCAACTGACTAAAACTGAAGAGGACGATTCTCTTTTTGTGTCCTCTCTATCACAAACTATCCTCCTTTGTTAAAAGAGGAAGTATCTCTGTGCTTTTGTTGCAGATTTGTATACATACCAGTAGTATGTTGGGTAACACTTTACTTGAAGGTATCTACATAAGAGTGACATGACACTGTCATGAACACATGAACGCTAACTCTAACCCTAACCATAACTTGTCATGACAGAAACCACTTACACTTACTAAAAGAAGCGTTATGTCATAAATGTTTGACTTGTTTATAATGTTTATGACAAGTTCATGACAGTGTCATGTCACTCTTATGTAGATACCTTCAAGTAAAGTGTAACCGTATGTTGTTCTACTTTGGCTCTGTACATTATGGTTTTATCTCTTTGCCTTGTTTAACACATCAGCTAAAAGAGACTGTCTGTCTCTCTGCCTGCCTTGTACCGTAACACTAAAGTCTGAATGTGTTGCAGCTGGTTCATCGTATTCCAGAGGCTGGATTAAACTACCAGAGAGTCCCACCAAGTTCTACGTCTACAAGGGAACCTGACCAGAGCTCGGCTGACCATGAACAGCAGCGCAGGCAGCGAGCTCAGAGCAGAGAAGAGGTCTGACACAACATGCCGCTCCACCTCATTTTTTCACAAATCTCTGGGATGCTACCACTAGGGGATCATTATAAAGTTTTTGTTTTTTCTCCAGGTCATTGTTGATGACCATCTGATGCTGAATCCAGTGTCTCAGATCACCATGGCCATTAGAGAAAACACTGAGCAACTTGCTGACAAAATTAAGTAAGATGTTATTTATACAGTACATTCTTTATTCCCAAACTTAATCTGGGTTTGATGAAAAACTGTATTGATCCTGTCTAACAACCAGACTGCACTAAGCCAATAATCTTATTAAATTAGTGTATATTAGTTTAACTAAGTGAGTCAGCACACAGACAATATGTTACTGAGAGGTAATCTTCTGAATAGATTAGATGCAGATAAACCGGTTGGTGTTTAAATGTTTCCATTGTGTTTTTTCTAACTAGAAAAACAAACACAAGATATCAAAGAAGAAAAATATATTTAGGTGTTCTTGATTGAAGTTAGTTCTTCTAAGTCACCACAATCAGAAAGTGTGGTCTCACACCCTCAGTTTTCAAGACTAAATCAATGTTTTGGACTCAGAATTGTGCATTATCCCTTTTAAAGAATACTGTAAGAAGCCCACTTTCTAACAACTCAATTTGGCATATTATGCACACAGGGTACTGTTCCAGGACAGGATGGATATTTGGGAAGAAATTGAGGCTAAAGTAAACTCTGACAATGATGTCCCTGTTATCAAAACCTCCAACAAGGTTGGTGACTTATGTTTGTCAATGTTCAAGTTAAATGTATGCCAGTTAATGCCGTTTGTTTGTTTGTTTGTTTGTTTGAGCTAAATTGGCATCTGCATTTCAGGAAATCACATCTATCTTGAAAGAACTCCGGAGAGTTCAACGACAACTTGAGGGTGAGTCAATCTAATCCTTTTATAAACAATATAAATACAAATATATAATTATCATAATAATGTTCATAATACTTTTGTATTGTAAAGCCAAATAATCAGCTAAAAACGACATTACACTTCCCCCCCCTCCCCCCAGTCATTAACACAGTCATGGAACCCAGTGCACAGTCTGAAGCATCCAAGACCTCGGCGCTGTCCTCCTCATCTGTTCGGCCCTCCAGACCTCCCGTCTCACGGGACTGGAGAACCATCCATTCTGTCTCCAAAGGTGGCGGCGGCCCTAGGCCCAGTGAGAGTGTCAGGAGAGCAGGTGCGACACAAGACGATCTCAGAACGGGATATTTAGTCTGAGATGTGACACAAGCACGCAGGTTCCTATAGTGCTAAACATCTGCTGTTACTCCACAAACCCAGGTGTCGAACCATTGTGCACACAATGAAACCAAGGGGGGGAAGTGAGACTGTATATGCAGAACTGTAGCCTCCCGTACATCTAAACATACACACTACTGCACTATGAGCACTACACACTCACGTAATTCACAGTGAGGCCTCCACTATATGCCCTTAGAGTAGACACAGTGGGCGGCCTACATGTAAGATAAAGATTTAAGGAAGTACCAAAATACTTCAATAAACCTCACCTCTGACAGGCCTCAAAACTATACTTGATTCTCTGTGTGTTTTAGAGGTTGACCTCTTTATTTGCCAATGATATGACCAACATTGCTGATTTTAAAAGCTTATTGTATTTACTTGGTTTATTTGAAAACCGGCCTGAGCATAATCATCTCAGGGAAATCTGCTAATATATGAGATTCCTATGTTTAGCAACAAATCGCATTTTTGCGGAAATATTCGTTTATTGATATTTGTTTTGGGTAGAACGAACTGCAGCAACACGAGCACATCTATCCTCAGTAGACCCATTGCTTTTCCTCGTATATTCCCTTCCATGTTTTTGTCTTTGTTTGCCACTTCTCTCTTGGTGGACCAGATTTATCGAAGAATGTAAAGTATTTATTAGTGGTGTTTTGTGAGACACTTGAACGGAGAAAACACAACTTTGGGAGAGTTAATAGACTCGGTGCCAGACAAGTTAATGTTATATTACACAGTTGTTACCAGCCAATTTCTTGAGTATTTATTCTGTTAACATGTCCCAGTGTAGCGACTCTGTCCAGGCCCTTCTCAGTAAATGGCGTCTATATTCTGTCCAGCTGGAGATGAAAATCTCTCTGGAATGTGTGGTCCGACTGGTAGGAGGGACTCATTTTAGTCACCTGGCAACCACAAACTCAAGTGGCTATAAAACAAGTGGTTTTCAAGCGTTCCCTCTACCTTCTTTATTTGTGTCAAACACAGTTGGGGGCTTGAAACAATTTTTGTTGTTGTTCTCCATGCCTCAAGAGCACAGTCCGCTCCGAGGTTTGGCCAAAGACAATCATAAAGCGACTGACCGGAATGAATCTCCTTTTATCTGTGTTTGTACTGGGATCATCACACCTCACCTAAACCTCCACATGCTGAAGAGCTATCAGAGCACTGTGGTAGGATCTGAAATTTCCTCTCAAGTCACAAGGTCACTTCTTATGGTCCTCACAAGACAGGCGAAGTAATGTCATTTTAGAATTCAAGTTGACAAAGTCAATTGTGTGAAACTGTAAATCTGATGATTAGCTTGTGACATGTTGTTATTCAGTGTGTAAAAAAATATCTGTACGTCGTACAAATTACCTCTTAATCTTGTCTTTTGCACTAATGTAGTACATTATCCCCTCAACCTAATATGCTGCAAACTGAAAGCCGTTACCCTGATTGTAAACACGCAACTGATTGTAAACATTTGATGCTGTTTAGGTTGAAGCAGGAAAGAAGGCACAGTACAACAGCAAGTTTCTGTTTCCCTCTTCCCAGTCCAGATTGTAATTGGGAAGTACCTTAAGTGCCACAGAACTGTGTGGGACAGTGGTTGTTTACAAACTCAAGCAAAAACTGAATGTTAGTCCTATTGACGTCACTTGCTGCTATTCTTCTTCTATTGGATAGTATTTCTTCTTTGCTTTACTCCATCTAAGTCAAAGCTACAGCAGGTTTAAGAGCTGAAATGTAATTCTTGTTTGTCAAATGTGTGTCCCTTTTTTTTTTTTATATTCAATTTATGTTTTCCTTCCTTTCAGCCAGAATGATTTGGTTGTGATCTTGCTGTCTTGTTAGATGGTATTTATGTTTGGTCTGTGTAATTTGTTAGATATTGATTGCAGATTTTTCAAATAAATTTGATTAGTAAAGTTGTTTTTTTTTGTCATGACTTTTATTCACTCTCTACACTTTTTTTAAATTCCTGAGCAAATACTTGTCTCAAAAGCTGAAATGAAAGTGAAAACAGGAACTGTGCTATAATATATTCAGTAGCAGAGCTATCAGAGATATCCCTTCAGCTCAGTTTTGGGTGTAAGCTGGAAGAGAAGAAGCGTGTTTGTTGTGAGCTCTTTCTGGTGGAAAATTATCTACATCTGCTTTGTGTAAGTTTTGCTTTCAATACTTTGGAAACCAAACTTCATCTGAGATTTAAACTGAGTTATGAGTTCTGTCATTAGTGAAGTCAGAATCGTGGTGTGTTTATTTTCTGTCTGAGATAATTTCCTGCTTTTGAACGTTACTAGGGGATGAGCATTTGAAAGGAAAAAATGTCTTCTATGTATAGCAGCCTTCATGACAGTTATGTTTCAAACAAAAGGGTAGGATCACATCAAACATTCACCAAGTCATTCACTCTGTTTTGGTATGACACATTTGTCTTATTCCTGGACTTGTTTTTCTATCAAACTTCATGTTCTTAGAGGTCAACCAGCTGTGTGACATTAGCTGTGGTTTTGGGCTGTCTGACAGTCCTGGGGATCCTGCTTGCCATCGCTGTGCTGAAAAGACCACCACCCCACAAAGATCATGAGACACTTCCTAATGAAGCTGGTGGGAGCAATTTCTCTACGGACGAGTGCAGGTAATAATCCCACTGAAGATTTTTTTATATATATATATATATACATAATTAGGGCTGTCAATCGATTACAAAATGTAATCTAATTAATTACACTGTGATTAATTAATCGAAATTAATCGCATACATATTTAACGGTGCCTGAACCGATACTTTTTAAGAAAGTAAATAAAGAAAAGAGGAAAAAAAGGGTACTAAACAACAGTTGATGGCATTAAAGAACGGCTTGTTTATTGCTAAGGCCATATGGTCAAAATTAAATTATTTAATAATAATGTATAACAATAACTAATTTCAGTAGTAAATTGCTGTTGAACCATCAGATGGGAAAAGGACATTTACAATAACTTCAAATGCACCACGAGGCTGTAGTTTACCAGTTTCATTGAACGTACCGGCTGTGTTGTTTTTCCGACGGCAGCTGCAGATTGTTACATACCGGTGTTGAATCCTCTACAGTAAAACACAGTCAAACTTTACACCGTTTAGCGTTAGCTGTCAGCATTTTAACCGTGTTTAATCCAGCTACTAGCTAGCGGTAGGCTAACGTTAGCTGCTGTCGAGTATAGTGTTAACTAGCGTCATGTGCAGCGGTGTTTGTGTTTCAGAGCATCAGAGAGAAGTGCAGACATATCAGTGGCACCAGATTTCGGTAGCCAGGGTTGGCAGGAAGAAGATTTTTACAAGTAAAAAAAAAAAAAAAGAAATATATATATATATATTTTTTTTTATATATATATATATAAGTTACATAAGGCTTACTAACTACATTTGCTTCTTCTATTCTTTAATCTGAACTGTGGAACAAAGTACTGTATATCTGATTTCTGTTAGATTTACAGTTAAGCATTTTGCTATAGTGTCATCACTGAAATGACATTTTTTGATCTATATAATGAACCATTCAAAATAGATCATCTATCATTCAACTTCTGTGCATGTTAAATAATGTGTACTGTACAGTAAATTAATGAATTATTGTTTCCCCTCTTTTTCCCCCTCTTTATAATCAGTTCAAGTTTCCGTTCAAGTTTATTGTCATGTGCATATTAGTACAGAGTACGTTTTAAGGATAGTTTTAGGGATAATCGCTTTAATGAATACTTTGTGGTCCATATTCTACAAATTTTGAGGCAGGACGTTTTGAGCAAAGAATTTTGAAAGTAAAATTACAAAACATACAGTATCTACATCTATTGACCTTATGGTTAATGATTCTCAAAATCTAATCTCTCTAATTCTAAATTGTTTCTCTAAATTATAATTTTCTCCAGTTCAGTTTCCAAAGAATTCTCTGAGCAGATGTCTTTGTTTATCTCTTAGCATGACCCTGGTGGAGAGCATCCCTCAACATATGAAATACAAAGCCAATGTAACGCTTGGGATCCCTCTGGAAAAGGCCTGGAAAGATCTTATCTCCATGGCAACGGACCAAGTGGAGGTGGCCTCTTTCTACTGGACTTTAACTGGGGAAGACATTAACGTTAACACTTCCTCTGACATACCTGTGAGTTAGCAACTAAAACAGACACATGGGAACATACACATCAAATCTTTGTGAAATATGTTGTTTGTGGAAAAAGGCCCACAATGCAGTGAGTCTGTTGATCCTCTGCAGGGAAGGGAGATCCTGAAAGAACTCGAAGAGTTGCCCTCCAGAAATGTTTCTGTCCGAGTGGTGACCAGTGTTCCCAGTGTGAGAACAAACTCCACAGATTTAAAGATCTTAAAACAGAAAGGTTTGAAAGTGACTCCCTTGTTCTCTACATTCACTGCAGTCAGCGGTGTAGTCTAATGTATTGTAGTGGGTATACTGAACTGTATTGGCCTATGGGCCAGAATCTGCCTTTTTTTTGGGCGGAGGAGGGGGAGTTATTGTGGAAATACCTTTTAGTTAGCCTATGTGAAGAAAAAGAACACAGTTAACAATTCAAAATATATCCAAATTATAATGGAAAGTTTGTTGTTGCGTGTCATTGCGCATTTTTAAATGTCAGACTAAACCACTGACTGCAGTGTGTTTTGATTTGTGATGCATTGTTTGCAACAACTTCGCTTAACTGCAGTTCCCTTTTTGATTGTCTGTAGGAGTTCAGGTGAGGAAGGTGAACTTTGGACACCTGACAAAGGGTGTTCTCCACAGCAAGTTCTGGATTGTTGACAGAAAACATGTGTTTATTGGAAGCGCCAACATGGACTGGAGGGCTCTCACGCAAGTAACACCAAAACAATTACAGATGCTAATTTTAAACCTTAAAACACTGCCAAACCATTTTCATAATTCACTTTTGTCGGTAGGTGAAGGAACTGGGAGTAGTTATCTACAACTGCCCCAGTCTAGCAAAGGACCTCCATAAGATTTTCCAGTCCTACTGGGTGATGGGACAGTCCAACAGCTCCCTGCCACAGCCCTGGCCTGCAAAGTATGACACTGACATCAACAAACATCACCCTCTGCTGGTGAAAACTGATAATATCTCCAGCAGGCTGTACCTCACAGTGAGTTTCTTAGGTTTCAGTTCCATTTTACAGGACACTGTTATTCTGATGGATAAGGGGCTGTTGTCTCTGTTTACACCGAAGTAACCGTACAGTGTGTGTCTTACAATTTCAGGCACCTACAAACCTCAAACTGTTACCTTATGGAAGTCAGGGTTTTGTGTTTCAAATGTGGTATTATTGGTCAATATTTGCGTTTCACCCCAGGGATCTCCACCATCATTCTGTCCTCCATCGAGGACTCAGGACCTAGAGGCTATTCTCTCCATCATCTCAGATGCCCAACACTATGTGGATGTAGCCGTCATGGAGTACTTCCCAACCACACGCTTTGAAAAGCCTCAGAGGTAACCCACAAAAGAAACCCTTTGTTTCCATCAACTATTCACCTCTTTTGCTTTATTTCCTCACTTTGGATTCTTTTATTGAACAGATACTGGCCTTTCATTGATGATGCCATTAGGAGGGCTGCATTCGAGAGGAAGGTTAAGATGCGGATGCTGATCAGCTGTGGGCGGGACTCTGACCCAGCCATGCTGCCCTTCCTTCAGTCTCTAGCCTCAATGGACAGCCCTCACCAGGATATCAGCATCCAAATAGTAAGACACAACATGAAATAAATGCATCTGCTGGGGGTAAACACTGATCTTGCCTCTGAATTTATTTATTTTTGCACATCATTCACTTTTCAGAAACTGTACATTGTGCCTGTGGGAAACCAGTCTGATATTCCGTACACCAGGGTCAACCACAATAAATACATGGTGACTGATGAAGTAGCCTACATTGGTGAGTTTATCTTCATGATTATTATTTCCACGCATTTACTGTTGAGTTTGAACTCAGTAGAGTTATTGTGCATTCATGTGTTCTTGTTTGTTGCATGTGAATTGGTTAATAATTGACCAGATAACATTGTGTTGTTCCTTAGGTACCTCCAATTGGTCTGGGGACTACTTTGTGACCACAGCTGGAGTGGGTCTGGTGATTTCCCAGCATGCTCCTCACCCTGTATGGAAGACCAAGGCCCTGCATGGCCAGCTCAGGGCAGTCTTTGAAAGAGACTGGAACTCTGAGTTTGCTGTGCACCTTGCTGACCTGGGGCACCACCCAGACTGTGCACTATCAAGATGACAGAAACTCCTTTATATGAGTTTCACATACATTTTATTATCAAGGCCATATTCAAACCATAGTTTTGTTTATGTAGCTGTTGTTATGTTATCTTTGTCTAAATCAGCACTTTTGTTAGATTTCCCCATGCTATGAATGATAAAAACAATATAATCATATTCTTTAAAGTGGATCTGTGCTGAAAGTGTATAAAGTGAATGTTTTGAATGTTGAAGCCCTGACATTTATATTTTAAAGTATACCAGCTGTAATGTAATGTAATATAACGTACCTGTACCTACAAAAAAAGTTTGAGTTATTTATGTTTTTATAACGTGTGGTGTGTATGATTACCGAACATACTGTATAATTATTAAATATATATGGTTAATATCATTTTTAATGATCAATCATGTATGTCAACATCCATGAGATTTTGGTTAACAAACAAAATAATGTGTTCAGGGTCAGTCACTTAAAAATGTACAAAGTTTCCTTCAACTACTTTATTTATGACTGACTAAAGGGATCTTTGTGCGGTATTCCCCTCCCTGACAATAGGCGGCCCTGTGACTTAACGCTTGTCCCCGCAGTGAAGGCGCAGGGCGGGGCTCCGGCTTGTGTAGTACGTGTGCTTCACAGTAGTTAGGGCCAGTAAGCCAACGCTAAAGCTGAAGTCAGAATAATGGTGCTGCTTGAAAATGATTCGGTAAGAACAAAAAGTATATTGTTAATAATGTGGTCTGTCGACGTTATTGATTGTAAAGTAGACATTGACACGGTATGCTTTAGCTGTCTAGTTAACAGATAGCGTTAGCCACACGTTAGACTGACTCATTAGCCAGCCTGCTAACGTTTGGTTGAAGCTAACACTGGTTTCGCTTCTAATCTGTTCAGTTTTTGTACTTTCTAGCTTTTCAAGAGCCATAAACTGGCTTTTCTAACGTGCAGTCTGTAGAAGTGGTTATCATTTCGTTCATAGACACCAATATAGTTAAACTTGGACTAGCTAGCTAAGTTAGCACCAGGGTTATTAACTATAAGTAAACTAAACTATAAATGTAACGTTACTATAACGGTACCTTTTTATAAACTAAAACAAAATTATTTCTAGTTAACTAAAACTACAGCTACATATAAACTAATCTGAACTCTGAAACTAGCTAAAACTACAACTAGCAAACGCACTCAGAAAACGAATTGAAAATTCTAAATTATTATAACGTTGGTTAGCACTCAGTAACGTATCATTTCAAGATAACTAACTAAAGTAACGTTAACGTAAATGAACACATTAGTTCAGTTATTCTGGCTGATTCAACCTCTGCTCAGGTTGAAGGTGGGCGAGAGCTTTGATGGGAGTGTATTTTCTAACATGTTCATCTACCAATAAGAGTGATAAATGTGTAATTTCTACAGGTGCAACAAAGCTAACGGGAGACTCAGGAAGATGTCAATCAGTCTATACACACAGTCCTGGGAAAAAGTCTAATCAGCCAAATTAATTCAAAACACCTGTGTGGGTGTTCAGAGCCTTTTGAATGCTATAGTTTAGCTAGTTAAGCTAACTTAAATGTTAAGGTTACCTACCAGGTCTTTTTGCAACCTCTACTCACTTGCAAGATTATTAGACGTTAGCTACCTAAAACTAATAGTATAATCGAGTAGGCTGAAATGTTTCTGATATGCTCTCCCCATATTAATGAGAGCAGGCTAAAATTACCCTAAATGTTAGTAAACTCATATCTCATTGTGCCCTTCATGAAGCTTGTGTTTTTCCATGGGTGTTGTATAAAGCCTCCTACACATGATCCGCGGTAAAACTGCTCTGCGCTGGCCGTTCCATTGGAACGTGTAGGTGACTTAAAACTACATTAGTTTAGGCTAGGTGTACCTAATACACTGACAACTGAGTGTATAAACAGTCCAAAACTGTGGAAAGCATTATTGCTATGTCAAGTCTCTGTTGCAACTGCAAGCCCAAACATTAATGATCATTTTGGTAGGGCAATAATGTTTGATTTGCTCTGTTGTCCAGTTTCTCACAGAGCTCACACGGCTGTTCCAGAAGTGCAGAACATCTGGCAGTGTTGTCATCACGCTAAAGAAATGTAAGCAGATCCCTCCTGAGTTTTGACATTCATCGTTAAAGTTTAGTCCGTAAGTAAAGCTGCTTGTCAACATCTAATTATCTGGAATGGGGCATGTTTCTTTTTTCCAGATGACGGGAGGACCAAGCCAGCGCCCCGAAAGGGCCACACAGAGTCATTTGAACCAGCAGACAACAAATGTCTCATCAGAGCATCTGAGGGCAAAAAGAAAATTAGCACAGTGGTGAGCTTACTGTGTTTCCTATGTTTTTATGTTTGATCTAACAGATCTGATATTTAGCTGGAAATGTTTTTCACAAGCTGTTAATGCTTAATTCTCATTTCTTGCTATTTCAGGTCAGCACCAAAGAAGTAATCAAGTTTCAAATGGTGGGTTGAGCTAGTTTTGTGTTTTGAATGTCAGTGTTGTGTGGAAGCTATAGACCTTTTTCACAGCAGACATGTTAACATGTCATAGTAGGAAAAGCACAGGTGTATTCAAAACCATTAATGATGGCTGCATTCCACTTAGGAGAGGCCCTGGTATTGTGCATGCTGACTCACTGAAATAGCTTACTGGGACACTTGATGGAACTGAGCCATCGTTAAGGTTATCAATTTCAGCTGTGCTTTTCCTACTATGACAAGTCAAAATGTCTGCTGTGAAAAAGGTCTGTTGTCCTGGGTCACTGTATGCAGACTTTCTTGATTAGGTCTCCTTGATGTTATCAAAATTATCTTTTTTCATAGTAGTTTCTTTAATAAATGAGCTGAGAACTTAATCATTAACTTTAAATCCTCTTTACAGGCATACTCCAACCTCCTTAGAGCTCACATGGATGGACTTAAGAAGAAAGATAAGAAAAGCAAAAGCAAGAAAACCAAAGCCACCCAATGAGCAACAGACTCTTTAACATAACCATGGGTACCGAAACTGGCCTGTACGATTTGAGGCAACGGGAAAGGCCTCCACTAGGTCTGTCACCCCAATCGGCTTTTTTCCTATTCACCTGAGGCCTCCAAATCACTGTTCATTCACCCGGTGACTACTTTGATATTATGCCATTGTTTGCATGGTAATGTCTCATCTCTGGCTGTTTGGTGCCACTGGCCATCTAGAACAGAAAACCTGAGGATTTCTCGCAACTCGTGCAGGACAAAGCAAGTCAACTTAATTCAATCTCCACTATTTCTACTTTGGAACCGGGTCCTCAACAGCTGTGTCACCTCTGGAACCAAATACAATGGACCCCAATGATTATTATCTGCCTTTCATTCTATTTAATTGTTAGAGTCCATATTTATGTTATATTTACAGCTGACCCGTGAGCTGTGCTTTTTTTTTCTTTTTTTTTAGAACTAAACCAGATGTTATTGGAGGATTTCTTTAAACCAGTTTTACTGTTAGCTTGATGAAAATTTACTTTATTCTGTTTTTAGTTTAACTCCTGCTGTACAATAATTTTTTATTTTGAACCAATTTCTACCAAGCTGATAAAACTGGCCATCTTAAATTGGTAAACAACAATTACATTTTGTAGTTTCAGTTACTGTGGTTAATTGAAAGGTGAATATGATTCTGAATGATGACATGACAGTTGTTAAAAGTTGTAGATTTTACTGAAAGGCATGTTTGAGTTATGAATACAGAGACAGTATATGGGTGTAATTCTAATGTCCTACAAAGCAGGTTTAACTACAGCCGGTATATTTTGTCAGCCATTTGTACTGTCTCTTCGTGCTCCCGCGTCCTGATCTCATGAAGGACTGCAGCAGAATTAAAGTTCAAAAATAAAGTGTGTTGAAAGTCACTGCAAGTTTTTGTTTGTGATAAAATGCCAAACGACTGCGGTAAACATGAGCGATGTAGAAAAGGAGACAGTAAATACACTATATACATGAACACATTTCTGTTCTGCTGATAAAAACAGTCTGAGTTGAAGTTGAGAAAAGACGCATCTCATAGCGCGGTGTTCTTCTTGTCTGGTCTTTCCTTCGGGGAGGGTGCTAGGTGGCGCTGTCGGTTGCTCTCTTTCTCGTGTCCCTGCTTCATCAGGCTGGCCACAAACTGGAACATGGTCTGGGTCACAAACAACGCACATTGAACATTGACCCATGCCAGGGTCTCCATAGGGGAAGGACATTCATTCTTTAGACAAAAGTTTTGAATTGCTAGCCAGGGTTTTTAGAAAGAGCATGTGTGAATTAGTACAAAACGGTGCTATTAGATATTGTGTGTCCACAAATGTGCACCAAAGTTATACAGGATATGGAATAGGGAAGGTTTGCTGGAGGTTGTATGTAGCTTAGTTATGGACTAAAATAATTTTCCTTGATCAATATGAAACATTTAAATTAACCAGTTACTTGAAAGTGTGGTAGACAAGAAAAAGCTCTTTATTGGGATAAACTTTAGGCTTGTAGCAGGTGTAAAATTTATTAGAAAATCAATATGTTATTTGAAAGACTACAAGTACCCATAATGTACATAATGTTTTGGATTTGTGTATGGGTGTATTTTTGAAAAAGTCAGTATAATATGAGTAAAGAGTCATAAAACGTCATAGTGTAGTATGTCGAAAAAAGTCATAAACTCAGCAAAAAAAGAAGCACCCTTTTTCAGGACACTATATTTTAAAGATACTTTTGTAAAAATCTAAATAACTTTAGAGATCTTCATTGTAAAGGGTTTAAACAATGTTTTCCATGCTTGTTCAATAAACAAACAATTATTGAACATGCACCTGTTGAATGGTCGAAAAGACAATAACAGCTTGCAGGCGATAGGCAATTAAGGTCACAGTTATAAGAAAGTTAATAAAGTAAAGAGACATTTCTACTGACTCTGAAAAACACCAAAAGAAAGACGCCCAGGGTCCCTGCTAATCTGCATGAACGTGCCTTAGGCAATGGTGCAAGGAGGCATGAGGACAGCAGATGTGGCTAGGGCAATACATTGCAATGTCCCTACTGTGAGACGCCTAAGACATCGCTACAGGGAGACAGGAAGCACAGCTGACCGTCCTCGCAGTGGCAGACCATGTGTAACAACACCTGCATAGGATCGGTACATCCGAATATCACACCTGCGGGACAGGTACAGGATGGCAACAACAACCGCAAGAAGTGGCCAGTCTGGTGCAGTACATGAGGAGGAGATGCACTGCAGTACTTAATGCAGCTGGTGGCCACACCAGATACTGAGGGCTACTTTTGATTTTGAACCCCCCTTTGTTCAGGGACACATTATTCCATTTCTGTTAGTCACATGTCTGTGAAAATTGTTCAGTTTATGTCTTAGTTGTTAAATCTTTTAATGTTCATACGAATATTATATAAAAGCAGTTAAAAGTGACAGGACGTTTCTTTTTTGCTGAGTATAGTACAGCATGTCAAAAAAGTGATTAAAAGTCATAGTATTGTAGATCAAAGAAAGTGATAAAAAGTCATAGTATATTATGTTGAAAATAATGATAAAAAAGTCATAGTAAAGTATGTCGAAAAAACGTATAGTATGTCAAAGAAATTGATAAAAAAGTCATAGTATATAATATATTGTAAAAAGTCATGGTATAGTATGTTGAAAAAAATGACAAAAAAGTCATAGATGTTGAAAAAAAGCGATAGAAAAGTCACAGTATAGAATGTCGAAAAAAGTCATAGTATAGTATGTCAAAAGTGATGAAAAAGTCATAGTATAGTATATATTGAAAAAAGTCAAAGTATAGTTTGTTAAAAAAAAGTGATAAAAAGTCATAGTATAGTATGTCGAAAAGATTTATTAAAAAAAGTCATATCGAAAAAAGTCATAGTATAGTATCTTGAAAAAAGTCGAAAAAAAGTCAGTATAGTTTGTCGAACAAATTGATGAAAAAAGTCATAGTATAGTATGTCGAAAAAAATATATAAAAAAAGTCAGTATAGTATGTCAAAAAAAAATTATAAAAAAGTCATAGTATAGTATGTCGAAAAAGTCATCGTATAGAATGTCGAAAAAAGTGATAAAAAAGTCACATTATAGTTTGTTAAAAATAGTGATAATAATCATAGTATAGTATGTCAAAGAAATTGATAAAAAAAAGTCATAGTATAGTATGTCGAAAAAAAATGATAAAAAAAAGTCATCGTATAGAATGTCGAAAAAAATCACAGTATAGTTTGTTAAAAAAAGTGATAAAAAGTCATAGTACACTATGTCGAAAAAAACATAGTATAGTATGTCGAAAAAAGTCATAGTATAGTTTGTCGAACAAATTGATAAAAAAAAGTCATTTCAAAAAAAGTGATAAAAGAGTCATAGTATAGTATCTCGAAAAAAGTCGAAAAAAAAGTCATAGTATAGTATGTCGAAAAAAGTGATAAAAAAGTCATAGTATACTACAGGATTTGAACACCCAACCTTCGGTCTTCCAATCATTTTCTTATCATCCTAAAAATAGTAATAATAGTCATAGTATAGTATGTCAAAGAAATTGATAAAAAAAAAGTGTCAAAAAAAGTCATAATATAGAATGTCGAAAAAAATATAAATAAAGTCATAGTACAGTATGTCGAAAAAAGTCATAGTATAGTATGTCAAAAAAGTCTGAATAAAGTCGGTATAGTATGTCAAAAAAGGTCAAAAAAAGTCAAAAAAGTAATAAAAATTCATAGTATAGTACGTCGTAAAAAAGTGATAAAAAATGCATGGTATAGTATGTCGAAAAAAGTAGGAAAAAAGTCATAGTATATAGTATGTCGAAAGAAAGTCGAAAAAAGTCATATGTCGAAAAAGTCGTAAAAAAAGTCATAGTACAGTGCGTTGTAAAAGTGATGAAGAAGTCATAGTATAGTATGTTGAAAAAATGATAAAAAGTCATAGTATAGCATTTCGATAAAACTGAAGAAAAAGTCATAGCATAGTGTGTGGAAAAAAGTCATAGTATAGTATGTCGAAAAAAGTGATAAAAAAGTCATAGTATAGTATATCGAAAAAAGTCACATTATAGTTTGTTAAAAATAGTGATAATAGTCATAGTATAGTATGTCAAAGAAATTGATAAAAAAAGTCATAGTATAGTATGTCGAAAAAAAATGATAAAAAAAGTCATAGTATGTCGAAAAAGTCATCGTATAGAATGTCGAAAAAAATCTAAATAAAGTCATAATATAGTATGTCGAAAAAAATCACAGTATAGTTTGTTAAAAAAAGTGATAAAAAGTCATAGTACACTATGTCGAAAAAAACATAGTATAGTATGTTGAAAAAAGTCATAGTATAGTATGTCGAAAAAAATGTCAAAAAAAGTCATAAAAAAGTCATAGTATAGTATGTCAGTGATAAAAAAGTCATAGTATAGTATGTCGAAAAAAAGTCATATAAAAAGTCATAGTATAGTATGTCGAAAAAAAGTCGATAAAAAAAGTCATAGTATAGTATGTCGAAAAAAGTCATAGTATAGTATGTCGAAAAAAAGTGATAAAAAAAGTCATAGTATAGTATGTCGAAAAAAAGTCATAGTATAGTATGTCGTAAAAAAGTCATAGTATAGTATGTAAAAAAAAGTCATAGTATAGTATGTCGAAAAAAGTGATAAAAAAGTCATAGTATAGTATATCGAAAAAAGTCACATTATAGTTTGTTAAAAATAGTGATAATAGTCATAGTATAGTATGTCAAAGAAATTGATAAAAAAAGTCATAGTATAGTATGTCGAAAAAAAATGATAAAAAAAGTCATAGTATGTCGAAAAAGTCATCGTATAGAATGTCGAAAAAAATCTAAATAAAGTCATAATATAGTATGTCGAAAAAAATCACAGTATAGTTTGTTAAAAAAAGTGATAAAAAGTCATAGTACACTATGTCGAAAAAAACATAGTATAGTATGTTGAAAAAAGTCATAGTATAGTTTGTCAAACAAATTGATAAAAAAAAAGTCATAAAAGAGTCATAGTATACTACAGGATTATGAACACCCAACCTTTGGTCTTCCAATCATTTTCTTATCATCCTATGCTATCTGACCTAACACAAAGTTTGTGTTTTCATAAAAAAGTCATAGTATAGTATATCGAAAAAAGTGATTAAAAAAGTCATAGTATAGCATGTCAAAAAAGTGATAAAAAGTCACAGTATAATATTGTCAAGAAAAGTGATAAAAAAGTCATAGTATAGCATGTCGAAAAAAGTCATAATATAGAATGTCGAAAAAAGTCATAGTATAGTATGTCGAAAAAAGTCATAATATAGAATGTCGAAAAAAATCTAAATAAAGTCATAGTATAGTATGTCAAAGAAATTGATAAAAAAAAAAGTGCCAAAAAAAGTCATAGTACAGTATGTCGAAAAAAGTCATAGTATAGTATGTCAAAAAAAGTCATAATATAGAATGTCGAAAAAAATCTAAATAAAGTCATAGTACAGTATGTCGAAAAAAGTCATAGTATAGTATGTCGAAAAAGTCTAAATAAAGTCAGTATAGTATGTCAAAAAAGGTCAACAAAAGTAAAAAAAAGTAGTAAAAATTCATAGTATAGTACGTCGTAAAAAAGTGATGAAGAAGTCATAGTATAGTATGTTGAAAAAAGTGATAAAAATGCATGGTATAGTATGTCGAAAAAAGTAGGAAAAAAGTCATAGTATAGTATCTCGAAAAAGTCATAGTATATAGTATGTCGAAAGAAAGTCATAAAATAGTATGTCAAAAAATGTCGAAAAAGTCGTAAAAAAAGTCATAGTATAGTACGTTGTAAAAAAGTGATGAAGAAGTCATAGTATAGTATGTTGAAAAAAATTATAAAAAGTCATAGTATAGCATTTAAAAAAAAAGTGATAAAAATGTCATAGTATGACCAAAAAAGTGATAAGAAAGACTAACACAACTTCTCTCTTCATTCATGGAAAGTAGACCTTCAAACTAATTGCACCCCACAGTCATTGAACACTCAACTTTCTGTCTTCCAATCATTCTCTTATCACCCTAAGCTATCAGACTTAACACAAAGATTGTTTTTGTAAAAAAGTTATAGTATAGTATGTCGATAAAAGTCGAAAAAAAAAAGTCATAGTATAGTTTGTCAAATATAGTAGAAAAAAAAAGTCACAGTATAGTTATGACCAAAAAAGTGATAAAATAGTCATTGTATATTATGTCAAAAAAGTGATAAAAAAGTAATAGTATAGCATGTCGATAAAACTGAAGAAAAAGTCATAGCATAGTGTGTGGAAAAAAGTGGTAAGAATACAACTTTTCTATTTAATCTATCTATTTGAACACTTAACCTTCTGCCTTCCAATCATTTTATTATCACCCTATACTATCTGACCTGACACAGGTTTATGTTTTTGTCATTTTTGTCTCTTTCACTTAGTATATTGGCCCTCAATACTTAATGAAACATACTGTGTAAGATTCAAATACTCAACCTCCTGTCTTTCAATCATTCTCTTATCACTCCAAGCTTTCGGACCTGACACAAAAGCTATGTTTTTGGCATATTTGTTTCTTTCACTTAGTATATTGGACCTCAAAACTTACCAAAAAGTGTAAGATTTGAACACTCAACCTTTTGTCTACCAATCATACTCTTAACTCCCTAAGCTAACTGACCTGAGACAAAAACTATGTTTTTGTAAAAAAAAGTCATATGTCGAAAAAAGTGAAAAAAGTCACAGTATAATATGTCGAAAAAAGTGATAAAAAAAATCATAGCATAGTATGTAGAAAAAAGTGATAAGAGAGACTGACAGGAAAACTACTTTTCTCTTAATCTTCATTCCTGTAAAGTAAGTCTTCAAAATAATTACATATTACAGGATTTGAACACCCAACCTTTAGTCTTCCAATCATTTGCTTATCATCCTATGCTATCTGACCTAAGACAAAGATTATGTTTTCGTAAAAAAGTCATAGTATAGTATATCGAAAAAAGTGATTAAAAAAGTCATAGTATAGCATGTCAAAAAAAGTGATAAAAAGTCCCAGTATAATATTGTCAAGAAAAGTGATAAAAAAGTCATAGTATAGCATGTCAAAAAAGTGATAAAAAGTCACAGTATAATATTGTCGAGAAAAGTGATAAAAAAGTCATAGAATAGTATGTCGAAAAAAGTGATAAAAAAGTCATAGTATTGTATGTCGAAAAAGTCATAGTATAGTATGTTGAAAAAAATGAGAGACTGACAGAAAAACAACTTTTCTCTTAATCTATTTGTATTCTTCATTCCTTTATGTAGAAAAAGTCATAGTATGTCAAAGAAAGTCATAGTACAATGTCGAACAAATTTGAAAAAAGTCATAGTATTGTATATTGAAAAGTAATAGTATACAGTAGTACGACAAAAAAAATCATAGTGTAGCATGTGCATGATAAAAAGTCATAGTATATAGTATGTTAAAAAAGTGATAAAAAGTCATAGTATAGTATGTCAAAACCATGATAAAAAAGGCATTATGTACTCATAATTGTGTGAATGCTGATTCTGCTGATTATGTGTTTTGCCAAAAGTAGTATAGTATGTCCAAAAAAGACATAGTATAGTAGGTCAAAAAAAGTAATTAAAAAGTCATAGTATAGTATATTATATGAAAAAAATCATAGTATAGTACATTGAAAAAAGTGATAAAAAGTCTTAGTATAATATATTGAATAAAGTTATAGTATAGTATGTTGGGGCAATTCGGGGCCTGATCACCCCCGACTGGGTCACCCAGGTGAGGGTGTCTGATTTTTAAGACCCGAAACACCTGATGACCCTGGGTTAATCACTGACGATGTGTCCAGGTTGCACCACAGTGTATTTTAAGAACTGTCATTGAAAGCCTGGAAGAACATGTAAACTCCTCAGTCCGGAATGGGAAAAAAAGTGACGAAAAAGTCATAGTATTCGATGTCAAAGAAATTGATGAAAAAAGTCATAGTGTACAGTAAGTAGTATGACGAAAAAAATCATAGTGTAGCATGTCAAAAAAAATGATAAAAAGTCATAGAATTAAAGAGACATGCAGAATTCTGACGCAAGCTGGACACAAACCACCACTACTGCTGACATGCTGATTGCACACATCAAGCCTATTCCATAAGGCATTTACCCAGAATTAGTCGCTAAAAAGCAAAGGTCTCTGATTAACACCCACATAAGGAGACACACAGGTCACACAATGGCACTCCTTACCTTCCACGCCTCCTCCAGCTCAGCCGTCCACCTCTCCTTCAGGATGGGCTGCACGGCACAGATGAATTCTGCTCCGACGTACTGGAAAATAATTATGTAAGATACTTACTGATGTGCGTATGCCTTGTTAACAAGGATAATATCCAGTTAGTGTTACAGCATTCTTGTTATGTACAAGAGTAGGTGTGTTTCCATTTTGCAGTTTTGGCTCAATTCATTCAGCTGCTGTGATTTTAGGAGTCTCAGTATAATGGTGAGTCTGATAAAGAGCTACAGCTGAAATTAGAACATTTGGATCATTGGGGTCTTACACTGTAGTACTTAGGTGGGGCGTTGTAATGATAATGGCTTTTTCCCAGCTCCAGAGCCAGAGCTTCCAGTCTCTCCAGCTGGTCCAGTCTAGCCACGCTTTTCTCGATAAAAGACATCACCCTGAAAAAGATGGAGCAAAAAAGACACCCAGCACGAGTTAATTGTGAATTAGCAGTAGGCGACTATCAACTGACACATCTCCACTGTAGATAAGTGTGTGTCACAAACTCAAATGCCTAGAAAGATTGATTCTTATCAATATAGCTCACACTCGACACTGCAAAATTGCACGCTACTTTATCCCTTTATGTCCTGCACAAAACACCACAGAATCAATATCCTTTGTTGCTTTTGCAGGTGTGTCTGTCACCACTGCAGAGTGTGTGGGTGACAGTTTTGAAGATGAATATGGAACAAAGGGTTAGAGTTGGTTTATCTCTCTCTTTCCTCTCTCGCTGCCACCATGGACATTTTGTACTAATGTCCCCGTGTGTGGTTGAAGGGCCATTTGGCCTTATCACAGAATTTAAGAGCAGCCGGTTCACACTGGGATGGGTCTGTGTGTCTCTGCTGCAATGCCACGCTAGCCTCTGTACCTTCAGGTCCTCAGGCAGTAATTGGCTGTTTTGGCCTTGTGCATAGAGGAACACATAGAAGCCTGATGCACCCTGGAAACCACAGACAAGTGGCTGTGATAGATGCTACAAGCTCTATCTGCAGCAGAGTGGTAAGCAATGTTATAATGATACCACTACCTGAGGCGCCACTTATCTTATGATTTCATCCCCTGTACTGTGTGCAACATGGCTTCATTATGTACTGTTAAAAAGATGAGTCCGGTTTATTTTTCTGATGAAAAGACCAAAACAACTACAGTATGTATTGATTCCACTAACAAGTATTGCCTGTAGCCAATGCCTGATATTCCTCAGTGCCATGTACCTCCCTTGTTGTCCAAAAGCTATTGAAAACACATCGAGGATACACTGGCCTGCTGCCGCACATGCTCACTAGAGCTGTGATTCCCAACCAGGGGTACTTCTAGTTCCCCCAAGGGGTACCTGGAATATTTGTGGAGTGGCTCTGATAATTTCAATAAGCAGAAATTATATTTTGGTAGTCTGATAAAATAAGAACACCACATGTGTATTCATCTGTGGCTTTAAATAGTCCTCCAAAAATTCACAATTCACACCTGTTTGAGGATTGTTTGCTAAAAACTACAGTGCTCAGATAGAACTGTTTAAGGAAATTACTGAGCCTTATTTAAAAATAATTTGTGAGTTGTTTTTAAAGTGCCCATATTATGAAAAAAACACATTTTCTGGGATTTGGGGTGTTCTTTTGTGTCTCTGGTGCTTCCACACGCATACCAACTTTGAAAAAAATCCATCCATGCTGTTTTGAGTGAGATACGGTTTCTGAATGTGTCCTGCCTTCAGTCTCTGGGTGAGCTGTTCAAAATCGGTACGGCTTGTGACGTCACAAGCCGAAACGTGCTGGCCGCAACCGTTAGCTCGTAGCGTTAGCATGCTAACGCTAACGCTAGCATGCTACCTCATTCTCAATAGCAAAGCACTGCTACAACACACACTAGTTCACCATAATCTACAAAAGAACTACATACATGTGCGCCCTCATTTAGAAGTCTCCCAGCTAATCCTGCCTTGTAACTGACCGAAGTTGGAGAAACGGCCTTTCTTTTACGGTCTATGGAGCTAGCTAGCTGACATGATCTACATCTGAGCTACTGCATGTGCGAGTGCAATCAAAGATAGTACAGAAGAAGAAGAAGAAGAAAAGAGGTCTCACTCTGTAGCTAAAACAGAGACCAGGTGAAAAGAGGATCTGCAGCAGTGAGAGAGAGCTGTGCAGTACAACAAAAATATGGTGTTTTTTGAAAATTAAACCATGTAAACCTATTCTGGTACAACCTTAAAATACAATTATGAACCTGAAAATGAGCATAATATGGGCGCTTTAAAATTTACTTTTTCAGTAGGAACCAATGGGTGACTTGGGGCCACAGACACGGTAGGGAAGTATATATTAAGAGAAGGACTAATGCATTTTTGGTTTTGGTCTTTTTATGGGATTTGTTTAAAACAAGAAAATATATAGCTATGCCTGCCCTGTCCTTTTTTGCATAGCAACTAGGACGGTAATCATAATGACAGAATCAATATGCTCTCCTGACCAGTGTATACCGTGCAGTACTATGCTATGCTATCATTGGCTGGCTCGTTCAGTTTAGCTAAAGTGTTGATGTGTTATGAGTTACAGAGTTGGTGACTGACCGTAGACCGTGTGCCCTGAGCTCCCGGCTGGTCCGCAACCTCTTCAGGTCCTCCACGTCTCGGAACAGGAAGAAGACATCCTTGCATTCCGGATGGGTCTCAAACAACCTGTTACCAAGACAACAATAGCGCACGCCTCTGAGAGCCGCCTGTCATATTCATTCCCAGACCAAAACAAACCTATCTATCTATATAATCCAGCACAGACAACCAGGACATTTGTGGTGCTGAACTGTAACATCGAGCAAGGCATTAATGATACATTATAGTTTCAAAGACGTGTGGGTGTGGCAGGTCAAACAGAAGCTTATTCTATTTTGTTTATTGTTTTTTTTCTTCCTTTTTTCCGTGGCCTCCAGCACTGCTAGTGAGAGGAAAAAAACATGTGCTTCCAACCTGACGTAGATAACAGAGTCCTCATGAATGAATGCATTAGATGTCTAAAAACATGTACCCTCTTTGATGGATGAATTGATGAATAGAGGTGGTGGGTGAGGTGTTACAGAAGCGATGGTGTCTCTAATGGCTACAGTGCAAAACATGAGTAGCTCAGTGCCCTTTGACAAGCAGATGATAATACAGAGAGGTCTATTGAAATGCCTGTTTTAAATTTGTCTAACCCCCTAGTTTGGCTCATTAGTTTTAAAGTGTAATTTAACTATGTTACAACTGGCAGTGGAAAGGTTCTGTGCTTATAGTTTCATTAAATGAGAAATTGTATGGCTCTATTTTTTTAGAAGAATCCTGAATTTGCAATTGATTGAATGACAAACTCAACGTGTAAGCCTACAATGTTTGCACTCTGGTGTAAGTGGCTGTGAAATTTGCTTTCTCAATATTCATACCTCCTGCTCACCAGCGTCATTGATTTCAGAAAAGGGGAAATTAGCTGCTCTTTATTTTTCCAGTCGCTGTCAACACAGCACCAACCTGTAGAGAGCTGGTTATTTTATTCCATTGTGTGTTCTCTCGTTGCATAGTATGTGCAAGTATGCATACATGCAGACAATGTAGCACTGCATTATATCACTCAAGTGGAATTTTAATTGGCCCTGTTCAGAGGTTGTATTCATCAGTGGCACTCATGAATAGAGCCCATCTGAGTCTTTAGAGTCTCTTATTTTGTATAAATTGGACAGAGGAACATCCCCTTACCAAGGAATAAGGTCTGTTAAATAAAAAAAAAAAAAAAAAAGAACACAATTGAAAACAGGTGATTCATATTTGCTGTTTTACTGTAACAATTACTGTTCAGTTATGAGATACAAGCCGTGACACCCGAGGGGCCCTGGGGTGGCCCTGATCCAGAAGAGGCCCATTAATATCCAGGCTAAAATATAAAGGACTATCTTTTTAACTGTTGAGGTCACCCAGGGGACACATGGCATCATTTGGGCTTCTAGACATGTGCCTGGTAGTCTCTTTACTTTAGATGCTGCAGCCTGTCTACGACTCTTCATCACCATACACATTCATTTGTTTTATTTCCCTGCCAAAGGCTGAAGATGTTTTCCCGGACGTTGGTCATCATGCTAATTGATAAAATACATTTTCCTGATGGCTAATGCCTTCAATTTTATGGCAAGTCCGGTGGCTGTGTTTATTATTATGTAATGTTGTTAAGATGTGATAGGAAGTGATAAGAGGGGAGGAGGGGTATTCCGCTCTGATCTCTAAATGAAAAGCTGTGGGTCAGAGGGCAGAGCCCAGGAATACTGGATGCTCACTTTTCCGGCTTGTATGAAAAGGTCAGGCATCATGTCATCGCAGCAGCAGATCAGAAGACCTTCTGCACACATTTTGTGCCAGCAGGTCAGAACACAGTGCAGAGGTTTCACTAAGCTGTTTGATAAGGTTAAACTGAAGTTTGCCCTTCGCTGTGCGTTATAATCAGGAATATGGGTCATTTAAACATATGATATGGGAAGAAAGAGTTGGACCTATTTTATGTCTTTTGGCTGCATAATTCACAATATTTAGGCTATATTTAACAAATTATTACATCCACAGATATATATGTATACACACTGTATATATAAATGTGTATATATCTCAGTGTGACTTGATAAAACTTGAAATTTAGTGACACTATAACATTCCTGATCCTATAGCTTTACATTATCTACTCCCCTTCTGATTAGCCAACTAGACAAATTAATTTGAAGTTATTTAACCTGGAAAAGTACAGAAAAGGCTTAAGCATCCTACCTGACAAACATAATAATCCCAACTTTGGCTATATCGTCCTGGATAACTTTCCATGACTCCTTGATCATCTGAATCTGATCCTCGCTGGGATACGCAGCACCAGCAGCCTTCTCTGTAGTCCTGTCTCCAAACTCAGCTTTTGCTGCCAGACCTGATATTGCGCAGCCCATTCTTCATAAAAAAATAAAATTGAAAATTATGTTTTTGCGGCAAGCCAGGAAGAAAGATCGAGGGATTTTGTGTCACAGGACATCTAATGTTGTTGGCATCTGGTTTAAGTGCGCGACTGCTCCGCGTCTTAAACTACACGCCTCTGGTCGGTATCACTGATTGGTGTCAAGTCAGTAAATACACAGACAATATGCAAGTTCTGGTCAATGGTTCAAAATAAAAATAAAACTTCGTTGATGACAACACATTACAGGGAGTGCTGAGCAGTCACTGCGCTTTTATGTTGAAGGATTTTATGTTGACTTCCGGTTTGAGTCTGTCGATTCATGCCTGACTTGACGCAGCGTTTTCAGTTGAGAGGGAAATTAACAGCGCGCACAAAGCAAAGGCACAAATGCTGGGCTCTGCAGTCATTTTAAATAAAAGACAGATTACACAAATTAATAAAGACATACAAACGTGCCCACCTTATTATATTGCCACTAGCTGTTCCAGTCTGATTCTGGTAGCAAATTTATATGAAAGTGCACTGACCAAAGCTTTTACGTGTCAATTCTACGATTATTAATTCAACATTTTAACCCTTGTTTTGTTGACATTGGGGTCCCACAGAGCTCAATTCTGTAGGCCTATGTGTACTAATATTAATGATTAAAGTGGTAACCCTTCCCTTTGCCACAAACTTGCCTATTTGATAAAAGGTGACAAAATACAGAAAACAGCATAAAACAAAAGTTATTAACCAAGTAAGACATATTTCATGTAGGCTACATGTAATATGGGCTACGCATGGGCAAATAATATGTACTTTTCTGTAGCAGAATTCTGAAACATGTCATTAAGTTAAGCACATTTAAAAGCAATTCTCATAAAATTAGGAAAACTAAAGGACCTACATTATGTGGACCCTTACCACCGTTTTTATTGAAAATATGGGAAACTTCAAGTATGAAACAATATATTTTCTGGAATGGGAAAGTAAAAAGGGTTGCTACGGGTCAGTATTTACATGAGGCCAATCTCCCAAATATACAGTTTTATAAATAATATTAAAGAAAATATACAACTTATTGAGAAAAATAAAGCTCCAGTGATACAGTATGTGAAAACAGTTTTAGAAGCAGCTACAGTAAACGGGGAATTAATGACACAAATAACTGCTGTGAAAGTCAACAAATGTTAAAAGGAAACCCTCTTTGGTGTACAGTCGGTCAGAGACTTTGCTAAAAGCACAGCTCTCTCGTCAATGACACTTTAGCTCCTTTTTGCTTTCCCCTAAAAATACATCTGACAGTTTACATGGTTAAATGGTAACATTGCTATAGTGGTTATACTGTAGCAAGAAGCATCAACAGTGGGAGGGAACCAAATAGATGCATATAACAACTGAGTAGAACCTAATCTTCAATTGATACAGGAGACTATATACACATTTTTACATAAACTTGTGCAGTGCAGTCAAATACCCAATGTACAAATATTGCAACCCACCTTTTTAAAAAACAATATACTTTCCCCTCATGGTCCTCACATATGACAAATAATATCCCTTTGTGTTACACTGGTGCCAAACATCATCACTATGTTCTACAGTGAAAACAACGTGCAGACAAAAAGTTGCATTCTTTTCTTTGTTATGCTTTTTTTCTCCTTGGGGGGAAGAGGAAATAGTGTTTCCATATGATAGTCCCTGATAATAAAAATGTACATAATTCACATGTTCATGAACTTGTGGTTAAGCTCTGGAATTTCTCTCGTAAGCTTTTCACAAGATTACTTTCTGTCAACTTCCCTGAAACCGGGGCAGCAGACTTTGTGGCACAGTCTAGGCCCCCTTGAAAAACGCTGTCCTCATCTTGTAGTTTGTCAGTTTCTTTTGTTATCAGAGACACCTGACTGGCTGTGTAGCAGCTTCTCACAGGTTCCTGAAGGTTCTGTACATCATGGAGGGGAAGAAACCCAAGCATGTGGTCCAAGGAGCTCCACCTGCACAGCAGAGGCTGAAGCTGAGGCTGGGTCCAGTCCTCTACCACAGGACACCTTTCTTTGTATATCGTTTCAGACTGTGTCCTTGGACAATCTGTCAGAGCTTTGTGAAGATCAGAGGCACTATTGTACTTGTGTGAGCAGCCATTACACCTGTTTGCACAGCACTCCAGCATGCCGTTTGGGACTGTGCAGCTACGGGTTAATTTTGAGGAGTGGGAGGTGTCTGTGTATTTGATGCGCAACTCCTGTACGTCAGGCCAGTGGAAGGTATCTGTCTCTGGTGGTGGGCTTTGTGGGCAGCTAACTGTGCTCTGGGAGCTGGCTTCAGAGCTGGGGGTCTGGCCCGGGCTCGGAGAACGCTCTTCGTGGATGATCGCCTGATCGCAAGTCTTTAAGGGCAATCTCAGGTTGGGTTTACCTGCACACATACACAAAAAACAGACAGTTTTCAGTTTTCTCCATACATAAGCTAAAGAGGTAGGTTACTGCATAAGAAAGCAACATGGCAATCATTTGCATCCTATTTACCCTTTTTCCTTAATTGCATCTTCTCCTCGTGGACAGCAGGCATAGTCTTCAAGCCCTGTTGATTTGCTCTTTCTCGGTTCCTCTGCCAGACCATTGGTCTGTTATTTTTGATGCGCTGACTGTACTGACGTGCCAGCTGGAACACCTTGCTTTTCATCTTTCCCATGTCTTGTAGGAACTGGTCCTCGTCAATACTCGTTCGGAAGCTAATAATCTTGGGTAGTTGGCCATGGTTTACATGGCTCTTGTCTTCAGATGAGTCCTGACAGGATCCTCCCACTGCTGGAAAGGTGGTGGTGGGGGATGAGATGGAAGAGCCATCTGAGGCAGTGCTTAATTCAGACTCTTCTAAAATAGGAGGTGGTTGCTTACTGGTTGTAACATCTGAAGTGTCTGAGCTGATATCCTGCATCTCTTCTAATCTTGAGTCATTAAGTTGCTCCTCAGCAATCTGCAGGACTTCTTGGCTCTCCTCCTCCATTTCCATGTCTTGCAGAACCTTGTGCATGTCTGATGAGAGTCTGACCTCTTCTTCTGTGGTAGAGGAATCTGTGATGCTCGGAGATCTAGCCTTGACCTCCACTGGTCTCTGTGGTTCCGCCTTTTGATGAGTGTCAGTGTTTCGAATCTTTTCCAAGCCAGGAAGGTCAAACACAGACCAGGAAGTGGGGCGGTTCCGAGAGAGGCCTTTCTTGTGGACTGGGACAGCCTGCTCCTGAGGAACACTGTTAAGCTGTCGGCTCAGGTGCCGGACCAGACCTGCTGGGATATAGGAGAGACTCTCCCTGCGCTTGATGCTAAAGTTAGCATCTTGGTGCTCAGCGTGCTCGTAGTATCTTCTGATCTTGCGGATGAGGAGGCGATCTTGTTTAGAGAGAGTGGACCTGAGTTCCCCTTCAATGAGGGCATTCAGTGCAGGATCTTGTGCAGGAGTTGAAAGGTAAGCCTCTGAGGTCACCTGTGGCTCTAGGGAAGAGCTGGCCAACATTTGGGTCCGTTCCTCAAAGTCCATGCAAGCTGAGGGGCTTTTGAAGACGTCATTATCTACTGAGGGTGAGGGGCAGGCGAGGGAACCCAAGTCCTCTGAGACCAGACTGCTCCGTCTGGAGAGGCTGCTGATGAAGCGCTCCGCTATCACACTTGCCTGGTCCAACACAGAGGAAGGTAGGATGCTTTTATTGTCTGAAAGCGCCTCTTCTTCCTCCTCTGAGAGCTCCCCATTCGTCAGTACACTCGTCTCCTCCACTTGGAGAACAGAGGAATCACTCTCGCCTTCATCTTCCTCTCCAGTTTCTCTTGAGGTATCCTGAGGTTCTGGTGTGTCGGCTTCTTGTTGCAAAGGGTAGACAAGAGACTCGTGACACTGGGAGTAATGCATCTCCAGCTGATCGCTCTTCCTTGCTTGAGGGACACAGTCTAGAGGGCACAGCTCCTCCGCATTGACCTGAAACATGATAGGAGTGTTTGCAAAGTGGGATGCAATGAGTAAAAGAGATATTAGGATGGCAAGCACTCTCCGTTACCCATTAACGTAACGGACCTAGGCGGTTTAATCTAAAGCATCCACAATTTATGATGCATATCTTTTGTCTTATGAGGCCCACTTGAGCTTTATTACAGTGATCTATTTCTATGTACAATATGAAACTGTAGTAAAAACGAAGGAGACATTGTGATTGTATTTGCAGCTTGGTTTATAATGCCTCCTTGGACCATTTCTATTACCCTTAGCGAGTTAAACGTTGAACATTGCGATGTCTGCCGCTCTAACAGCATTCATAGTGCTGATGTCACCCTAGTCTGCCATTAATCTAAATTTGTTTCCAGGTGTTGTCTGCCTTTTTGAGTGCTGGCAATTGTGTAGCTTGGATCTGTGTGGTGGAGATAAGGGTAAGAAGAGTAACAACCTACACTCTGCTTACATGCAGGGGCAATTTCGCAAAGTTACTGTGAGAATCAGGTAAGAACTGCTCCAAAATACAATGTTGCCTTTCTCAGTGGGAGTGCTGACCACAGAACAGCAGTGAGTGTGTGTGTGTGTGTGTGTGTGTGTGTGTGTGAGGCATTTTAATTTCCAGGACTGAAAAATAAACATCGGTCACTAATATAGCTCCAGGCATGTTTTCAAATAGGTCTTATAGAAATGCTGTGCTCTGTGGGCAAAGGGCACTTATTAGGTAGGAAACTTACTGAAATGTCTAGTGCAGTTTGCTCTCATTCACAGATATACTTTATAACAACAGCAAATAGACTGAAAGTTTGTCATTCAAAATATATACGATGGTTAGAAAATATACTTAACAAACCAAACGATACCAGGGGCATGAGTATAGACGGGCATTCTTTAACACAGTAAATAAACGTCACAGGTGGCCTGAGAGACACGTGTGGAAATGAATGGATGCGTGTATAAATAAAAATTAAAAAAGGCTTTATGAAGTACCTGTGTGGCGAGAGTTTCTTTCACAGCCACATGTTTTTCCTCCTGCCTGTGAGTTTCTACCTCCTCTCTCTGTATAGTTTTCAGTTCCGCCGTATCTCTGATCTGATCATCCTGAAAGAGCAAAACAAGGCATTAAACCAAGGGGGTTTATTCTAAATCATCCTAAAGGTCAGCCTTGACAAATCCACTACACTGGTTATATATGTATTAATTCATGTTCAGCAACAATACTGGTAGAACAATTTACCTTAACAAAGACTTTCTAATTATGAATATTCAGAGGGGAAATGTAATTAGGAAATATGATTATCAAAGAGCAAAGCTTTTGCTATTATAATGGACATTTAATTAGATGGCGACATTAACCTTTGAAGTCAAATTATATTTAACAGGGCATTCCGCCTCTGGTTCTTATGATAATGCAGGCATGGTTTCAACAGCGTAAGCTTCGACATCAATCATGTCCCAAAAAAAACACAATCATGAAAAACAGCACACTTTAGCTACATGGATGAGAGAAACATACAATCAGAGGATAACAGTGCATGCACAGTGGGAAGACCTCCAATTCCAGATACAACAATGAACAATAAAAGTAAAGGCATGCACCAAGTTTGACTTTAAGGGTTCAGCCATACATATGTTTCAGAGTTTGTAGTTTGGGAGAACTTCAGTCCATGCACTTTAATAGAAGGAATTCAACCTGAGGCATTCGATGTGCACAGTGCAAATGGTAGCAGGTGTTAGTTGGTTCTATCTATGAAAAAAAAAGAGGGAGAGAGGCGAGAGCTAGCGTGGGAGAAAGAGTGGCGGGGAGTGTTGTAAAGCCAGTGGAATGGAGCAGGAAATGGGAAATCCGTGGGTGGCAGAAACCCTCACCGTTGTGAACTGAGTAGAAAGCAAAGCCCTGGCTCTATAGTGCCAGCAGGAGATGGCTGCCAGCACTGAGCTGGCAAAGTCGGCTACCTGGTCATCTCCCATCAGTATATCTTCCTTGTAACTCTCCCCCTCCTCCTCCTCTTCCTTTGCCTCCTCTTCCTCACTGGGTGAAGAGCCCAGTTTCAGGTCACTGTCAGTAGGACTTAGCTGCTCCAGAGAGTCCCTTCTGGAAATTACATCCTCCACACATGGACTCTCAGCCTGGGGCTCGCATAGAGTGGAGGCCAGTGTACTGACACTAGTAGCTGGCTGAAGGGAGCATCTCTCCCCCAGCAGTGCACCCTCACTGTCTGCATGCTGTAGCGTGAAGTCATAGACATGTGGTTTGTTATTGCAAGGCCAGTGCTAGAGCCATGATGTGATTGAAGGCTGTAAATGGGATGGAATCATCATAAAGCTGCTTTAGCTTTGGGTGAGATATGATTTGTGTAATCCAGGGCAAGTCAAAGTGTGTTCTGTGAAGATAAGGGCTGCACTTTGTCATTTTTGGATGAAGTTATTTTGCAATTAGAATAGAAAGTTTGAATTGCTGAGTCAAAACTGGGTAAACCATATCTCACCCCAGCCCAGTGACCTAAAAACAGCATTCATACAACAGAATGAAAAAGCTTATAAAAGGTTAATAAAAGACAACACTTACCTTTAAAACAGCTGCAAGGAGAACAAAGATAAAGAAGAGGAGAGATAAACAAAAGAGAATGTCAATAACTGACAAAAAAAACATGCTCAATACACATTACATGAATGAATAACCTCAATACCACGTGCATTTTGTACAATTATGGTCAGGACACAGTCTCTGCCTCCGTAAGCAGAGACTGAGTGAGGCAGTAGTTAGTCTGGCCCAGACTTAAGGGAGGCCTTGTGATTAGATAAATACCAATTAGAAACATCTTCCTCTCAGAAGCTCAAACTGGACATGATGCAATTAGCCAGGATGTGATGACCTACTCCCTCACTGAGATGGGAAGGTTGACATGAAAATTGCTTCTTCATTACATTGGTTTGAAAAAATTGATCTGGAATGGGAGCAAGGAAGAACTGGGTACAAGAATACGGAGGTTTTCTCGTTCATAATGGCCTATTACAATAGATGAGAGCAGGGAGATGGGATCTGAAGGGAAGGCTGAAATTGACTATTGAAAAGAGCTTGTGTATGACAAAGCTTTCCACCAATGTGTTATACAATTAACTTCATTATGAGTGAGGCCAGTGGAGTAGGAGTGAGTCTTTTGATCTGGTTTTCCAGGTGTCTTTGATGGAGAACAAAGCAGAAGTGCAACAGAGATGTGGTTAATAACCTTAGCATTGTAGGGGGCTGTGGGGCTGCTGGGCCACTGGACAGCACCCCGGAAGTGGCTCAAATTGACCCACCATTGATGAATCTGCCCTTTTGGCTGCCAAAATCTTACTGAACACCCAGTGATATAAACAAACTCCCCACAATGTACCAACCTCTTGTGCTCCTTATGATTGGTTTTGCAGGCTCTAAAAACACAGAAAATGTAAAAGCATAACAGTGTAAGTGGCAATTAATCATCAGCAATTCTATTATATTATTTACAAATATTAATACATAATAAATAGACACAAATAGTTGGATGGAGTATTTTTTTTTTTTTAACCTGATCTCCTTCTCCCATTTTGCCCTTTAAGATGGAAGTCGTCAGCTTGGCAGGACTCTGCTTTCTTCAGCCTCTCAGGACTATAGTGGTACTTCCCTGGATCTGAGCAGCGGAGGGATATGTCATCACACTCAGAGCCGCAATTACAAAAAAAATTTCGCCACATAAATAGATAGGTTATGGGCTATGCCTTCCTGGTAAATTCGACAGCATTCCACATTTTCCACTGAAATTTAACCATCCTCCTCTTTTGTGAGTAGCATCTTTGGTTGCTATGGAAACAGTAACATTGGCCCTAGCATAACAAAAGTTACTCTATTTGTAACACTTACAGTTAGAATTGTCCAGGATGGCGTCTTTTGCCTTTAATGAAAAAGACAGTGTGTTTAAAATACGAGGCAATTCTTAATTAGCTGAGAAGAATAATACTCCTGTATGACGCACTGTGTTGTTTACCTTCAGTGGGACGATGGTGTTGTGGTTCTCAAGAATCAGCCTCTTAATGTGATGGGCCCAGAGACGCTTCTCTTCTACTGACTTGGTCTGGAACAACAAGAACTTGCCATTTAGAAAAGTAATTGATGTTAATAAAGATACACCAGATACACGCATGCTTACAGGATAGCGACAAACTACAGTGTGAAACACCAGCTCTTAAGTTTTTGAGAAAAAAAGGTTTTATTAACACAGAAATTATTCTAAAATCTCTAAAGATCTAAGAAAATATTCCAAGACAACAAGAACACAAAAGAACAACAGCAGGTGTTTTGTGATATTGCTGCACAATTGATACAATACTCTGTAATTGTGCTGCAGAAGGAAAGGTTGACAGTTACTGGTGTTCACATTTACCTGCACTGTATGTGGTTGCTTGGGATGCTTGAAATGGATGACACTGAAGAGCAGAGGATCTTTGGCACTGTCAAGTAGCATTAGGGTGGAGCACTGCAACCACAATGAATGTAGTGATGTAGCTTAACCCAACTGAGTTGGCTTCAATTTGCTTCCTTATTAAAAATGTTTTAATTATGTAAATATTGTGTAATTTAACAGACAATATGATATTTCTGTTGTACACCAATATAATTATCTTCACCTATATTTCTTAAACTATTAAATCACTAATCAATAAAAAGAAATGTCAAAAGACATACTAAGATGTGGGTCTTGTAGACATAGTGTTCCCCTCTTTTCTTGGTAATAAGGAGCATCTTTTCGAAGAGGAAGAGTGTACGGGTGTTCTTGGCCCGCAGGACATGAAAGGTGCCCTCCAGCACCAGCTCTCCATTGGTGGTCAGGTCAGGACCCTTCCAGTTGATCAGAAGAGACTGTATCTCCTGCAAGATGCACATGAAAGAACACACACACACACACACACACACACACACACACACACACACACACACACAGTCAGCAATGTTCCTTCAGTATGAAAGAAAATATATGCCAGCCACGTGTCAGCTTTTATTTGTAATCCTTATAAACACACATGTACAAAGAAAACCAAGAAAGTGAACCGGCCACTAGGTCAACGGCTCAAACGGAGGGAATCATTTAAAAGCTGTAGCCCTCACTTTAGCACTCAATTATCTTTATGGTATTATATTGTTGAGTAATTATTATTACTCAACAATAACTTGAGAAAAGGCGAATAGGTCAATACCAAATTGTGACGGTTCATGGTTTGTTCCGGACAATATCTGCTCGGAAATACTTTATAATACATCTTATGCAAGAGATGAAAGCAAATATGTTGGATAAATTAATGAAAGAAATTAATTTGGGCCCTCCAGACTCCACAAGAGCAGAAAGAGTTACAGCAGCGCTGGACAACAGAGGTACATCAGAAAGTCTCTAAAGAGAGGGGGGAAAAAAGACAAACAGGGTGCAACAGAGCATATTGCAAATGCACCTGAGTACATTTTGTACTGTCTGTATGGCAATGGCATAAATACGCCTTTTAAGAGGGTGTTGGCATGCATGTATGTTAATTCCATCTGACCTGCACTCTGACAGCATGTTCGTGTTTCCTCTTCATATCATTGATGTACCAGGCCACTCCGGTCATGGTGTCTATGGCCTCCTGAACAACCTCATAGCCCTCCTCGTCTGAGTCGAAGTGCCTTGCAATTTCCTTTAAAAGAGATCAGGGACAGGTAACATTTTTGACACGGTCCCCCCTACAGGGAACTAGTTAAATCCTTCCCCAAACAAAGAATGATGTGTGCCCGAATCAATCTTGCCTGCAACAGTTACAAAATGACAAAAGGTTTGAGAACTACTCGTTAATAGTTGATAAATAACCAGAAATCTACCAAAGCCTGCAGGCTGCATTTTGAAGAAATGTTGTGAAACAAAATGACCACTGAGGACATTCCGTACCTGAAGTAGCAGGTGATACTTCAGGATCCTCTGCACCGGCTTTAGCAGATAGGATCCCAAAGGCAGGGAGCGCCTCAGAGCAGCTTGTCGGTCGCTAAAGAACTTGGCCAAAGTTTTACTCCTCATGCAGTCAGTCAGTGCTGCCACCGAGCTGGAGGACAGCAGAGAATTATATTAATCGTGAAAGATTTGACTCTACAGCAAAATTCTAATTAAAATGAATATTTTCTTGCCACTTACTTGGGATAGTTGGTGCAATACTGAGTGTATATTTCAAAGTATTCACTCTAAAGGAAACACAAGTCAGACAAATACATCACTGGTGTTTATTTTCACGAGAAACTGATATCCCTGTTAATCAGCATGAGCAAGACGGTTCCTCTCACCTTATTTACAAAGCATTGAGCGATGGCCACAGGGTCGTTCTCACACATGTCTAAGGACTGCAGCAGTTCACTGAAATGCAGAACACAAGAAAGAAAGAAAGAAAGGTGAGTATTAATGGACTTGCTAACCTAATTTATTTGTCTAGGTCAGAATACAAAAGCAGAGGGAAAACAAAAGAAGGAATAATAATGAGTGGCGAAGTAAATCCATACTTTTACTTTTTCTGTGAGATTTGAACTTTGTTATGAAAAGTCTCCACAAGATGGCAGCATACACCATTAAACATGAACCTTGTTGCATGATCAGCATGAAAGAACATGCATTTGACTTGGAATTCTCCATGCCCACAGTCCCATCAAAAACAAGCTTTATTAAGAACTTGAGAAAATAAAACCAGAGAGCCGTACAGCATTTTAATGCTTTACACGGGGTGAAATAACCTCAATAACATGTGCATGACTGAAGGAGGATACAAGAAGGGAGGGTCACTGTGGAAAAACACAACTGCACAAAAAAAAACAATCATCACAAGTGCTCTGCACGAGAGCTGCTCAGTATACATAACATATGAAATTACGAGAATAAAAACACAATTCATCACACTGCATTCCATAACATAAGGATCAAAGACGATGGGGATTTACAGAAACCTGACAAGCAAATGTGTCAACATGTTCATGGTACAATGAGAGAATCTTAAATGTTGAAATTTGTTTGAGACAAAATGACAATTTTGTTCATACTGCATGATTACTTTGTCAATATTTATGGTTGGAAGAGGGTTAAGTGTTACAAAGAAATACAAATTCCTGGATAAAAGAAAGGCTGTTTATCAATTAATGTGCATGCCAAATGTGAGTTGATGACACTCCTAGATTACAAAGCCAGGCAAAGCCAACCAAGGGTTTGAATGACAGCAAAGTAAGTAACTGTTATCAAGAAATTTACTGTGCAGTACAGTATGTGTAGAAAATGGTTTGTCCGTGTCAGTGTGTGATCCCTGGACAGTGAATAAACAGGCATTAGGATTTTGATTTTTTTTCTGTTGCAATATTAAGTAAACATGTGGCACCTGTTCACAGGCTGACACAAGCATTTCTCCACCTTAACAATGCTGTGATAAAAGACTAACATTATCTTCATTCCTAACGTAAAATAAAACATCAGCCTCCTAGTGCAAGGTGACAAGAAGAAAAGCCAAATATATTAAAAAAGGGGAACACATGGCCCTTTGGATCCAAAATTTGTCAGAGTCGGTCTTGTACAGTTGGATAGAATTTCATTAGAAATAATCGAATCATCCACATTTGTGGTTCAGAGCTGTAAGATAGCCTTGGCATTACTGGGGAGGCTCCTCGCTGTGAGAGCAGAGAGGAATGTTAATGTGTGTTTTGGCAAGCAGTGTGGTCAGCAATGAGTACATGCTGACTAATTTTAAGCTAGCTGCATCACCATTTCCCTAGCTTTCTGATATTTGAAAAGGTGTGTTTAGTGTAGTTGTAGAATGCGCCGCTCTTTTGTTTGTCATTGCATCCGTTTTGTGTCAGTGAAATAAATATCAACGGAAAGGGAAATAAAAGTAGTCATTCTTCCGTTAACTTACAATAGAGTATCATATACATATGAAAGTATATGAAAACATTCCTCAATTAAAGGAAGTGGACACGAATGCAGTAATTTCAACTACGACTGTTGCATACTCTTATTGCATACTTTTGACTGTTGTGACCATTTTTAGTAAGATATACTTCATTCATCATAAAAAAGAAAATTGGATGGGGATTTTAGTTTTGGTTAGAGCATTATTTAGAACAGAAATATTGCTTCTCAGTGTGTTTGTATTTGTCGGTGTGACTTACCTGTTGAACTCATAGATGTCCTCTATGTTTCCAAACAGGGCACACACTTGCTCTGGCCGTATGGGAAGGTTACTCATATCAATAATGTGAGCCAAGTAATCCTGGAAAGACATAAGAGATGGAGTTATACATAAAAGGTCATATAAATATTCGGTGACATATTAAGTCATACAGGCACTTTCAAATTCTTACCAATAGAGGGAGCATGTATGTAGAAAAAATATTTTCTGTTCCTGTTATATCCTCTATGATGTTTTCATCTGACCTTTGATTTGACCAAGTGATTCCTACAGTTGTTGGGCTACGGTGTATTGTACCTATACAGAGAAGTGCTGTATCATCATGATTTCAAGGCTTTTCAGTTTAAAAAAAGCAGGATCATCACAGTAATTCACATACAATTAATGTGATCTTTAGAGGATCCTTTTAAGGATTTGTTCCATTGACTGGAAGTCAGTGTGACTGTCTGGAAGAGGTTCTTTGGTACCCAGACCATAAACAACAGCACAGCCTGTTCCCCTCCGACTCCCCCCGGACCTCAGGAGTATTCAGAAGTAGATAAAAATATCTAAAAACACAGTAGCCAAATATGCCAACATCTGGATGATTATCCTCCCTCTTGGTCAATTACACACTCATGTGGCATACAAACAACTCGGGAGTAAGTTGACGAGAGACAAACACGCACACATGCAGCAACTATATAAAGAGCATACCGGTAAACAGCTTGTACACACAGCCTCCCAGACAATGTCACACACACACACACACACACACACACACACACACACACACACACACACACACACACACACACACACACACACACACACACACACACACACACACACACACACACACACACACACACACACACACACACACACACACACACACACACACACACACACTTCGCAGGCCTGTATGCAGTCCAGATTAAGAGTAGAGTCATCACATCGCAGAACTGAATGAACTGTAGCCGGTCATGGATGGAGAATTCCAGTGCAGTGAGAGCAATGCTGACTCGCAGTCAGCAGGGCGTCTCATAGTCTCCTATAGAAAGCTCGACCCCAGTGTTAATACCATAACACGTGACCCTAGCATAGTGTGAGAGATTTAATGCTACGCAGTCTAGTCTAGTCTGCTAGTTTCAGCTGTGCTTTATTAAAGAATAGGAACAGCTGTTTTGTCCTTGTAATACTGTCATTGGTCAAATCAACAATCATCATCAAGTGTCAAACAAGAATAATATTGAGTCATATGTTGGACCAGGTCTTTCTGAATCCCATAAGCACTGACCATGTTTAAGTTTCAACAATGTTGAGTTTGACTTTTTCAGGGTGTTATCTTTATCTTTGGGCCAGGTGTTGGGGATGTATTTAGACATATGAGACCAGCTGGGTCAAACAGCTGTTCTCAAAACTTTATTTCATGGATAGACACTTGAGAGTGAGATTTGAGAGTGAGTGATAGATGAGATCTGAAGTTAGCAGTTAACATAGCTTCAACAGCTGCTTGAGAGTTCAGTGTCAAAGTGGAAGCTTTGAATTAGTTTGCTGAGGAAACACTGCCAATATGAAGAACGAGTTTCACACGTCTCTGTCAGATTCAAGGCCTGGTGTGAAATTAAATTGAGCTGCATGGGATCAATTTGATGGAAGCCATACTTTAATCATAAAAGGATAGAGGATACATCTGTACTAGACTGGATTCCCATACTGTAGCCTATAGAAAAAACAATTGCTCTCCTTTCATCTGTGATATTTCTACAGTTGGCGCAAAAATGGAGGTGTTTGTGTTGGCTGGGAGGGCCTGAGAGCTCAGGCTAGGCTTTAGCTCGCTGCAGGGCCTGTGTGACCGGGGCCAGAGGAGGCTGCTTGATGGGCTGCTGCTCCTGTCAACTGAAATAGTTAGAAGTCCCGGAAGTGTTTGTCAGGAGCAAGTCGTTACTCAAGCTGTGATGAGGGCTGAACTCCCCCCACAGCAACTGCCAGACGGCAGCACAGTCTGAGACAAGGTGAGGTGCTGGTTTACTGCCAGTCAGTCTCAGAAATGCCTCATGTGTTAAAGACATCCCCATCCTGTTACTATGCAGGACCCAGGAAGAAGAAAAAGAGGTCTCTTGGTCTGGAAGTTGTTTCCAGACTACAAAAGGTAAAAAATGTGATAAGATGTAAGTTGCCTGTTGAGTGGAGAAATCATTCCTGGCCCATTTTCCATGCTTCACATCTCTGAGATAGACTTTCTGTTATCTTTGGCTATGATCATAAAGCCCATGATTTCTGTCATGAAAGACCTGCACTGTGTCCCAGTTTTGACACTGTTTGAACTCCAGATATGAGCAGAGTCCATAATCCCAGGCTACAGGCTGTAAACTTTCACTGCACTGCAAATATACAGAATGGTTTATATACAACACTATGACCAGATCGTAAACTGCTCCGCAGCCTTCATCTCTATGAACTACAAATCTATAAACAGAGCACACATAGTTGCCAGATGTCATGCATGCATTTTTTGTCAACTGACCGATTTGTTTAGAAAGCAGGAAATCAGAATGAATCCTGTTAATGGAAAGAAAAGGAGAAATCCACTGAATGTTTTACACATTTGTAGCCACAAACAGCTGCTTGGAACAAAGCAGACATTATTTGTTCTCAATAGCCGTTCAGTGCAATTTCCCTATTTTGGCTCCTAGCTGGCCAAATTCAGTAAATCACCTCCAAAAAGTGCTGCAGACATGAAGTCATTGCTGCACAATAATCCAAGTTAAACATGTGCTTTAAGTACACAGAATACTGATGATTTAGTCTCTATAATATCAAATGGTTGGCTCACAGTGAATACTTGGCTGAAAGTACAAGAAAAACACTAAACTAACAGTAACGGAAAATTAAATTTCAGTACAGTCAGCATAACCCTGACATCCACTCACCTCCACGATGCTGCGCAGGTCCTGGACGTACATGCGCTCTGTCTCAATGATCTCCATGACAACACGATCCACATAGGTCAGCTTTGGGTTGGGCGCCATGGCGTGAGTGACGACAGGCGGGGCGGGAATGTGAGGTATTTCACCACTTGCCTTCCTGTTGGAGGTGGCGTTGTTGTTCCACTGGTTGCTGATCACCCTGGGCTCCAGCCGTTCCTGCCAGCGGCCCCTGGTGCATGTGAGGGAGGGACTTCGGTCCCCTGCCTGCTCTCCGGTGCTTTCAGCTGGGCTCAACTCCAAGTCTATGTCCTCCTCGCTTTGTATGGGTGGGGTGGTCGAGGAAGGAAGGGCTACGGTGCTCCCAAATAGGCTGTGACTATCACGGGATGAACCAGAGGACAGGGTGGACGCCAGGCTCACTGGACGTTCACCCTCTCCATCCAATGGCTCCACACATAGCCGGCTATAACAGTCTGAGCCCAAGTCAGCGTTTGCCTGGTCATGTTCACTGGTGGAGAGGGGCGAGGACAACTGAGGAGATTCTGGGACAGGTAAGAGGAACACAGACAGAAGGTAGGTGTCAGGATTTGAGAGATAGACCTTAAAACGGTCTATTTTACGGGAGTTTGATAAGCACACTTGGATATTCATCTCACTTTGACATCTTTAAAGAGACTCTTCAAAATACAATACATAAAAGGTAATCTTTTAAGCCTTAATAGGTTGAGTGTTTCATATTTCAAAAGACACATTTTGGTTTGAGAATAACTTTAAAACACCTGCTATTTTATGGGTCAGATATCAGTTCTATACTTTATTGTAGGAAACTCACCATGGCTGTTCTCTTGCAGCAATGTATTTAATCATATTTCCACTATTGCATACCTGGCAGCCGCCATGTAACCAGGTTCCTGTGCAACTGCACCAAGTTAACTTAAGAAGCTGAGATGACACCGCCAATAGTAAACAGTGCAACTACACATTCACATTGCTCATTTATTAAAAAAGGAAAAGAAAACTATATATATATATATATATATATATATATATATATATATATATATATATATATATATCTATCTATCTATCTATCTATCTATCTATCTCAACAATGGAGTATTATAAATGCTATGAAGGTTTATTTTTTGCATTTCATCTTAGGCAGCACAGTATTCTAGGAATTACATTTTCTGTTAATATTAAGTAGTGTAATGCAGTTATAAACCAGATGCACTCTCAATTTGTCTTTAGTGATGACTTTTCTCACCAAGTGGATAAATAACAGCAAGGCTACGACTGCATTAACACACCATCTGGGGACAACTTCTGATAAATAGAATTCTAGCTACATTGAACAGAGTACTATCCACAAATCAATAAAAGACAGCTCAGAGCTCTGTGTTTCTACTCCCAGACCGAGACACAGGGGAGTGGTTTACAGTAAAAGGCCTCGCTCAAATCATTAATGACATGGCCTAATTTCAACACTGCATATTCTATGGAAAACCCAGCCATTTCCTCTTGTTCTCCTGACTGCTGAAGGCTGAACTGTGGAAAAACAGAGGGGGAAAACTGATGGGAAGAAGAAAAAAAAAGGGAAGGGGACCAGCAGCTTTGTTTATATATCTTTATTGAGCTACGTTTGAATTTAGGGAAAAAATGGAATTCATATTCAGTTTCACATCCTTCCTGGCCAAATGGGGAATTTTCCTCACAAACGTTTCCTAAATAGGCTATATGACGTCATGACGGTGTGAGAATGGAGCACTGAGTGGCCACTGTGCAGAGAACTCAATTTCCTTAGATATTTGCAGGGCAAAGGGGTCAAAACCTTTTTGCCAAGCTAAAGAAATGACGCTTTGTAATTAGACTTCAGGCTAATAAAAGAAAATCTACTAGGCACATTCCATCATTAAGCAAATTGTTCAATCTGGGGTAGGCAGTTTTTTTTTGGCGTCATAGAGAAAAATTCCATTAACTTTTCAGCATATTGTAATTCAAGTGAACTAAAAGGAAACTAGACTTCTGCACCCCCTCTTGGCTCTGTTTTCAAGTTTTAGAAAATCTAGCCTGTGACAGGACGTTCCTATTGGCTGTTCTGCAAACACACGTGCATGTCCCTTCAGATGGTAAAAAAATCCTGCAGAAAAAGTTATTTTTTCAGCATTGGTAACTGCCGCCTACACTGGTAACCGTATCCAAAGGCTCACTGCTGCGGCTAATTCAAGTTCATGTTTATGTAGCTAGCTAGAGCCTGGAATCTCAGTATGTCATCTCAAAAGGGCTTTACAGGCCAACAAGCTTGCAAAGAAAACAGGACGGTAATTCTCATAGAATTGGCGCTATATAACACCATCGGGATCACAATCAAGATTGGGATGATTGAAAGGTTACGTAAAGGTTACCGTATGAAGCGCATGCATATTTGCCCATGCTCGTCTGGTGAAAGGAGAGAGTTGCAGGAGGAGGGCTGTATTTACAAATTTTGGTGGCATTTTTGGCCTTTTCCAGAAAACTGCCTACCCCTAGCCTAGAAATCTAGACGCACCCTAGCGGCAGCAAATGTAATTTGCAGCTAGAGTCAGTCTAGCAACTCTACGTTGGCTTGCGAGCTGGAAAAACCAAATTCTGGTCAGGCCAATCACATCGTGTATAGAGTCGTTGGGCAGGCTTAACATAAGGGACTGGCAGGGTTGCGACGGTTCCGCGTGAATTCCCTGCTACTTGAAAAAACATAGAAGATGTGGCTGAAGACTCTGGAAGACTTGGAGTTAAGCACTGAAGTCATTCTTAAAAAAGGAAGATGTGTTGGAGTTTTGCCGACCGGATACGGCAAAAGTTTAATCTATCAACTAGCGTTGCTCTGGTTGGCTATGAGTGCAGAGGGAATTTGAAAGACAACCGTTTATCCCGCCCCTCGGATTGAGCCCTGCCAATGGTGAGTTTCCAGACCCAACATCTTGATGTGGGTTTGGCTTGTAAGGCTAGCCTACCCCAGCTTTAAGCGATATTGCAAAGTGGGAATGGAGAACATAATTTGGTGTTGATAGCCCACAGATGTAGCTTATGTCATGAGCCTTAAATACACTACTTTCACCAGTGTTGACAAGCTTATAACCTAAATATGTTCATCATTACATTTGCATCATTGGTCAGCAGCCCACATGCTGGTAACACAAACCTGATGTTGTAGGAAAAAGGTATTTTGTCAATCTGTAAGAGGCTGCAACCAAACTGATCTTCTGGCATCCTCAAACTTTCCATGACTCAGTACTGAGCTCATGAGAGTCTTGATCACGCTGAACAACTTGCACCACAATCCACACCAAGCCGCCCCAACAACACAGTTCCCATGCAAAACCTCACTGGGAGAAACGGATGAGCTGGCAAGCAGAAGCTGACAGTGACAAATCACAGGATTGATGGTTTAAAGGGAGTGTATTGGTGAGCTATTAGTCTCACTACACCACTACGAATCAGAACGAGGTATCTGCTTCCTGTCTGTCTTCACATTTGGTTTGTAGCTTTCCCGTGTCTGGCATGTGAAACTCCCTTCCTCCTTCCTTCTCTTCCTCACACTAAATATCCCCCTATAATAAAGCTGCTATGCTGCAGTCAATGCCAAGGGGGGATGGAACAGCACAAATCAACACCATGTTTGCACAGTTTCCACACTTGTTTCGTTAATATATTAATGCTCAGAATCATAACCTATATCTCCTTAAGCACATCCTAAGAGCCAAAACAAGACAAGTCTGACTGAACTGTACTAAAAAGACAGTGGTAGAGTAGAAATACTATCTGACTTATCTTAAGACTTGAGCACACACTTGACTCCAGCAACAGCTTAGCTTCAGACACAGACTCTACAGGCAGGCATTATCTGTGGCTGATACCACACACCACAGGCTTAAGGGGAAAACCACAGTGGTGGACCATGCACTGACTTTGTTGAAACAGGTCATGCAAAGAAATGCAAATGATCTGGTCAACATATAAGTCCAAGATAAGCAGAGGGCCTGTTCCTGTACGATGTAGTGCAAAGTGTTTCCATTCTGCCTGTCGACAAACTGCAGTGTAGTCTGCTTCTCTGTGACCCCTACACTTCATCAAGCATGTATGGACAGGGAAGAATATGTATCTGTGTGTGTCGTTGTTTTTCACCAGTTATGATGCAGTTCTTTTTTAATATCCTAAATAATAGGCAACCATTATCATACAGACAGTGTAGAAGCAGAATGTCTGTTCTTGCTTGGTGCCACAGAGTCTCTTCAGCATCTGCAAACATTCATCACTAATCTCTGAAGGATCTTTAGCCACAGTGTGCCGTACTGCTGTCAGAAACATATATACAAGTTTTCACTTAAAGAAAGCATGATTAGGCTGTTTTTATGTTATTTGTTAATGTCATCTAATATTTGAATGTGATGTATCACATGTGTCTATGTGTCAGCTGTGTCGTGGTTTGTTTGCATTTGTTGGCTGTACAATTGTTAAAGACCTTGCGGTGTTAAAGCCATTGCCTTAATGGTTAACAATGGGAAAATGAATATACATACTAAACTAAACGTCTTGTCACATTCAAGCATTTTTCCCTTCAGCGACTGAGACTGATCAAAGATAAGCACAGCTTTCTGACTGCTTTAAGACAACATTTGTTACAATTAATTTTATTGGTAGGAAAAATATTTCTTGTAATTCATCATATAAAGCCCAAATACCAATGATGTTTTGGCAATAACTGCAGAGAAAGGTCTATAAAAACAAAACCACTGTAGCAGGGGCAGTGAGCAGCGCACGCTAGTTTAAACCATCTTTTTTCTACAAAACTACCAATTGGCTAAGGCAGTCAAATACAACATCTGCAAAAAAAACTACACTTTCGAACATGTTTTTCCAATCACCTGTCAGCATTAAATTAGTGTTAACTGACACACTGAAACACTTGAAAGAGTAGAATTTGGACATTTACACAATATAGCACACTGATTACAGCAACAACAGCAGCAGCTAAAACACTGCAGCTAAAAGTCAGATTCACCTGCCAACCAAGCCATAGATTTTTCACAGACCACTATTTCACAGTCCACCACCTCGACAAAACACTCTCCTTTGTTTCACTACTGCATCAATACAGTTGTTAACTCACAGACATAACCATTAACAAAGTCAAGGCTAGAGAGATAGTATAGTATTTGGACTACATTTCAGGCAACCTAAATAACTCACAGTAGTTTTTCAAAGGCCATTTAGACTCAACAAAGTCACCAGAAAGACTGCTAAGTGTGTATAGACTGTGTGGTCATTCATGGATTACATTACATCAGCTGCTTGTGTGTGCACAGATTACGAATGTTGTTTCTAAATGAAAAATGGTTGGAATTTCAGATAAAAAAAAAAAAAAAACTCCCAACCCCTCATTGTAATTTTTTGAATTCCAGTTTCCTGGCTGTTAAGCCGAGGTTAACATTTACAGACAAAGGTGTGTTGATGCTACAAGCATGACATTCCCTTCTCATTTGTTGCTTCTATGAATTCAAATGGGCATTGGATCATTTTAATGCAGTGCTGGCTTAAAAAAAGTCAAATAAAATAGCTTACCAGTCCGGGACCTTTGCTTGATGATAAAACCAGTGTGAGGGGTATAAATGATAAAAGAGAAATGAGCATCAGGTATGCGACAGGTGATTTAGGGTAAATGCTTTCGTTTCATTGCAGAAAGCAGACAGGACACTCACCGAGGGGCTCCATGACTAATCAGTCTAGAACTAATAAAGTCTACACTTGTTTCCATTTCAGTCCGAGCTTATCATGCAGTTAACAAAGCAGACCGTTCAAAAACTTGTCCGCCTCTGACATCATGGTTATATGAATGACATGCAGAGCCTAATAAGGTGGTGCAGAAGGTGAATAGAAACACTGACATAAATACCCCAGCACCTGGTTATTAACTTTTTTAAAGGCTATAGACTCATGTACGACAGAGATGATTTGTATCCGTCTGAAGTTATGGGATGACAAAGCATTCCTTTATAAAGAAAATGCTCTGGCTTGCGTAAAAACAATCTTAGCATGCTTGGCTAATGGCAGACATATCTAAGAAACAGTCACTAATGTGCCTACCATAACCTCCAGTGCCAGGATTATATCAGAGCAACACATTTTCCAGCTGAATATTACCTCCTTCTCTGGGAACATGATGAGACACAGCATGTAGCTATGACGTTAGTGGTTGGTTGCAAAACCCTGTGATGATGCGACTCCCATTTCATTCATGCAAAACCAGACTCCATTCAAATTCTACCCAAGGCTACAGTTCTCTTTCCTCCAAAGTCTAAAACTGCCCCATCCACGTACCTGGCTTATCCAACTTCAGTTTTGCAGACAGCAAAAAGATGTTTGTATATAGTACAGTCTACTTGACTTAATATTAGGAAACAAACTAGACACAAACAAGGGTAATAACGTCAGTCAGAAGAAAATGATGGTGTGCGATAGAAACATCAACAACAACAGATAATAATAATTCCTATCAAGTTGAATACATTTTCATAAAAAAATAACTGATCAAAACTATATATAAATGCACTTATTACTGTAATTTCTACATGTTCTAATGTGTCAATCCTTGCATACCTTAAAGTGTATTAGTGATGAGATTCGCCCACTGAAGCAAGAAACCAGAAAGACTAAAGTGTCAAAGCCCTGCTTGAATTATCAGCTTCTCCAATCACTCCATCTGCTGTGACCAAACTTTCAATATGATGAACGATGAGTGTGCACTGCAAAGTTAAAGAGGGACTGTCTCCGAGAAAGACACACCTTTATGACTATTTCAGATGAACTTACTGGGACCCCAAGTCAAACCTGATTTGCCTATGAGACTCCAAAAATAACCCAGAGCTTGTGCTTAAGTTCCTCCTGTACTGTTCTGTCTGGCTTGTGTCCTTTAGTTTTCTAACCAAATCAGTAGCAAAGAAACAGGAACAACATAGACTATATCTATGTTGAGCATGCAAATGCTTATCCTAAAGCTGCAGGAGCACTTAGTATCAGAAGAGGACTCTCTCTTTCCACTGGAAAACTGATAGCAGAAGTACGTTGACATTAGCATCAGTGTTAAGCCTTTTCCTGAGCATAGAAAACAATAAAAGAAACTTGGACAGAACCTCCCACTGAGAGAAACAAGCCCCTGCCTGCTTAGTAATACTTCACACAGCCGCTCCTGCTCGATTCATACTGACTCATGTATCAAAGGGTGATGAATCTGAACAAAACGGACAATGAATCACAACTTAAGTCATCTTGCAATATTCCTCAAGAAGACACTGGCTTGATCGTACCTGCAACTGCATGATCAATAACGATAACAACTGTGAAATATTGGTCATTTTAGTGCTCAGTTTCATCATGAGTCTTTGGGAAGAGCATTCCTTGTTTCCTGGGTGCCTGGCACTGTCTTGGCAGCTTCATACATTCCTTCAATCCCCTTCGGATAAAAGGTGTTTTTTACTGTGCTGGTAATCTAACGCAAGTCTCATGAGTTAGTTTACAACTTTTTGTAACATACACTTATCTTTTTTGCTAGCAGATTTTGTGGAGATTCCCAATGGCCATAAAGAGAACTTTCACCCCCCCTCCACATTAAAGCATGTAACAAGTTGGAAAAACTTAGTTCCTAATTGGCTGATTAGTATGTTCACTCACAAGCAACAACAAAAACCAGCAACTTCAAACCAACTCTTGAGGGGACTGCTAATCTGCTAACTCTATTAGAGCCAAGTGCACAGTGTGTGACCCTGTTTCCCCTCGGGGAATAAAGATGGAAGGGAATTGTGTTTTGCAATACATCCCAATAAGCCCTTCCGCCCCTCAAGATCCACTCTGAACTTCCATCTTCAACACCCCTCCGCAACCTCCGGCACTCAACTCCTCCCCCGGTGGCTGTTGGGACACAGGGAGGTAGTTTTACACTGATCCCCTTGGGAAAAACTCCTCCCCACCTGGCAACGGCGAATGGCTGCCCCTCAGGAGGGCAGGAGGCACCAGCACAAGCACACAAGGTGCCTCCGAGGATTAGGCCCCGAGTTTCACAGACCATTATCAAACAGCATGAGTCAGAACAGTGGTGATTAGACACTGAGACCGATGGCCTGGATTGATTTCTTATCCCTTGATGGAGGAAAGAATTTAGGACACGTCAATGGTTTTCTGCTTTAAACAGTCCTTTATATAAAAGATGGTTTGATTTACACCTGCCTTTGGCCTTAAAAGGTGCTTTTAATGCTCTGTTAATAATTAGCCTGAAGGTTGGTAAATAAACCGCGTGGACAACAGAGGCTGAGTACACACATGCAAACTGAACCTGCATTCCACACAGACAGTCAAGGTCGAAACGCTATGCTGGGAAGCTTTGGGAGAAGTCTGATGTTTAAAAGTGAAACTAACTGTGTTTTGTGTCGTCTACACATGTCACTCATTTACTAAACATCAGGATGCTTTTGTTAAACTTGTTATATTCCTGAAATGCTTGTGTAAAACATTTACTCTTGGATCAGACAAGGCTACTATAGTGAAATACTAGTGAATCACCATTTACATGTTTGTGGATTAAACCTTTTAACATACACCAATTTAAAACAGGAAGGGTAAAAGGACAAAATCCCTTCACCAGCATTAAAGGATGACATGTTTCAGAAAGGCAGGCGTCTTGAAGTACCAAAAGGACAAAACTCCTCAAAAAAGCTCAAATTTAATCCTGTATACCTCGCCTTCACTGGACCCTGGCCCTTAAAGGATCCAGCTGTGCCAGCTAACCTCAGTGCATAGGCATGTGGATGATCCACTTAGGAAACTCCTCCATAAACAAGCCCCCCTTAAAGAGCCCTTTAGGCACTTGCACACAGCCAGCTTTGGATCCAATCAAAACTCACATTTCCTCTGGACAACACACACCATCTGTGCCCCGAGGTGTGAGTCCATTGTAAACATTGTAAATAGTCTACAACCAAACTATCCTCCCGTTAGCGCCTCTCTGCAGAGTCCACACAGGCTGGTGGCAGGACAGCTGTGTGAAGTGTGGAAGGTCAGGGTGGAACACTTAATTTACTTCACATTAAGCCGTTTATCACATGCAGTGCAATAAAGGGTGTGATGTTGTCTCTCCTGTAGTTTAGACCTTTTTAACACTTACTGTACACAGCAGTCAAATGAGGAATTTGACAGCTTGCTTTGGCATTTACTTCCTTGTTTTTTGTGTGCATTTACTAAATAGAGAACAGATATGATTTTGTTAATATATAATAAATTACAAGAAACAACAGCATTAATGACATAAACCATCTACAATAACATGTAATTAACATTTATTAAGCCAGCATTGTGTTTAGCATTACATCTGCAGTGTCACTAAAATATTCTAATGCACTGCATGCCTGTTTACAAAATGTCAACTGAATGTTAAGTGTTATGGAGGAAGCTGATAAAGAGTTTTATTGATTCAAATGACTTTCTAAGAGGCCATCTAAAGGGAACACCCAAAGCAGAGAGCCTGTAACTAATGTGGGTAATCCACCGGAAGTCTCTATAGGAGGAATGCCACAAGGCTGTAAAATAATTTACACTGAACTACATTCTTTTGTTCAGACTAGGGAAAGTGACCCAAACAATGAAATTAAATACAATGAGTAGATGTGGAATTATATCACAATAGAGGCTATGTTACATAATTATTTAAATTAACTTTTGCAACACTAGTAAGATGTGGACATACAGGATGAGGGGGTGTCGGGAGTGTGACTTCAAAACTTGAACAGGAGTTGCTGTAGGCTAACCTGAGGCTGCCTGTGATTAATTCTACAGGCGATTAAGCAGAAAGAGGGTTCCAGTCCAGGAGCTCCATTGACAAGCCCACTCAGAGATGCAGCCATCACTGCCATCATACATCTATATCCACACAACCCTATGCCCACTGGTCTGGAAAAGCTGCAGTGAATGGAGATGATCCGTCCGTCCCCCAGAATCCCTTTAAAGCTGTACATTCTGCACACACAGCTACATTCCTGCCTGGGGTTAAGTAGGTCAGAGGGAACCCTTATCTTTGAAAGAGATGCTTCATGCCGCCTCAGGTCTGTTGATGCCTGGCTGAGCTACTGTCATTGGATTGACAGGCTAGACTTTTTGAGCCAATATATTTTCCATGTGGTGTTGAAAGTTTAGCTTAGGTGGACATTATGATGGGTCTTATGTAAGTTCCTGTCATACAATTATTCTGGAAAAGGAATTCAAAGTGCAGAATAACAAAAGAGAGTAATGCAAGCTTAGCGCCATCCAAAGCCTGCTGGTTGTGAAAATGATCAACATGGCTTCTTTTCACTTCAAAACCTTTGAACTTTTAAAAGAATTGGAGCTGGATAGGCATCACAATATTTGTATTGTTTACCTTGACCAGACAGGGGGACTTTCCTTTCACCATGTGCATTCCTCCTTCCTGTTCACCACATCCACTCATCACCTCACACACAGATAGCGCATTACCAGCAGCCCTGCCCCTTAATTACCATCCATCCATCCATCCATCCACAGCAGGAGGGGGTAGGTCAGTCACACTTTAATTCAAACAAAACCATTCTAAAAAAAACAAAAAAAACATTTCAACTGCAAGTGGGTGTTCTGTCATGCTAAAGTCATTTCACACTGGATATCTGAGCTGCAAAATGAGCTTTGAGAACGTGTAGTCAGTGCAGAGTGGCCTTTTGAGGAAACAGACACACATTTTCATGAGGGTGGCACATGTCTCCCCCAGCCAAAAACCTCCTCTGGCTAAAGCTCAACCAAAGGGACAGGCGCAGAGGAAAAAGGGAACAATTGACACACTGGTATTCTTCAGCCAAAGTGGAAGCCAAGCGTCAAATGTGTTCAGTAGAGAGAGCAGAGGCGTGGGGGGCGGTGGGGCGATTGAGGGACAGAGCAGGCAAACAGATACAAAGAGGCCCTATGTCAATGCTGTGGCTCTGTGACTGAAGATAATGAACACTAAAATAATATGTAATTTGAGTGGCCCCCAACATACAAGGTCAGCACCGCTGGCTAGACCAACCATCTTGGCTGTCGGGGATTCTGACACATTCTGGTTTGATGTGTGAGTGTTCAGGGGTTTCAGCTATATGAAAGAGGTTGGCTGAGCTCCACAACCACACAAAGAGCCTCTCTGCTACTCTGGACTGTAGGTGGGGAGTTCACTGCTCTCTCAGCTCAAGCTTCTATATTTCCTCTATTCCTCCATTTTTCCATTTACCTCCGCTCTGATGTACTTCTGTTTTATGTTAGTACACTGTCCAGGGTAACCAGATATACCATTAGGAACAACCCTACTTATTAAACGCCATGTTATAAGACTGGTCAATTCATAGGCAGCAATTACCAGAGCATGGGTCATACTCAATATCATTGCATTGATCTTACCTTCCCCCATTGGGCCCTGGTGGAGAGCAGAATGGGACCCCTCTGGCATGGCACTCAGGCCTCTGAAGCTGACAAAACAAAACATGAAGGGTCAAGCAGAATTCAGGCACTTCATGTCAGGGCTTACAGTACATATCACATGGCACTGTTTATCATTATTGGTGGGTTCTCCTTCAAAAACACCCTGTGTTTCTTTACTTTATGATAGTCTTTTTAAGTTTTGATGCGTTTTTCAAGTGTGCCATGCTTTCTCACAGAACGCAAACAGTCTATTCAGGTCTTCTATAAAAAGGAAATTCTTCCCATTCCCCTGCTCTGTGCTGGCTCATACCAGCCACTTGAAAATATATAGCAAAGCTGGGACTGAGGTATGCACAGTGGAGACAACTGTGACATGAGTTAATGCTAATCGTAGAGAAAGGGCACGAGGTTAGACGACAGCCCAACTTAACATAAATCGATACCCAAGAGACTTAGCAGCTACAAAGTAAATGTTAAGTTATTTGAGAACCTCGGTGACTGCCATTTGAGCTATATAAATATCAATTAGGCATCTTTAATTGATGTGTATTTCAAAAACAGCATTTCAAATTGCTTTACAAAAAGAAAGCTGACCACTATAAATATGAGTGTTTGCTACATAAAATTACTGAAGAATGAAACAGGTGAACCCAACAAAATGTTATACAAGTCTTCCTTGTTTATTAGTGTTACAAATAAATCCATGGCACATCAAAACAAAACTCTCATTATCATAGTAACTGTCCAGTGAGATTACGGGTTCTCCCCTGGTGGCATGTATTTTTCTAATCCCTCATGCCAGGCTGCGGTGCCGTTAATGATGAGGCGTGTCCCCTCAGAGCCACTGTGCTGCCAGCTTCTCACATCACTGCCTCACTCTGACTCCTTATAACAAATTAACATGGAAGACATGCGTGCATGAGAACTCTTCTCCCTGTGATTCCTGGTGAGCCTCCGGCCTTTTAAACATCACATTCTTGGGCCAGCTAGATCAGAGGAGCAGGAATTCTTCAGGGATTAGGATGGGCATTGTTCATAGTGCGTTTGCTGGCCACTGTGCCGAGCTGACAGCCAGGCCAGCCGAGGCACAACCGAGACCACTGCCAGGAGGTTCACCAATTAAGATGTGCAGGAATGCAAGGAGGAAAGCCACAGTGCTGGATCCACACATTAAAATCACTGTTTCACTGTATGGTCCCTGCAGCTGCAACCTGGACTCAACTAGAGCTTATTTACGGAACAAGAAAGTCAACAGCCAATACACTGTTATTATTGTTTGTTCACCCTACAGCAAAGCACAAGGGAATATAGCAATACAATCTTTTCAATACATACACCCTATCAAAATGACATGTAGGTTCTTTTTTGGACTCATAAGCCAACTAGGTTTGACTTATTTACTTAAAATTGTGGAGTTTTTGACCATTAGTAGCACTATGGTGCACTGTTTTGATGAGTGGTTCCCCTTTTGTATCTAATGAACACGCACAAGGACACACATGCAAGCACAGGTTAACAGGACACATTTATTTTGATGGTTTTATCATATTCCACTGATAAACAGTTGGTGACAAAAGTCCAGCCTACGTCACTATTTTAATCGGTTGTGCCTTCAATGTGGATCTGAGTAAAGAAACGCAGATTTGAGTTTAGTCAATGCAGCGCTGCTACAGTGACAGTCTTCAGTAATAAAGCCTCCTCAACCAGCCTTTGACCAATTGATTTTCAAGTGGGGGGTTAGCATGTGTACCCTGCAGGAGTAGTATTCATGTCGAGGGTCATGCTTTGAACTTGTCTCAGTAAACCGTGAATTTACAAAATCCTATTAATCCCACCTACTATGACCTCTTAGCTAACCCCGCTTAATGACCAGACCAAAACTATGCTAATCTGTCTTTGGTCAATGAGAAGATAGACTAAGGAGGAATAATGGGCTCAAAACCTAGATATGCTGTAGACGTCTGGGTCTTAAAAGTGTTTTTCCTATGTCTTATCAAAGGCTGTCAATAGGTGTAGAAAATGGTTTGGGTGGAGAAAGTGAAAATGTCTAGCAGGACATGGTAAAGCCGTCTAACCCACAATCTTAACACATCTGGACAGAATTCAACAATCGTAACTCATTAACTTTCACCTCGTTTGCTGACATTTGGCAATTCCAAAATCTTGTTTTCCTAGGGAGGGGGCACGGACAAATTTAAAATCCTAAAGAAAATACTATACAGGCTTAACATTCATGCCAAGCTGGCCACCTGTGCTTGAACTAGCTGCCATTTCACACAAATGGAGAGCAATTTTCCCACAGCTGATGACTGCATTACCCGCAGCATGAACCTCCTGCATGGGAATCTGCAACTTGCCCCTTAACTGAAGACAGATGCTACCAGAGCCAATCTGATGGTTATTAAAAGAAAGACCTGCCATTGATCACTTCTTCAGTCCTTGTTCATCTAATTGCCAGGCATGACACTGATCCAGGCAGTCAAAGCCCGAATTCCATTCTTTAAAACACAGCAAACAGATAATTAAGTGGGGCAGATGCTGGCTAAGATACAGCACTCCTGCAAATAAAGAGAACATTTATACTGAGTAATCACCGCAAATGTGTTAAAAGCCTTGCTCTGAGAAAATACGCACTGACAAACATATACCTTGAACCAAGGCCTCAGGCCTGACATGTCAAAAGAAAAGGGTCCTCAGGGGACGTGTGATGACTATCTGGAGCATTTCATTTTACTAGTAACAGTCTGTCAAGTTATGAGAGAAGTGAAACCACTGAACTTGTCTACAAAAGAAGTCAAAGGAAACCAAGATTTCTGCTCTGGGAGAGACAAGCCACTTTCTCTGTTTCTTCAAGAGTTATAGGGGGCACAGACAAGTCAGTGAGGATGTGACATCATATTCAACCAAATCAAGCTTTATCAGATGCCAAGCTTGCTGACAATTAATGGACTGTGCTTACATTCAAATCTCCAAAGAAAACTCCCATCCGCCACCAGCTGCACTATTGCCAACTGATGATGCTCACAACTGATTATATACAGTTTTGATCCAGCATCTGAATCCAGAAAGAGAACTTTATCAACCTTTTGTGCAACAATTAACAGCACAAATTGATTTGTCCTTGTGCGGAGCAAATCGATGGGAGGAGAAGCTAAAAATAGTCCCGAAAATTCAGGCTGCACTTCTCTCTTACAGTCGGAGACCTACCGGATCACGTTGCATTCACCGTCTGCCCCAACTAGGCCCACGGGAATCTGGAAGTATGACATAAGCCCCTTGGGATGTCTGAAGTCAGACACGGTGGTACGGGTTTTTTTAAGACACCATCAGTCACGGATGTTTACGTTCAGAACATTTAAAACTCAAACCTGGCATGACAGGACAGAGGTCTAGGGTCCTACAGGCTGACTGAGACAGTCTTTATTTTTTTCAGCACTGATGCCATGTTTATCTTGCAAGACCTCTCTCTCACCCTCTAACCCCATCTACCCGAGCAGAAAATATCCCCTGATAAACAGCCTCTGTTAGTACCCTCTTTCCCACATTATTCCTGCCATTTGTCCCCTGACACAGAGTCCTTAAGACACTAACAGCTTTTCATTCACTGGGGGAAACAATAAACCCTTACGGTCTCTCTTCACCTCAATCAAATCCACAGCGTTCACAAAAGCACTGCCCTAACCCGTGACTTCCCACAGACACACAACATATGAGCCTCTTATTTTAGTCTGCTTTATCTGTGAGCATGCAGATGCGGGGATAAGTGATCCATCCCAATGAACACCCACAGGGCACTTGTGAGGAGATTTGCCCATATGGTGCACATATATCCTGGCCAAAATAGCCCTTAATGGGAGAATAATCATTCCCTGCTGTGCTGAAAAAGGAGAAATAGCGATTTTCACCTTCCCATCAATGACCTATAACCACAGAATGCATACCTGGAAAGTGAAGTTGGCAAGTGCCATCTTAATTTGCAAATGACAAGTGAAGATTTCCAGTTCTTTAAAATTATAAATGGTCGACAACGAGAGGGAAAGTAGTCCTCCATAATGTCCTCCAGTGTTTGGAGGGAAGAGTGGAAGACTGCTGGGTAAAATAAGACAGCAAGTCTACAAATAGAATTGGAGAGTACCCATTTAAAGGTGCATTACACTACATCTGCAAGCAAACAGCTCCCGTGTGCCTTTGTCGGGGCTTGTGAACACTGTAATAACAAAAACAGTGTCTGGAATGCTAAATCACTTAAGGCACACACTCTTCACTTTCAAACAAACACAAAGTCGTCAGGTCTTGTTTAAAGTGGACAGTCTCACAATGTAATCCTAGCTGTAAAGCAAGAACTTTATGGTCTTATAAGAGCCGAATCAGAATGGCTTTATTCGCCAGATGTACACAGAAATTTGATTTGGTGATATCACCATATAATAAGAAAGTTTAAATGTTAAGGTAAACAGTTGACATCAACCAGTAAATGACAAATAATGAATGGGACTTCTGAAAAGCTCAGAAGCAGGTTCTTTTTTCTGTTCAACAATATTTTTATTGATTTTTCATTGCAAGTACAACCTTCGGGAAGCCCCCCCCCCCCCCACAACTAAACTTCTCTCTTAACCTCTGTTGTACTCTATCAGCTTAAAAACAAAAAGCAAACAATATGACCGTATCACATCCGCACACAGAACAATGGCACCTCCGGTAAATTGAAGCAGGTTTTTAAAGTTATGGTCTCCATAGATGAAACCACCTCTGCATTCTGCAGCTCTGGTCATTTTATCACAGCTGCAGCATACCAAGACTAGGGAAGAAGGAATAAAGTGCCAACTCTGAGATCCAAGACACACTTGGGCTGTTTCCTGTCTGGACCACCTGGAAGAGAACGCTGTTCATCACATTAAGTAGGCCTGCACGATAAATCGTTATAAAATCGCGATCTCGATCTCACCCCTGTTTGCGATTTAATTTTTAAATGACTTCCTCCTCCAATTAATTTATTGAAAGCGTTTGACATTGACATGTTTTAGGCTAATTATGTAAAGACATGTTCAAGGAGTTCAGATAGAGCCTGTATCAGGGCCATATTTAGTTCAATGTGTTATATGTCACTATCTTTGGTAGCCTACTGTACTTAAATGGCCAGTATGTACTTTTATTTTCTTTATTCATTGAAGCCTCTATGTTTACAGGCTTGTGGTGATGCGCAATGTGCTATAGGTGCCAAAAAAAATCTGTTTGGTACTGCCAATTTGTTTTGTTTTGTCATGGTTCATGTATGCAATAAACATTACACTTCGTGAAAAAAAAAATCGTAGCAAAGAATCGTGATATCAATTCTAAGCTAAAAAAATCATGATTCATATTTTTCCCCCGAATCGTGCAGGTCAAACATTAAGGAAACATTTATCTGAAATGATGTTGAGACTTATTGTCTGAAAGGTCAAGTGAGGTCAAAGGAGTAAAAGATGGAACTTTTCACTGGCAACTGATTGATTATTGTGCCCCATTCTTCTTCAACAGCTGGTGGGGAAAGTCATTGACCTATGAACAGCCTGCATTTGAAACCTCACTATGTCTCACTGGGGTGCTCATTAGAAAAAAACAATTAGCTTTTGTTGGGGCCAAGTATGGACTCCATAGGGGGGGAAATGGGATGCAGAGAAAGAGGAAATAACTGATTCAAATGATTCAACGGCAGCATGGAAGTTGGTTTGTCTCACGAGTTAAATCTGACATCACTGCTAAGTGGAAAAAGCTCATCCTCTAAAAAAAAATAAAAATAAAAAATGTCTCCAGCAGCTGATCAAAGTTCACCCAACTGAGAGTGTTTTGTTTCAAAGACAAACACTACTTATCTGACAGAAACTGCCCCCGTCCAGGGCTACACTATATCTTGGAGGTTGTGAAATTATATGAAGCAAAAATTCCCTAAAATCTGTATGCAATACCTGCATCGATCGATCTATCTAAAAAAAACTTGAATTTCCCCTTGGGGATCAATGAAGTATCTATCTATCTATATATCTATTTAATGCACGTCAAAAAGTCGAGGGGGTTCATCATAAGGAATGTGTTGAAGTGTAACATAACTCCAAAACGCTGCTTGACTGAATCCATGAGCACAACTACACTCATGCAGATGTACAGATTTATGTGGCAATTGTATTACGTTAGTTTGTTTAGCTGAAATGGAGCAATGCTAAGATGGTCAACTCGATCCACCCCTTGTTCATTTGTTTAAACGACAGCACAAGACGCGCCTGACAAAGCTAATAACATGTTTAGTGTTTTTTTAACAGACCTCAAAAACACAAAATCAATAACGACAGAATCACTACAGAAGAGGAATCCTTTTGACATACCGTTAGCTTAACTGACATCATAGCTAAGTTAACGTTGAGCTAAGATTTGGTAAAGTTGTCAAAAGCAGTTCACGTACCGAATTCGACAACGTCTTTCCTCCCGTCGACTTTTGTCCTCAGTAAAACGTTTCTCTGCACTTTCTTGATGAAAATCTTAAAATTACTCCGGTAGTTGTTTTTTTTTCACATGTTAAAAGCGGCTCAGACAGACACACACGTCCCAGCGCAGGTCTTCAGCTTGTACTGCTGCAGTCCATCTACCAAACAAACACTGTTGCATGCATCTTTGAAGAACCGCAAGAACTGATGCTGCCTTCAAGACCTGTCGGAAATATAGCCACTACGATTTGGTAGTGAACCGTGAACACCATAACAAGAAGACGTGAATTTCCTCTTTCCTCTGGTTCTGGCTTATCTCGATTGCAAATAGTAAAACATACAACATATGTATGTTATTGTCTTATGTTACCGATTGACCCTCCAAGTTAATTAATAATATTGGTTACAGAATAACTGATGTTGCTATAAGATGCATTTTGTTGTTTTGTTCATATTTGTCACTTCTCAACAAAAATACACGAATATGTATCTTAAAGTAAATCAACCAAAGTCGTTTTACATTTTTTGAAAAAAGTTGTTTTAAAAAAAAAAAAAAAAAGCAAGAAAGTTCACCTGTCTTAAGAGTGTCTAATTTACGAGGAGTACTTAAATGTAACAAAAGACAGCTTGTTTTTGACAGGCCAGTGTCTGTTGAGTGTCAGAGGTGTTCCCACATCTGAACATCTGGCCTGCATAGTTCGGTAACTTCTTTCAGTATGAGATCGTTAAAAAAGAGGGGAACAAACGTGTGAATGTTTTCTTCTATTAAAGTATCGTTACTTCCACTCGTGGAAGAATACATGGAAACCAATGACAGGCTTGTGAAAGGACATAACAAATTGTAACCCTGCCATACATTTATGACGGTCAGGTCAGTTGACTGGGGGGTTAACAAAGGATGGCTTCAGTGAATCAATTGGGTGGGTGCAAATTTATGTGTGGTTGATTAAATAGAGAGGGGCGCTTTTGCTTTGCACAACCCCCTCTATGCCCTTATTTAGGGTGCATGTGAAGAACAACATGCTGGACGAGTTTACTGAAAGAGTCAACATAATACTTGAAAATGCAGCTCTTATTGTCTATATATACAGAAGTCTTATAGAATTAACTTTCTCCAGCACAATGTGCAGCTTTATTGCCTTAACTGGCCCTATTCTATAGATTATTAATAAGAAACATATTTTAAAATTAAATAAATAGTTTGTATAACCCATATTAATCTGATTTAGGGGCACAATTCTTCTTAGTTCAATATCTAATAAGCCAATGTCGCCATCTGGTGGTAACAAAGAGCAATCTCTCTGTCCTATGTGTAGGTAAAACTGGATTATTAATCTAGAGAAGGATAACAATGTTATCTGATCAAATATTTGGAAAAATGTCGGTAACTGTATTGTCAAAACTTTAAGAAAAAAAGGTCAGTGCAGGACTATTTCTTTTTTAGAGATAACAAAACTCTATAGATGAATGTGTTGTATTGTTGTAAAACATCATAATACAAGATCACAGTGGATATAGTCACTATATGACTACATCTTAAGGTTTAAAACGAGTTTAACCTGTGTTGTGTGGAATAAACTCACATATTAGACCCCATTGTTGTGTCCTCAGAGGCTGCAGTTTAAACCGCACCTGTGGTTTAGCCTAAATCTATTTTATACAGTCTATGGTCTGGTCCAAACCCAATTGCAGTGTCCTGTAGAGATCACCTAACTAGATGTCACTGTATCTGAAGCTAACCTTTAACCTGCTGTGGCCATGCTCTATATACAGTCATGGTGTTCAGTACAAAGGGGAGATTTCTGCTCCATAAATCCTTTGAATAATCTAATTGATCACACATGGTGACAGTTCAGATACGGCAGGAGACTGTAAATAGACAGAATTATTATTGTAGGGACTAAATGTTCTATATTTTGATGTAAATTAGGTATAGTGTATAGACTAACAAAACGTGAGCAACTACACCATAAATGATAAAACATGCATTGCATATTGTTCCCATAGACTGTTCCAGCAGCAGCAAAATTATTTTTTGGGGCATTTTTTCCCTTTATTAGATAGTGACAGTGGATAGACAGGAAAGGTGAGAGAGAGATGGGGGATGACACGCAACAAAGGGCCACAGGTCGGAGTCAAACCCGGGCCGCTGCGAAGGACTCAGCCTACATGGGGCACAGGCTCTTAATGGGTGAGCTAGACGTCGCCACATCCAGCAGTATTTCTTGATTTGATACAGTGATATGATGTACATGTACTTTAGATCCTTTTTATTGGTTAGTCACACCATAGTTACAGTTTTTCTCAATTGCTAAAACACAATTTTTTTAAATTGCTCCATTTTCTGAAAACATTAAACACAAAACCTCATCTTCAAGCACTATTTACCAAACCTCTGACTCCTCTTGCAAAATGAAACTTTCGCCTTAAAACAATTTGATCTGTGTTCAAAATCAAACAGTGCTCTCAAATCATAAACAAAGTGATCAAAATGATATACACTATCAAGCAGTCAGTAAACAATACACCAAAAAATAGAAAACACATTGTTCAAAACATATAGTTCTCAGGGAGAAGTACATTTTTTATCTCAAAACAAATTTCATATTTTTCCGTCATTGTCTTTAGATGAACGAAAACATGTTCTATCATAGTAGCTCAAAATTGATCAGAAATTAATACTCTGCTTTACTCTTTGCAATGTATTTTGTTCTTCCTCCTCCTTGTACCCCTATTTTTACAGTACTGTACCCTGCATCGCACATACTTGTCCTTTGTCTCTGTGATACTGTAATTCTTGTAATTCTTTGTTGATATAAACCTGCAACCAGTCAAAATCTATTGAGCAGTCAATACTGTTACAGTAAAAAATGGAAAGCACAATGTTCAGGGCCATACAATTTGTTCATTGTACAGTATACAGCCTACAATGCACTGTACTTACAGTATACAATACTAAAAGGGACAAAAATCAAAGGAGTAAACATGTGATCAATGTGCTTCTTCTTGTCTTTGGGCTGGGTCAGGCCAGAGCACTTTGTCAACATCACAAGCAATATTGTCCCTCCTGAGCAACGGGGGAAGAAGCCTTGTGTCCCGTATCCAGCCCTGACACCTCGCATACGCACTCGTTCTCGTCCTCTCACATTTTTTTTTCTATCCATTCTCAGACTTTCTCCTTCCCACCTTCAACAACCTGTTCTCTGAACTGGCTTATATTGGTTGTGTCACATCATTTGAAACAAGTGAAATCAATTATGAGTGGTTGTGTTCGATCAATGACATGTGTTCTCTATTTGTATTTGATTGTTGCCACTTGTGTTTACCAGTATGGATGACGTGCATTAGAGTGCAGAATGTGTTTTGAGAATGAGAATGTGTTTAGAGATTTGACGAAAAGTCTAAGTGAGATCTGCAAATTGTGTTTGACCATGTGAAATGGTTTAAGGTATTGACAACAGACTGCACAATTAGCTAAATGAGTTCAGGCAACTGAGAACTTTGTTCAGCCAATGGGTTTTAGTGTTTTAGCAATTGAGAAAAACTGTAGTGTAGAGGTTTGGAAAGAATTGCATACTGGAAAAGCTACACCTGGAATTCCTGAAGTTCACCCTCAAGTTAAAACGACCAACCAGTAATTATTTGTCCTATGAGAAGCTTGGATTGGATAGATGTGTTATAGTAAAAAAGGGGAATTGGCCTCTGAGGGAGGTCGCTAGAAAGCCAAGACAAAACAAGTTCATTTTGAGTTAGTACATTTATTTAGTCATGATACTGCTACAGTTCTAGAAATCTATATTAAAGATCATATGTACAAAGATGTGAAGTTGAATAGAACAGCAAGGCTGCTTTATAAAAAGGTATCGATAAGCATGATTTAATGTATGCATTATGCTTGTTCTAAAAACCCTTTTTAAAAAAACTAAAAAAAAAAATCACTGAGAAAATAACTAGTAAGTAAAATATTTTCTCAAAATTCTAAGATTATTTACAACATTATGCATGTATGCGTAATTCAATGTAACAATAGTTTAAAAAGAGGATAAAAACACATCTGACATCTGAGTGAAGCAGCTGGTGGACTTTGGGAAGTTGAAGGGATCACCACATGACATTACGTATCCACAAAATTTCCCAGAGCTCAGTTTTAAGAGAACGCGAGGGGATCTTAGACTTTTACTTTGAAGTAACGGACCAACGTGGACCTGGTGACAATTCTGATCTAACTTTTAACTGACTTTATTTTTTTTTTTTTTAAAGAGCTATTCACTAAGAACTATCAGATTGTTTAATGGAAGCAAATACAAAGTAGAAAACATTTAGGAATATAAGCTGATCCAATAATATCCATTGGTTATCTACCTCCACACTAATGACAACCCTTCCCTGTTAACCTGAGTACACACGGATATCCAACAATTCATTTTAACAGGCCACTGCATTGAAAAAAAAGCTAAAAACCTAAATACAACACATCACATTTCATCATTGAAGACGTTCTAGTTATGCCTTCGATGTACATTACCCCTAAATACATCCATATATGGACCAAATAAAAAGAGATCCCCTCCAGCATTCAAACTTTGTCAACAGACATTGTTTCCTCTCTCATCAATGAGTTTGTTCAATGTACAACACAGCTCTGTCAACCGGTGTCATTCACCACCAGGACAGGGGTCAAAAGGTGAGGACTGAAGGGTCAGATGGGCTTGGTGGTGCTGTTGTAGACCAGACGCTCTTTGTCCTCCAAGCTGACCGGGGTGGTGTTGACGGGCACACGGTGGTGCTGTGAAGACTTTTTCTTTCCCTTCATGAGGCAGTACACCAGGATGACTAGTAGGACGAAGATAGCCACACCCAGCAGGGCAGCTATCGCTACAATACCTGTTAAAGAAAAGAAAATGTTATTTTAGTCATTCAAGTCATTTTAAAGACCCTACATGAAAGGCCGCAAAGCTGAAACAGCAGATCACAAAATCAAATACTGCTCTCAGCAACTCAGTGAACTGGATAAGTGAGCTGGAGGAGAATGAAGCTTTGACAACATTACTGTTGTACAAGGAAGTCAATGCTGATGGAGCTGCATAGATTGTTTTTTTTCCCAACTTTTTTTTATCAAAATTTCACAACAAGCGACATAAAGCACAGGCCATGGTGAACAAAGCGTAGTGAAAAACTGTGTCACTTTGTATAGTTTTTTTTTTTTTTTTTAAAAGGTATAGGTATAATTTTAACTTTTTAGTCTAGACTGAAAAACTAAAAGTTAACATACCTGTGTTGCCTTGAGACATTTTGTCTGCAAATGACCCTTTTTTTGAAAATAAGTCCGTTTCTGAAATAAAGAAAAAGACAGGACATGGTTTTAGACTTTATGTGGTACATGACATATACAACATATACAGTATCTGCCCTCTGCTACGAGGGGGAATTAAACCTGCAATAACAGATTTCTTGGCCACTTGAGGGCAGCTGTGAACACAACACTTACACCACTTTTAAAAGAGTACTGCCATTGATTTAGCATTATACTCCGAAACATTGTCAAACTCACTGTGGACAGTTTTCTTCTTCTTTTTAAATCAAAATCGATGCAGCAGAGCCAGCGATATTTTCTTTCATTTCTTTTTTTAATTTCTTCTTCCTTGTCAAAAGCTGGCAACGTGCCCGCTGACAGTTTGTTGGGAGATTCAGGTATGTTTTCTGGCTCCAACAGCTAAATAATTCGTTGGAATTCAACCAGTCGCTAAAATTGCCCGTCAGTGTCTGCCGTTGCTTTGACTGAAAAAGACACTGAGCGGTAAATCAAACAGTTCTGTCTGCTTTCCTATTACATGTAGTCATTTGTTCAATTAGATTAAAGCAGTTTAAACTACTTACTGCATATTTACATATCCTTTGCAATATCATATCCTTGGAGCAACATCACTTAAAAAAAACAAGTAACTTAACACATTACATTTGTTTGTAGTAGTTTCATATCAGTTTTGGACAACAAAGAAGGAGAACTTCCCGATAGATTACATATTCAGAGTTTAGATTTACATTTCACCCTGTTCACAGTTTTTTGTCCAGAGTTGTCAACTGTTCCCCCTGGGACACCGCAGGTCATAGTTGATTAGAAAACAATGTGAGAAAACAGCCTGAGGCAGTGGAAAGTGCTGACAACCTAAACAAAAACACTGCATCAACAAAAAACTAAATAACATAAAAAAGAATGTGTGGAAAATGGACAGGCTGGAGAATGAGTGTGGGGAAAATGATACATTATTCATGTGCCTCATATGGGGCCTATCACCAGTGTGTCTGTCTGAAAGATGTCTGGGATGTGTGGTATTCTGCTTATTTTAGCAGCACAGATAGGATGTCAATTTACCAGGACCGGATATCTGTAAAATGACACTTAACTTTGATAATAACCCACCTGTTACCCCATGGCAAACTGTCGTACACTGCTCCTTCGATTCAAATCGGTTCTCATTTCCTTGGCAGCCACCGTAGTTGAAACGGAAGCAATCCTTTTGGAGGGGATTGTAGTACCACTTGGTAAAACTGTCCCTGCAGCTTCCTGTGTCAGGCACCTCTGTGCAGCGCACTGTGTATGACAGTAATATTATTAGTATTAAAAGAAGGCAAGGGCATGTTTTTTCAATTACAATACATTCACAAATCACCATGCCCAAAGGTTTGAAAAGCACACAAAATTAAAGAATAAAAGTTCAAATCACCTTTTTGTTCATCAACTGGAATCTGCAGCAGAATCCGAAATTTGTCGCCCACTAATAAGCAAACGGGACATAACTGAAGTTAGCATATCTTTCAAGGAAACATTTTATCAGTGTCATACCATTGCTGCATTTATATTTTCATGGGCCTGTATGAAAATGAAGCCCAGTTTGCATAGTCACTGCTCACAGTCCTTGCACTTCTGCTCATCTGAGCCGTCACTACATTGTGGGGATTTGTCACACTCCAGGGCCCGATCCAAACAGCAGCCGTTCGCACAGGTGAATTCCTCCATTGTACACGGACCATTACATCTTTCTCCTGGGGCACACACACAAGGGAATTTTCAATTGCAATATCAATCGTTTAATAAGTAGAGGAAATTGTGTCAGGAGCTACAATACATAGTATTTGTACCTTGAGGCACGGTAACTGGCAAACCTCTACCACCTTTACTTTTTTTTTCTGAAAAGGAAAAAAAACAAATTTGATTAAAATGTAATCATTTCTCAAAAATGACACGTTTACCTGGCAAACGTATTGTTTACCAGGCAACTACTGTAGACGTCAGGAAGTTACTGACCCAGTGATGAGGTAGTCTGAAAAAAGAAATATGTTTTTTGCACTTTGGTTTTTGTACAGATTAAACAAACAGGATATACCATGTTCCTTAAATAGTTTTAGAGGTGCTGATTGGCATTTTGTAACCTTCGGACATAGCCAGGCTTGTTGTTTCAGGTTTTCTCTGAATATTTGTGTTAGATAATTGCTGATGATATTAATGCCACCATTAGCAGGATTTGAACATTTGTGGGACTGGCAACCCCCAGTAGGATCGAAAAGACACTGTAGCAGACAGAAATGCATGTTGCTACCCCAGTGAGATCATTTTGAAAGCAACACATAGCCCAAACCAATATTCGCCATGATCGTAACATTTTTCAAGAAAAAAACAAAAACAAACCCTAGGCATCCATAAAAAGGGTGCTATAGTCAAACAGAAATGTGATATGCTGCCAGTTACCTTAATATGTAATGTCTGTGACCAAATAAAACGTCACAACATAGAAAATTCAAACATAAAAGCTATAACACAGATACCTGAGCCAGCGCAGGCATTGGTGCACTCCTCCTTGGAGAGATAGTTGTTGCGATTCTCCCTGCAGCCTCCAAATTTGAACTCCTCACACTTCTCTGAGGCTGCATTGTAATGCCAGCGAGGGAAGGAACCGCGACACGGCCCAATTTTCATTGGAACCATACAGTGGTCTGGTGGGACACAAAATAAAGGATTATGTTTGACAAGGCCGTAAACATGAAGTGAACATTGAGGGGGGAAAATCTGGCAACGCCACTTGAACAAACCACACGTAATGTTAGAACTGCAGTAGGCTACACGTAATAGGCCACTAGAAACGATTGTAATAATAATCGCGTATTTTAGTTATGATTATCATACAAATTTGCTAATGATTATTCCAGACAGTGGTGCATAGTTGCCTGTCATAGAATAGCAATATATTAGCCTATCAATATATTATGATTACTGCCTTATGTGCCTTACTGTTTGATTAACAATTAATAATAGTTGTTTGAATTACAGTCAGTAAAAACTGCTTCCACCACTTTAAGAATTCTTAAGTTTGAAAGTTAATGATTTAATTTCCCCCCTCACACAAACAATCAGTTCAGTGAAGTGAGAAATAGCACCAACACTTTCACCGAGGCTTACTGATGGTAAAATATAGTTAAAATTATCAAAGTTGTCTTATGTACTCAGCACACTTATCAGTTCAAAGGCTGGAAAATACTGCTTTTGTAGTTTGTCCTCACTTCCCGCTTTCGGAGTCTGGCTCATGAGTAGACAGACACATAATTGCACATGAAGCTGTTCTCTATTGAGAAAAGCAACTCAGAAAAATAGATGGTGTGTTGTGTAGATAGACAGTGAGGTTAGAACATGTGATGTAGGTTGTCTGCATGTGGTTGATGACAGATCACCAGAGCGCTCACACACACCCTATAGCCATTTCAAAATATTCTACAAGGAACTGAGAGCTGCACTTTCATTACCAAGTTCTCATGTTATCATGACAGATTGCCATTCCAGATGGGTTTAGTTGGTATCCAATCCATTCATTATTGTGGTGTAAAAGTGGCAGCACTGACATGTAGTCACTGCAATGCCCAGGCTTATTCCACTGAAACACATTCTTCACACTTTTCAGGACACAAGCTGTTAATCTCTAACTGAGCAGCTGAATGGTTAAAAGTCGTTACTTGTCCTTCAGTCTACAGTCAACCCACAGGCTGCAAATATAGCCACAAGTTGAGAGTAATTTCAAATTTTAAAACTTTAAATAGATACAGAAGAGGATTAGACTGGTGGCCTAAATCTTGTTTGTGTAACCCACGCTGAAACCAGACTGACGTGTTTCGTTGAGTCAGGGGTGGAGAGAGTGGGATGGTACTAAGAGAGCAGTAAAAACCACACCAACTGCACTACGCACTTCCGTTTTTCTGAAGTAACAAAGCGTGCCAAGATAATTTCATTGCGGATTTCTCTGAAGTGTTTCAAGGGAAGTGACGGGGGTACTCCACATGACAAAAAGAGATACCATTTACCAAACTGCAGTCTGCAAAGATCCATTTTTCAGTTTTATTTCTATCACCAGTTTCGCCATTACAAGATCCAAATCTAGTCTAACCAGCATGAGCTTTCTTTATCTCTCTAGCTCCATGCTGTTATGTCATTCAGTCAACAGGAATTAGGCGAGCATGCCTTGACAGATTTGATCATCAACTCACATCAAAAGGCTTTTGCATTTGCCAAACGCCAAACAATTGAAAAACAAAAACAAAAGAAAACTCAGCCGGTCCAGAAATTTAGATTTTGATATTTAAGTGTTTAAACAAAAAAATTATCACCACTTCGAATAAAAGGGAACGATTTATGGAATTTAAGAATTTGCTTAAATATGTAAGCACCAGAGGGTGTCATGTCTCAATATTAAAACACAAGTCTGGCAACTCTGAATAAGCCAAAACAAATGTCAGCAAACACAGTGGACACACGACTCCTGTTTATTACTGAAACTCCACCATTTTGTCAGCCAAGGCTATATTTGCAGAGAAACTAATGTTGTGCAAGTTTTGGCATACAGGATGAAAATGTTTTCCACGCATCCCAAAAAAACTCAGGCTCAGTCTTGATACTCACGCTCAGACTGCTCAGGAGTTAGGACCAGGACGGTGACCTTGGTTGAGTCTGACTGGCCGATGGTGTCTGTGACAGTCAGCTGGAACTTGTACACCCCAGATGTCAGATTGGACACAATAATCTGGTCATCAAATTGTGTTTTCTACAAGGCACGGAAAGACAGTGTTTGTATTTTTAATTATCCACAAATGTCACCAGTAGACAAAAAAAAAAAGAATACAACAGTGGACATTTAAAGGGAATATCAGACGCAGGATTACTAATAGTTCAGAATCAAGAGTGTTTCAAACTCACAGAAAGATTTTAGGCGACATCAGTTTTGCATTGCAGTCTCTACACTCACCTGAATGACAGCGTACTGATAGCCGGTGAGCATTTGCCACTGGTAGGACCCAATCCCATTGTCATCTTTGCTCTCTATGCCGTTCAGTGTCACAGTGTCCTGAGGCTGGACCACTCGGTCCGGGCCTCCGTTGGCCACCGGCGGACGGTCGTTGTCATCTGGAGAGAGACCATGGGATATAGGTGAGCAAAAATTACACATCCAAATACAGTTTGAGTGCCACCTGAAGAGGCAGAGGAAACCTAAATCTGTACCAGGGTCATTATAATGACCTGGAGATGTGAACATGCTGAATTGAGGGTTTCTACCCTCTGCCTGTGGCCTCACATTGCCTCATTACAAACTGTGTCTTAACACAAACCACTGGAAGAGTTTGAAAGAATTTATTTGAGCACTTGATTTGATTTTCCAACGTAAATGAGCCAAAAAGATGTAGGCCTATTTAACTGCTATGTCCACATAGACCCTGTAGATGGAAATGTACGGTTATTTCTCTCTGTAGATGTAAGCCCAAATGAAAAAATGTAGGTTACAATGACAGTTTTCATCATACTGTATGATCCAAACACATAACTATTCAGTTCTACAGAAAACATAACAAAAAGTATAACCACAGTGATCCTAAAGATAGGGTCCCTCTTGATAATCTCACCCACAGGGGGCCCAAACTGCGACATGCATCTCTAAATTGAGCTTTTTGATATAAACACATGCCATGCAAATTATAGGCCTTTCTTAAGAATGTGTTGTAAGAGTTTTGGTCTTACCTGGGGGGGCATCCACTTTAAGATAACTCTCATAAACGGAGTCCAGGATGTAACTCATGTATCCTTGCTTCTTGACAAAACGGCAAGCGTATTTCTGTTTGTACAGACAATCAAATAGAAAGCAAGAGCTGACCAAGCCTTCACTTGCTCCTCTCTCCATGAAGGCGACATTGCACTTCGGTTCTTTACAGCAGGCGTTCACGCAGTCCTTGAATCGATCCAATTTCGGCGACGAAATAAACGTCGCTCCGTATTTCACAGAATCGTCGGCATCGAGGACAAAATCCTCCCGACCTTTCTTGAATCGGTCTAAGCATGCCTCGCCAGACTCCTGGCCAGATGTGGAGTCTAAAAGTAACACTAAGAGCACGAGCGCAGACGCTCCCAATTGTCCCATAAGGAATAAATTCATTTTGAAAGTCTTGTAAAGATTTCCACACAAATGAAATCCAGAGATACACCTGTTACGACAGTAGAGAATAAAAAAAAAAAAATGCCACTTAGCCTATCAGGCTATTTAAAACTACTTATTCGACGAGTGTTTAGGCCGCAAATGGGGCAAAAACACTTTGCGTCTTCTCACAAATCAACCTTAAGCTCCTGACTTCCTGCTATGACCCCAGAAATTGTTCAACCTCCACAAACGCTCTCCAGGCGGATCTGATCCTCTGATCCTTTCCAACTCTGAACTTCTCAGGAAATATTCAACAGTTTGATGTCGACAAAAACCTGAGCGATCGACGACATTGCCCAGGTGACTCACCTGAGAGATACAGGAAGTGAAATTCCATCCCTGAGATGCCACTCCCTTCTGGTATGACTGGGGCGAACAAACAAATAAGGACAGACAGCGTTCGTGTGTGTGAATGTAAAGCATCATTGTTAACACTTGGAGACATGTCCGACATTGTAATTTTTCATATTGTGACAGGGGGATATGGCCTTTAATAGAGAGAGAACTGAACTGCTTTCACTGACAATTTCAGAACATGTAGGCCATAGTAGGCTAGGCTATGTTTTTGTTTTCCTCGTTTTTCTCTGGTATGATCTACATTTTATGCCCTTAAGAACACTGGTTTTGAAAATTGCTATATAATTAGCTTACTTACTTAAGAAATGTATATTTTTTATTTATCCGTTGAAAAAATATACTATAAGAATATTATCTTTTTTTATTTGGTCCTTATTGTTGGTGGTTTGCCTTGTGCAAACGTTTTATTTGTGTGCCCCTAAAATTGTAATACAACTTTAACCTTTTTAGGGAGTGAACTGAAAGTAATTTCCCAACTTCTACAATGATTAAAAACATAATGTACAAATACAATGTAATAATGTTGAATTTAAAGTGTAAATAAAAAGGATTTCTTTCACTTTGGTATTCCTGATATATAAGATAAATTGTCTTCATATCATAAAACCTTTTTTTTTGGAATGTTTAAAAATAATATAATTATATGTGTGTTTGTGTAGCACTTTTTAAGCGTTCTAGTATAAAACCATCAACAAGGTAAAAAAAACCCCAAAAAAACCTGGTGGTAATATGAGCTTTGTCATACAAATAAATAGTTCCCATGCTCAGACAAGAAAGTGTTTTAGGCTAGATTTACTTGTCACAGCTTTCCAAATTCCAAGCTTTAATCCAGAAGGTGGCAGTATGATCTCACCTACAGCTCAAGAAGCAGCTGAGGGTGAACACTTCATTTTTATCTCAAAGCATAGTAAAACATGCTTTTGGGCAGACTTTTTCTCACATGCAGTGTAATCATTAACACGACTTATCATTAAAACTCACAGGACCCACAATCGTCTTCTTGCAATTGTAATGATACTGATGATTCATGCATTGAGTCATCCAATTACAGTATGCAATGAGTCATGAAGTTATTAACAACTAGATGAAGCAGAAAGTGGTCGCTCAAATTATGAAATGTAGTGTAGATAAATTGGTTTTATGATTTAGAATGAATCATAATTGCAGGCAAATTTAGCAAGAGGATAATTGATTTTTAGATAATATCCACAAACTCTACAGCTTCCTGCCAATTGGATCTCACATCTTCATCCAGCTGTGAAGATTTAACAGTAGAGGTCAAGCTCATTTAGGCTACTGCCCCTGATGTCCTTCTCTCCCACCTAGAATGCATCACCTGGCCGGGGCCGAGGTAAGAAGGCCTAACACAAGTCTCTGGTGCACGTCCCCTTTTTTTTAGACAACCCTGACGGTGCAGAACCAAGCAGCAAAAGACAAGATGAATGAATTTGTTTGTCTGGAAAGGTGAGCTGATAAAGGCACTCAATAATTCAGTGTTTGTAACAGACGGTGCATCAGTGGGTGAACACGCGCAGCTATGGCTGATTGATAGTCCCTGCCAAAACAAAAAACTGAACCCCATTATTCATATCGTAATAGGATCTTTGGAAACTCTGCAGCCCGTTGTCCCTGTGTCTCAACTGTAATAGTTTGGCACCGGGAGGTACAACTATGAATTTTTGATCTTGGGTTTATGTGCTACTGTTGATATTTGACTTCACAAACATTGATGGTTTCAAGACTTTTATTTGACATTTGACTTCTAAACACCCATAAATAGTCCTCCCCTATGCATCCATTATTAATGGGTGCGTAACTGAGGATGCCAATTTGACTTCAAGGCTTATTAAACGTACACCTGATAATGCCTGTTGTAAAGGGCAAGGCAGCCATCACACTAGAGGAACCCTGGCTCACCTGTCAGGGGGACCCAGCTATTGTTGGGAGTGTTTGCGAACACAAGAGCCCTTAGCATGCCAAACCCTTTTGACTTCATGGGCAGACAAATACTTTAGACACTCCTACTTAAAATGTGGGTGGTGTTATGGTATGTAGATGTTTCTGATAATATATGTCTACAAATCATATGATCAGAGATAAAAAGAACACACGTTTCTATATTTTGTGATGTTAGTATCACATGTTGGCATATTTTTAGCCAGAGTAATATTCCTAACTTGATTGCTGTGGTTGCCCTCTCACCCGTTCTCCAGTTTTTATCACTGCAATTGAACTCTACTCTCCCACCTGCTATAACACAGAGAAAGAGAGCATAAAGCAAAGACACACCCTATAAAGTGCATATGTGCACACACACACACACACACACACACACACACACACACACACACACACACACACACACACACACACACACACAAACACACACACACACAGTCAAATGCATGCACAGACTCACACACATGCACGGAAGCATATCTCATTACCATCCTCCTGATAGTGCAGCCAGTGGGTGTTGCAAGAGGAGGGAAAGAGAGCAAGGCAGTGAGAGAGAGGGGAAAAGAGAGAGGACAGGCAAAGGACCATAGCCAGCGTTATAGAGAGGGAGAGCACGAACACTCAACAACATTACAGGAGATACGCGTGGGAACAGCAGCCCACTGGAAAAGCAGAAGCAGAGTAGAAGACAGAAGAGGGTGTGCTAAACGAACGTGTCAGAGCCTGTTGGTCTGTCTCTGTGTGTGAGCTCAGTGTGTTTCCACGGTTCTCCTGAGGCCGTGGCAGCCATGGCGTCAGAGCCTAGCACCCAGTCCAGGGTGATGTTCCAGGCAGTGGACAAAACAGAGGAGCCGGCGCACCGCAAGCTGGGCAAGCTGACAGTCAAATACAACCGCAAGGACCTCCAGAGGAGGCTGGATATCGAGGAATGGATCGACGGGCAGTTGCACCTGCTGTTTGACTGTGAGGTAGGGGTAGGGCTGGCTCACACAGACACACACTCATGATGCACACTGTGTCGGGTGCCTGAGGATGTGGTGAGGGAAAGGAGCAAGGGAGGCACTGAGCTGGTCATAAGTGCCTGTGGTGGGCTATCCATCATGTATGAGAGATTACAGCAACCTAAAAGAGGAGTGGGATGCAAGTAGCTTTGCTCCATTGGCTGCAATTTTTGGCACACAAGCCCTCATGTGTCATCAACATGACTGCAGTATTAGCTATGTGGTGTTCTCCGTGGTGTTCTACCATAGTGATAAGATTATTTTTCCAATGATGGGATATGATGTCTGATTTAGGTCATTAGGTAGCATTTGCAAGCAGGTTGCAAACCCGACAACGCAACACCTAGATCACTTCAAACATATGGTTACATATGGCTACATTCACGATTAAGGCGTTTAGAAACTGGTTTTACACAGACGGAAGTTGAATTGATTCTAGGATCAGTAACATCAGAAGTAAACTATATCAAGGAGGAACAGAGTCAAAGCACCAAAACAATAACCCTGTAACTCTGTTGTAAAGTAAGTGCCAGAGAAAGTTTTACAAAATAAAAGCTAAGGACCAGGATAGAGAGGGTATTTTTTTATTTTTCATTATGTCATCATTCCTATTGACAGTCACTGAATAGCCGTGCGTGATAGAAACTACACACTTAGATTGTCCCTGTATGGATGATAATTAACGATGACAGTGATTAGACATTAGAGAAATTTGCTGTATAAATAAGCAGTGTTTTTCAAAACCATTCAGGATATGCAGTTTATATGAACACAGTGCACATATTGTGTAAAAACAAGAGTTGTAGTGTGCTCATTATTTCCATAGTGTGCCTAATTAGTGGCCTCATTGCATAGATGGTAATGTTTAATATGTGCATGGGATTATGTCGAATTATGTCTCATGCTCTCTCTCTCACACACACACACAACCTTCATAACTCTGCTCCTGTATGGTGGGATACAATCCAATTATGTCAGAGGCTCCATATTGATTTGCTTGGCATTCTCTGAGGGGAAACCATGGCAACAGATGTCTCAACGCCCACATGAGGCAGCATGGTACAGTAGAATTAGAGCTGTCTGTTAAGGAACATAACCTTTCTAATGACGATGCAGATAAGATGACAACACCGCCTTGGTTTCATGCCGGAGATGGCAGAGACAAAATGTTTCTCATTTAATTCTTGAACCACACAGAACTCCTTGGCTGCAGATGGCCTGTAGCCACCTCTCTGTCTGGCATCCCCTTACACTGCCAGGGAGCCCTTTGCATATGGCATATACTAATGCTGCAGATCAGCTGCAAATCTAGTGATAGACAACTAGCCTCTCCAGTTTCGATCGTTTCAATCTCTTTTTCTAGACCAGTAGATAAAGAGGGTTAAGTCTGGTAGGGTTAATTCATTTTAATCGCAGCTCACTGCCAAGAATTTCTAATATTATGCTACTATATTCCTCATCCCAATACTTTATTAGCTTTATTCCATTGACATCCTAAGCCTTCTTCCCTGTGGTAATATATGATAATATGCTTGTAAAAATGAGGCTGGAATAAATTACATTAATGGAAACCAGGACATGAGAAAACAGATCTGAAGTCTTCCTCTGTGTTCTTTTGATCTTGTCCTAGAAACAGACTTTTATTATTTCACGTTTGCAGTACTCAGCCTTTCATGTTCTGGTTCTAACATAATCTAATGTGAAGATACATGTACAGCCAAGATAGTGGATGTGCATGTTCCCCAGCAAGCTGAATAATTGGATCGCAGTATGATTGATGAGATGATGAAAGATAGCAAAAACAATAGAGAGCGCCTGACGACGTCGTGAATTCAAGTTAACAGAAGTTCCTCTTCTATACAATAGACTGGATATTTGCATTAGCCACTCGTATGGAATTAGTCGGGGCTCATCCATGTGCACTGGCCAGTGTAATGAATTTTGCATGGGCTCAGGGGAAGGTTACTCTGTTGGTTCTCAGAGTCTTCCGTGTGGAAGCATTTACCATCAGTCCCCTGTGTCACCACCTGAATTATTTAGCCGCATCTCTAATTCATACAAGTGCTGCCCCGGTCTGGAGTGGCCGCCCTTCGTTGCAATCTTCACACATTTTAAGAAATGATAAACAAAAAAAAAGGTGTGAAAAACTGCTCTCAGATAGACTTGAAAATGCTGAGCAATGTTTATGCTTGTGTGTGTATATTAACTAAGATCAGTGTTTCCCTACCAGTCTTCCTCCCACTGACTCCTAACTATGAGGACTTTTCAGTGAAAGTTTGTAAAAACTCCGGAGCAGCACAACTCATTTCACATACGTGAAGACATTTTTGGAGATTAATCTCCAAGATGGCGGCAACCGCGGGGGATTCGGTAATTTGGTGCTCGTTGTTTCGTCTCGTTTTTGTCATAAATTCAGCTTTCTGCTGCAATACCCTAGCTCTTTCACCAGAAACAACATCAGCGGACTTAATTCCCACTTTACTATTCTTATTAATCTAATATGTTTGTTTGTTTGTTTGTATGTATGCACCCAATCACCAAGGCAAATTCCATGTAGTTCAACTACTGTGGCAATAAACTGCTTTCTGATTCTGATTACACAGAGGCACTTAATGGACTCTCAATTGAAGAGAGAATTTAGGCAGGAAGTACAGTTTAACCACAATGTGGGAGCACCGTAAACATGTATGCTTAACCCAAATATGTCAGCACAAACCGAATGTGTTATGTGTTAACTTCCTCCATGACCTTGGCAGGATGAGGCAGCACTGTGTTATACAGCTGTTACGTCTCCCGTCATCTATGAAGGCACAGAGTTAAAGTACTCCTCTGCCTGGAAAGGTTATAAAGTTATGTTGGACATTGACCTGAATGAGACCTGTTGTACCACTGTCTCAACTTACATAGCATGAGTTCTTTAGCTGGAAATTCCACTACAGGGGGTCATCAAAATCATAAGAACTATTCATGGGGGGGCCATGCATATCAATACTTAATTTAATGACAGTCTTGCTAGTAGTTAGGAAAGTTTTGCATGGGATGATTGATCGATCAATACCGTCATCCTTAGGGAAGTTTTAGTAAACTTCATTTATATAGCACCACCCTAAACAATGTAACAAAGTATTTATTGATGAAACCAAACATATATAATAATAAAATAAATACAACATGTTAAGAAAAGAAAAATGAAAATGTACATCAGGCTGCTACTTCCTAAAATTTGAGTTTCAAACCAAAGAATTCCAAGTCACCTCATGATAACAATAAAACTTCCCTGATTCTGAAATATATATATATATATATATATATATATATATATATATATATATATATATATATATATATATTCTAGTGGAGGTCATCTTATCTTGACAAAATCCAACCGCTTATCCAGACTGCATCTGTATTGCCTGTCTAAAACTGCAATCCTCCAAGAACCACTTTGATATTCATGAATTCCAATATTAGTGCCAACATTCATTTTAGCTTCAGTCCATTGCTTTTAAACTTCAAAATGTGCTACTGAGACATTTCTGCCCAGAGGCCTCATTAAAATTCTGTTTTCCTCTGACAATGATGGTAACTCTCAACAAGCTTAAATTTGTGACTGCGTAATGTGACTCATTGACATTCAGTAGTGCTCTGCGTGGCCCTGCTGTCACATGCAGACAGAGGGAAGTTTAACCTCCAAAAGGAATATAGCTTTGTTTATAAAAGTATGTCCCTGTTCATGCTCATCGCTAATCTAGTACTTAGGTAGGTTTCATACTTCTAAGATTAACCAAAGATTACATATATTATAGCAAAAAAAATTATAATTTGGTTATTCCCAAAATGTATAGTTGGATGCCAAAAAGGTAAAGAGAATATACCTAATTTGATCATATATAATATACACACACACACACATATATATACACACACATATATATATATATATATATATATATATATATATATATATACACACACACACACATATAATATACATATAAATAAAAAAACAAGCATTCAGCCCTGCATGCATGTGTCTTGCAGACATCAGCAGAATCACACAAGGTCCAAACCAGCAGCATGTATCAATTAGAGGGGGGCACAGGGGATTCTGAAGGTGGGCCCATCTATTCCGCCACTCAGCACTTCCGCACCGATTAGCTCTCTCCTCATCCAGAAAGCTATATGAGCCCTATCCTCACCAGCCATGAAAAAATATTCCTCTTAAAAAGAGGACCTACTTGTCAAAATTGAGTGTACACCTGCTGACTCACAATTCCTCCAGTGAACACTGTTCATTTCCTCTGAAAATGTAGTTAAAAGGTGATCGCTAAGAGCTTGTGACATGAATTGATTACTTTGCTGTATTTGCTTTTTATAACTGAAGACTCTGTGCCCATGAGGTTGGCATTAATCTGTCAATGTGCTGTCAGCCATTGTTTAGTTAAGGCTAACATTTTAGAAAAAGGTGTTTGTATGGATTTAGTAAGACCTTCAGTTCATATATTACAGTTAATGTTGCTCTTGGACTTGTATTTTAACTCGCACTGTATGTGGGACAACCTAGTTGAGATAAATATATTCTTTCGAGAACATTTAAGCTGGAAGTAATCTCTTAGTAATGGCTGAGCTAAATGCTATTTTATTATATATTTATTATAAATTATTGTTATGAGAAATGATTATGGAATCAAAGCAGTGTGTATTCTTATTACTACAATACAGCCAACACTATACTTCAGGTCACCTACTGATAAAAGTGCAGTGCCAACTCTTTAAAAAGTATATTTAATTAAGTGCTTACAGCACTGTGCTGCTATCAAATCCTTGCCATGTCGCATGTCACATTCTGCATCACATCTTATGCTTTCTTTTCCTACTAAATGACTCTGCTCATTGGTATGGACACTGCGAGTGGAAGAGAGAGCCCAAATTATACATTTGTATAAGTTCGGGCAACAGAGTAATATTGCCTTTAACACTTGTTTCTTTTTACTTTTACAGGAGGAAGAGATTCCAGAGTTAGAGATTGACATAGATGAGCTCCTGGAGCTGACAGACGAGGGGCAGAGAACCCGTCTGCAGGTAAGATTGTGCAAATTGACATGTTTAGTCATTATGTTGCATCTCTAGTTAGCTATATATTCAAATACTGCCGTTTTTCAAACAGAGGACAACCCAACATTTCAACACCTGGGTACATACCTAACTATTGGCAATATGGGGAAATAGCTTAACAAGTAAGCAATGCCCAATGTTGTAAGTGAGCCTATTTGTGTTTGTTTTCTTTGTTAGGAGCTGTTGCAGGAATGTGGAAAGCCAAAAGAGGTGAGGCAAAAAAAAAAAAAAAAAAAATTATGAAACTACACACGCATATACATAACATCTCAATGTTTAACAGAGAAAAATGATTGCTTGTTTACTGTTACTGTTGTCGTGTCTAGTCTGTTAAAGTTACGTACATGCAGGAAAAAAAAAAATCTATTGTCTCAATCTTTCCCTTAGGATTTTATCAACGGGCTGCTCTACAGGATAAAGGGTCTACGCAAAATGTCCGGCCCCTTGAAGAAATAATTATAGGTCAAATAAAGAATGGAGACAATGTGGAGCCTCTCATCTTCCCATCTCCCATGCGTTAACTGTAACATGTCAGTGGGACTCTCTTCATGCCCTCTGCCACCCCTTTTTGGGTCTTAACACCAGAGCAGACAAGTTTTGAATGGAATGTTTTTTTCACTTTAATTTATGGACTGCTATAACATTTTGTCTTAAACATACCAATAATGCACATGTGATAAAAGCTGTACCGACTATCACTCAGACGGACTGTTTTTTTTTTGTGGAAGACTGTCACTGTACATTTTCGGTTGCCTATTTATGTACATAAATATTTTTGCTCTGATAACAGTGTTGTATGTCGAAATAAAATTGAACATTTTCAATACAAGGCTGTTGACTCATCAAAAGGTTACATCTCATAAAAAAAAAAGTGAGTGACCAACAGTATCATCAGGTATTATTCCTTTCACACATACAAATAAATATTGACATGTCCATTACACCCATCAATTTACAGTACCTGTTAAAACACATATTTGCCTTGAAAGAATGATTAGTCCTGCTGTCTAGAGACAATGGTAAGATGTTACTATAGCGCAGCTGTCAGCATATGATTCCCAGAATATAAAGCTTCAGTTTTCTGGCGTTAAATCTTTCAACAGAGTGATGAAAACAAAGTAGACGTTGACATGGAAGTCTAGGAGTAAACACAGTAAAAGCAGCAGGAAGGTCCATTAAGCATGCATCCATTATCATCATCCATTTCCTGTCTGTGGTGCGTGTATGACACGGCCAGACAAGGCACAACACAGTAACGGCCTCCATACAAACCGTAATGGAGCAAGCCCCCAGAGGAAAGTGTAATTATGGTTTCTCCTCAGCTTGACAGTAATGCACACTGATGAAACTGCACTCTGGCCTACTCTCTGTCATACAGAGAGGGTCTTTTGGCTGAGGCCTCAATCATAGTAATTTGCTTGGTTCGCCTCCCACTTCCACTCTTGCTTCTCTGACACAGAGGCCGTCCATACTGTAAGACTACACTTTTGACAAGGCCTGCCAGCCAGTCAATGTTTGTCAAGTGATGATATCGGTGATCGAAAAAGGCTTTAGTGTTCAAAATTTGACTAAAAACATGTGACATAGCACTTTTGCATCCTTTATAATGCAATTACACATAAGGACAAGAAAGGCAACACTCATGTCACACTTGCAGCCAAACGTTGATTACAAGAGTGACTGCAGTGGCTGCCAAAAGAAAACAAAGCCCTCAGTAATCCTTTTATACGGACTCCTCTGTACTTCTTCAGGCAGGGCTGACAGTGGTCTAGGTTTGCACATCATCCCAGATGAGCTTGTGATGTGGCTGCTTTCTGTATGTGCTGTCTTTCTTTTTTAAATAATCAATGGTGACAAGTGCAAGTGACATAACAAAACACTTCAAGCTTCTTATTCAGCTGGACATTTAAAAACGTTTAATGTGCAGAAGCTGTGCAGTTTGCTAAAATGCCACAGAAGAAATATATGTTTTTCATATTATACATATTGTACTACATTAAAGTGTGTGTCTATTTCTAGGCTTTGCCAAACATGTTAGCCATTGTTTTTGATTTGTTCAGTTCATGTAGATCCCCATTAGCAATTACAGAAAGAAGATGCTGCTCTTCCTGTGGTCTACACAGTAGCATGAATATAGCCACTTTGGACATATTCGATAAATTAGGGTTAAATTCTGGCTTGTTTTAAATATTAATAGGTAGTGTTTTAATCTTCTGAGACACTTACATTTATTAACAATAATAGGTCACTTTAAGTCTAAAGCACAAGTCTAACTGTGATGACTGACCAGAGCCTGATAGCACCAACAGCCCAGTCTCACCATCATGTCTTCCTCTTCTTCTTTGGTGCAGTGTAGTTAGTGGTGCGATGCTCCTTCCTGTCATATTTATCATGGCCTTCCCTGGGGAGGGATAATGGAGAGTGGATTGAGAATTCATCACTATAAATACTTTATATTCATGCTGCTTAACAGTATGGCACCAGCCTGGCTACAATCTATCTGGGTCATGGTATGCATTCCAAATCACAGCCATCTTTCTTGGGCATCAGAGCAAAGATTTCCATGCAAAGCTCAACTGTGAGGCTAAAACTATAATTTCTATTGCACTTATTAGAATGAATGTATGTTAAGCTACCTGAAGCAGCGGTTGCAGTATAGGTCTCCATCACAGGTGTGACAGCGAATAGTGGCGTCATGGTTACAGATGCAGCACCATGGAAGCTCCTCCTCATCACTGTCTGATGGCTGATGTGCAACAGCAGCCGATGAAATCCTACTCTTGGATGCTGGAGCCTGGGTCTTTAAAAAAAACAAAAAAAAAACCACATCAGATCAACAAGGGATTAAATGTTATTCTCTTTAATAGCTTGAAAATGTTATGAATTTGTATTTTGGTTGTGGTTTAGTACCGGATTCTTGGAAGTTGTTTTCTTTTCTACGTTCCTTGGGCCACTGTGTTCTAAGCGTATGTTGTAGCCACTGGCCTCATCCAATGCAGTTTCTTCCGAGAGCTGGAGCAAAAATATAGAAATAAAGGAATTTCAAAACAATTCACATTACAAATGACTAAAACGGCAAAATAGCAGCCCCTTGTGGCCATCCAAACTGGTCTAGATTAGTTCACAATCATCTTTTAAGGGTGTGGTATGCACAGTTTTATCATGTAAATGTGATATAATCTATATGGCAGTATGAATATTATTTTTCCTTAAGTCTCACACCTGTTTTAACACTCTCATCACAGCTTCTTCTTCAGTTTCCTCCTCACTGTCAGGGTGCTGAAAGTCCTCCATAGTTACTAGAAGTGACATGACAAATACAATAATGAATTCACACTTCTGCCACAATGTTTACAGCTAGAGCTCTTGTCATTATTTCCAGACATTCTGGTGTAAATGTAAGGACAACCAATAAGGTTAAGAAAGTGGTACACCAAGATCTTTGTGTGTGACGCACCTTTGTCGGGGTCCTGCCCCTTCAGTGTCGCCATCCTCTTGGCCATATGGAGGATCTGATCCTGGGAATGACGCTCCTTCCTCAGCTCCTCCATGGCCTCCTCCAGGACACGGGCCTTCTCAGTCTCCAGCTGCTTGTCCACCTCCTGGTTCTCCTCCAAATTCTCATCCAATGTTCCCCCCTCCCCCTTGTTGAGATCATTCATGCAGCCATCTTCATCTGCAGAGGGAACAATGGGTTTGGGCATGTTTATAGCTAAAAGTCAGCTTTTGGTGTCAGAACACAGCCGTGATATAATTATTATGACTGTGTAATACCATGATATGACTGCATCATTAATTAGTAATTGAATGTGGTGGAAATCAATAAGACAAATAATTACTGCATTCAGGATTTGATTGCTGGTCGTCTATGGCAACTTCCTCTGTCATCTGAGTAATCAGATCATTGGCTTGTTCAGTCTGAGTCCTGTTATCTGGAGGCTGGTGCACCTGTACGGATGTGCACACAAGTATGTATACTGGTTAGCAATTATAGCAAACTATTTAGCATGCAGGTCCTTCTAAATAGCCTCTTAGGCAAGTAAGTAAAATGTATTTATAAAGTGCTTATCACAGATAAAAATTGTGCTTTACATAAAACATACAAGCTAATACATACAAGTATTTAAAAAAACAATACACAATTAAAATGACAAATTCTTTAATAATTTAAGCTGTCCTGTATTGTAAGGCCCAATATGTTAGAAACAAGTGGTAACAGGTTTAGCTCACAGGTGGAGGAGCTTGAGATGGTGGAGTCTGACCCCGTAGAACTGCCAGGCGGTCCTCCATGTCTCCTACAGAAGGCACTGGCCGGCTGGGAGCCTTCAGAGCAGCAAGGCGAGACTCAAGTTCTTTCTCAGAGGGGATAGACTCTGAAGAAGAGGTAAAAAGCTTACAATGGCTTTTGCCAAGAGAAAAGATATTATTACTATATGTGTCCGATTCAATCAAAACGGTTAATGCTAAAAATCTAATTTCATTACTTGGCGCAGTGTCCTCCTTCAGCTTTTGAAGTCTTTCAGCAATAGCCTGATCTTCCTTACTCAGGCCTTTGGTTGGTAGATGGCCTACTTTACTGTTACTATTGCCCCTTTGTGCAAGAGGCTGTGTTGACTGTCCCTGCTGTTTGGCCTCAAGTGCAGCGACCCTTCTATAAAAGAAACATGAATTTTAGAAATCATGAAAGTGCCGTGTTGAAGTGTCCTCTATTCAAATTCAACCATATAGCATACTGACTTTTTGTAATTTTCAGGAGGAGACCATTTTCCAGCACTGTTTGAAGATTCTCCACTAAAAATGAAGAAATGAAGATGAGCAACAATGCTTATTAATACTAATTAATAATCACATGTGGTATTCCTTTGCATGGTTTGACCTTTACCTTGTCAGATTACCATGACACTGTTTGCAGACCTTCTGCTGGGTGTTGCCACAGCGAGGCACCACAGCACTGAAAGTCAAACAGCTGGAGCAGAAGGAGCGGCCGCAGCTCTTACAGCCCAGCTGTGAGGATATTACAACGTAAATTACATAGTTTGCTTTCCTTAAAACGTTTAATGTGTATAACTATGTGATTGATATGAGTCAGCAAGGTCTTACCTCCTTCTTGAAGAGACTGAACTTTGATGCACAACAATAACAACGGTTGTCCATGCCGACACGTGTAGAGTCATGAGACAATTACAAGTTGACTGATATTGTTCTAGCGGGTAAAAATGTGAAGAAAACGAACTCTATTAACAATAATTTGGCAGCTAGCTATTTCTCCACCTTTCAACGTTGCTATAATCACAACAGGAACCATTCCGGAAGATAAGATGTGACGTTCATTTACGTTTTCCTGTTTCTGGTTCCTCCAATCAGCTTTCTCCAAATTCTCTAGCGGTCTGTTCAAAACACAGTCAGAACCGACCGCTGAACAGCGTTCCTGTTACGACGGTGTAACGTTAGCGAGCTAGCTAGCTATAACAATCTGGAAAAGAGACGAAGGAAGCTTGTGAGCGGTATGAGAAACCACACTTTATAGGTCACCAGTTTCGTTTTTATATGTGACTGATACATTTTGCCAACATTGCCGACAGCAAACGATCGAGCTAAAGCTAATTTTAGCTAGCTAGCTTGTTAGCCCCATGGATGTTAGACCCCACGTCATGCACTAGCTACCTAACTAACTTTACTTACGTTAGCTAGATAGCTAGCTAGTTAATAGGACACTGGAAACATCACAGGTGTCCTTCAGACGTAGATGTAACATGAGTAGCTAGCTACAAATAGCTAGTCATTTGTTTCTGTCAGATATTGTGTTGCGTAAGATGATAACATTTTACTAACGATTGAGACGTTAATTGTTAGCTAAATCATAATCATACCATTAGCTATATGATGACGTAGAATCATAGTCCGGTGTCGTTATGATATGATCAGCCCTAAATGCTGATTATAATAATATTGAGTATAATAAACTAGGATATTTATATGGAGCAGTTTAGACATGAACGTGTATTATGAGGGGTTTTACATCCTTAACAATGCTATAAGAAGTCAAAGGGCAGGATTAAAATGCAAGATAAATTGTCAAAAAGAAAAGCTGCAAATATTCACATGGGAGTGGATGGCATGTTTGGCATGTTTCCTTGATACATGGCTTAAATTGTTAATCTATTATCCTATTATCCAAATTGGAAATCAGAGAAAATAATCCTACGCAAATTATATTCTGTGAAAAAAACCATCAGTCTAGACCAGGGCAGATGTAAGAAGAGATTTTAGAAATTAAGAGCACTTAAAATAAATGAACTTTAAGTAACTGTGTGTGTGTGTGTGTGTGTGTGTGTGTGTGTGTGTGTGTGGACAGCCAGTTTTAATTTCCACAATGGCAGAAGGAGGAGATATGGAATGGGAGCTAAGCAAAGAAAACATCCAACCACTGCGACGGGGCAGAGCCATTTCAGTCTTACATGAGGCGCTCAGTCTACAACAGGATGGACTCAGCTCTGCCATCAACCAGCAGAGACAGTATGGATGATCTTTAAAACATTGTGCCCAGATTGGGTGACAGCAATTTCTGTTAAATGCTTCTTCTTTTTTTCAGCAGTTTTCATATGATGATGGAGGTTCTGTGGCTTTTTGTTTCTCCAGGGCCTTTGAGTCTGAATTGCGAATGTATGACGGAGATGATCCACTTGATGTTTGGGATCGGTAAGTCAAATATGTAAACAATAGTGTATTTATATGTGCTGCTCTTAAATCTTAGAAAATCTAATCCTCATGTGGTTCTGTTTTTTAAAGGTATATTAAGTGGACAGAGCAAACCTTCCCTCAGGGAGGAAAAGAGAGCAACCTTGCCACACTGTTGGAACGAGCTGTAACCAGATTCACAGAGGAAAAGAAATATCACGACGACCCTCGCTATGTTGAACTCTGGATCAAATTTGTACGTGTATTATTTTAACCTCTGACTATTTTTGCTACTTTAACAAATGCAGCAGTAATAACTTTTGCCATACATGTGTATTGCGTGTCTTTAGGCAGAAAACTGCCCGGAGCCCTTGGACATTTTCAGGTATATGCAAGCACAGGGAATTGGAGTGACACAGGCATCCCTCTACATTGCTTGGTCTGAAGAATATGAGAATCAGGGCAACTGTCGCAAAGCAGACCTGGTCTACCAGGAAGGATTCAAGAAGTGTGCGGAGCCGCATGATAAGCTCCTACAGTTTCACAAGTACGGATTCATCCAGTAAAGTTTGAGATATAGTTTGAAAAGGCAAAATATTGCCATAATCACAATTGTCCATATTGTTATTCGTAGGGCTTTGCAGGCACGTGTGTCCCGACAGGTGATGATGAATGTGGAGGAGGAGGAGGAGGATAGTGATGATGAGCCTAAACAACCCGAGAGAGTTTCACTAGCTGAGCTCAAACACAGAGGGAAGAAAAAGGCCATCGCCCCCATCAACAGAACTGGGTCTGCAATCAGAAGTAAGCTCAAGAATATGCAAATAAAATCTGTTGGGGATTTTTAAACTGATATTACCATCATTCCATCATATTACTATCCAGCACCTTTTTAAATATCAGCATTATCATTAAAAAAAGGTGTTCAATTTAACAGGTATTTCTGGAGGCATGCATTCACACGGCGCCCCTGTCCTGGGCAATGCTTCAAACAGTCGGTTGGTGGTCTTTGATGAGAGCAAGACTCAAAGTGCTGGCCCTTCAGAGCCCAAGTTGGAGGTGTGGGCAGCCCCTCCCACTTCCAGGGCAAAGGAGAACGAGCGGAATCCTGAAAAATGGTGTGGTGTCAAGGTATGAGACGAGGAGGTGTTGTCTTAGTTGATTTAAATGTGTGGAGTGTAACCCAGTGATGTCATTTTAATGTGTATGTACTACAGGTGCCCCAGAAGTCCAAATTCGGACATACCGTTATGGCCCCACCGCCTCCCAAACCCGCCTTCCAACCATTCGTTGAGGAGTCAGACCAGCCTCCAACAATGTGAGAGACAAGACATTACAAGAATTCTAACTTTTCTCTTTTTGCTTTGTTGCTTTAATTTGCTGAACATTTATTTTACATCACACATTCAGGTTCATGAAATAGGAAGCAACATACAGTGGCACAAAACATGAGATTTTTTAATTAACTTGCAATGATACGAAACAGAAAAAAGCAGGAAAATTGTCACAATTGAGAGGTCGTAACAGGAAGTGCTTTACTTAATTATCCAAATTGTTGAAGCATTCATTTCGGTGATAGTCATCAATTTTAGGAATACAGTGGCCCTCATAAGTTTATGAACCCATGCTAAAGTTGACTAAAAAGGAATAATAAAAAAAAATAATCTTTTGGAAATTGATCTTAATGCATTAATTAAAAAGGTTCTTCCTTAAAATACAGGGGGCATTAGTGAGACACCCCTATGTTAAATTCCCATAGAGGCAGGCAGATTTTTATGTTTAAATGCCAGTTATTTAATGGATCCAGGATACTATGCATCCTGATAAAGTTCCCTTGGCCTTTGGAATTAAAATAGCCCTCCCACATCATCACATCCCCTTCACCATACCTAGAGATTGGCATGGTTTTATTTCAGTTAGTCTAATAGCTGGTTTGATTTGCATTGAGAGATGATTTTATGGAAAGTACCCCATGCCAATCTCTAGGTATGGTGAAGGGTATGTGATGATGTGGGGGGGCTATTTTAATTCCAAAGGCCAAGGGAACTTTATCAGGATACATAGTATCCTGGATCCATGAAATAACTGGCCTTTAAAAATAAAAATCTGCCTGCCTCTATGGGAATTTAACATAGGGGTGTCTCACTTATTCCCCCTGTATTTTAAGGAAGAACATTTGTTTATTTACGATACATTATTCATTCACAAAGAAAATTGGTGTCCTTAAAGGTTGGATTTTTCTTAACGTTTTTAATGCATTAAGATAAATTTCCAAAAGATTTTTTTTTTAAATTATTATTCCTCTTTTTAGTCAACTTTAGCATGGGTTCATAAACATATGAGTGCCACTGTATTCCTAAAATCGATGACTATCTTCAACAATTTGGATAATTAAGTAAAGCACTTCCTGTTACAACCTCAATTGTGACAATTTTGCTGCTTTTTTATGTTTCGTATCATTGCAAGTTAATTAAAAAATCTCATGTTTTATAGGAAGATGTTCAGAAAAAACCTATATCACATTATGGCTTGTGGTCATTGGGCAGTAATTAGTTTTGGTCTTTTTTAATTGACTATACAATGCATTGAAAGAATAATACATAGAATAATACAATTATAATAGAATATATTCAACACTTAAAACAAATGTAAGTTGAAGCACTATTCATGACTTATTTCCAAGTTCAGTCTGTGATTGGAGTTCATCATTCTCAAGTTATGTTAGTAACATTTTTTTTGCTTTGATTTTGCATCTCCCTTCTACCCCCACAGGACTCCTTGTAAAATCAACCCGGCAGTGAACACCGTTTTATCAGCACGTAAGCCCCACAGAGAGGAAACTCCTCTAAAGAGACTACAGGAGCACCATCAGCAACAGAAGGAAGCAGAATCAGGAAAACTACAGGAGCAGAGCATGTACTGTAAAGAGCTGCTGCTCAGTGGCGCCACTGAATTCTGCTTTGAGGAACTGCGTGCTGAACGCTACTTCAAAAAGGTGACGCCAGAGGTCAGAGGTCAAAAGGATCAAGCTTGCGCCAGTACTTCAAACTGATGCATCTAAAGTTTTTTTCCGCTAATTTTTGCCTTCATTTAGTCGAGATTTATCTGCAAGTATCATGTAGTCAGTGACTGTATTGTTATCCTGCTGTAAATATTTAGTTTTTTCCAGTTACTCAGAAAGGTAAAAAGACAAACACTTTGAATACTAAAGACTAAGTATTTTAGTTGTTTGATTCATTATAATACAGTGGGGGGGACAAATAACCTGTACAATGTAATTTAATCCAGTGCAAAAAAAACAACTGACGATTGCGTGGAAGATTTACACAATTTCAACATACAAATGAAAATAACAGTAGTATTTAAAGGCCTACTGGATTGTATTATATTGTCTACTCCTTGTAAATACTAAACACGTTTGTTCACCACAGCTCGAGTCTCTGCTGCAGATATACTACTCACACGTATTCCTAATTTCCTGCTTACTCCATTTATCTATTTTTCTTTATTGCATTTTTCTTAAGAACAGTCAGGTTTTTATGTGTGCTGCCTTTTCAAGTCGATCTGTCTTGTTTAGTATTTTCTTGAGCAGACATTTCAGTACAATTCAAACACTGTCGAAAGAGGGCTTCAGTGAGGTGATTTAACTGGGTTTAATGTCTGAGTGAAATGTCCCTTCTAGGCATATGTCACTGGTGTTCAATAAACTGGTGAAATTCTTTGTTTTCTTGTTTTTCAGACCAAGGGGGTTGTAGTAATGAACTGTCAGCAGGGGGCATTCGAGGGAAATTATGGATTGAATTCTGGTAATGGTATTTGGATTACCAATGGAGCTCAAGAACAATTTAGTGCTGACTGTAATCTGTTGCTGCAGTTTAAAGACTCAACACTGGTGTGCATAAATAAAAACAAACAATCTGCATTTAAATAGTCATACATATCATTATTGCTACTTATTATAATGAAGTGACAAAATGTTACTTTCTCACTGCAGGATCTATCTTAAGGAATTCCAACACCGGGCATCAGACTTTTATGAGCAAATCATGCATTCAGCTAGTCAAATGTTAATCATTGTCCAGGAGAGGTTACCCAGAAGCCTGCTGATTAAAGTGGTGGGAGTAAACCTAATCTACTGTGATGATGGGATGTACTTCACACACAGGCAGCTCGCAGGGCAGAGTCTGATGAATGGCTGGAAGATAGCTGGTTGGCTCATTAGCAAGTGAAATCCACCCTTTGCAGTTGTGGGCAGAGCAGGCCTTAGTTATCCCCAAGAGGTCACTGCCCTGATGTACTATGGAGTGTTGCTGCTTTTACATGCACATGGACCACTGGAGGAACAGACTTTAATCTCATTTTTGGAAATATGACGCTGTCAGCCAAGATCCTTTCAGCTGGTGAGTTCCCAAACTGTCTGCTTTAAATTTTGGCTTAGCACTGAGAGCAGCTGAAATTCAGTGATAAATGATAAGCAACATGAAGCACTCCCATCATAACACAGCGTAATGCATCCTCTATGGCTCGCTATTTGGCAGGACTTATTAAAAGCTCATCCCATGAAAGCAAGCAGCCAGTGACTCCAATAGCGTCTCAGACAGAAAATCCATAGCTCTCCCTTACTGCAGTGGACAGATGGTACAAGCAAGCTACCTTTTCTTAATGCGCTTTGGACAGGACCTCAGAGAAGACCTTTTGTCCAGCACTGTTACTTTGATGGACAAGAAAGCTCAGGCTCTGTATGAGCTATGTTTTACAGTCAGAGCTCTTAACCTATTTGTTGTCTTTACATGCACCAGTTCACAGAAAGTTGTCTCAAGCCTCTGCAGTACCTCACTTAGACATTTTGCATCAAGATGAACTGCACTTGGCCAGCCAGGCATGGAGAGGTAAGAGTCTCCAAAAGTGCATCCGTAAATCTTGAGAACAATTAAGTAATACAATAAGTATGGAAGCCCATTCAAGCCAGGAAAAGGAAAAAAATATGGAAATAACTTCACTCAAAGTAGCTCATATTTTTTACTTAGTAATGCTGACCTACTATATCATAATTTCAACTTGGGAAATCTAAATTATAACTTGCCTCATAATTGTGACTTTTTTGTGTCACAATTGAGCATTTTTGTTTTTTCATTTCATTGAGAATGTTTTTTTTAATTATTCTCATCTACTTTTTTCTACTCTGGGCAGAAATGGACTTGGTTGAACCGGGTAATACAGAAATGACATGGAAAATAAAATATTCAATAATATAAGATAAAAAAAAAGATTAATTAATAAATAAGACATGATGAAAATAAAACAGTGTGGTTAGATTAGTAAAAGGCTCTTTTGAAAAACGTTTTGAGAGGTGATTTAAACCTGATTCTGCAATATATATCTGCATATATGACACTATTGGTGAGCAAGCAGGAGAATGACACCAGCTTTGTCTTAATTTCATCAGTAGTTGCCTCACTCTTACAGAATTAAAATGAATTTATAGGTCATCTGGAAATGTCAATGGATTTTGACAAGAAATTACATTTGCTTTAGCTGTATAGGCTGAACCCGTATAACCCCTTGGTGTAATCCTTACAGATTCATCCTAAACAATAGAATGAATTGAAATGCAAACAATTAGGGCAGTATCACTTATATGGACCCTGAGCTTTCATTTTAATGACACAGTGGTTTAAGACTGCTCATTGTAAGCCCTTTTTTACATTACAAGCTGTTTCTACTATGTATCCAATGGGGGGTAAATGTATTCAGGAGATGCTTTAAAGGTCTTAAAGTCTGACAGTGAAGCTGACAAATACATTTGAATAAACCCCTCAAAGTCCCCTTTTAGTTTGAATCTAACAGACCTCTTACCATTTTAATGTATCGCCATAGAGACATGCTTTTTAAAAAAAATCAAATAATCCTGTCATTACAGAGACAATATACAGCATGTTACGCACATATCCTGCAGAAGCAAAACAAATCAAATAATTATAGAAAATAATAGCAACATTTTTTAATGTAAAAATATGTATATCTACTAGGGCATCGACCGATACTGTTTTTTCAAGGCTGATACGATACTAATTATTAGTAGTTAATGATAACCGATTTTTGGAACCGATATGCATCGACAGTGAATATGAAAATAAGATTTTGGAATGTTACAAACTCCAACACAAAACTTTGTTTAAATGCTCTAAGCAATTATTTAATAAATTAGCAACATTCAACGCAATACACTGTAAAAGATAGTAGTCAGATAGTGTAGTGGGCGGGACATTAAAACCGAAGCAGAGGGACAGAGCTGTAGCGGAGCCAAAGTAGCACACTTTTTAATTGATTTACTTTATTGGTTATTCACAAATAAAATGCCAATACAGATAATCTGCAAACTGCCAAAAAATGGCCCGATTATCAGCCAGGGCCTTAATTTACAATCATTAATCATTTAGCTTTCCTTGCATATTTGCAATTATGCCCTCTAAAATAACACAAATGAAAAAGCACAAAAGTCAATCTTGTCGTTAAATCAAAAATTAATTTCTTAGCCAATTGTACAACAGAATTTATGTCAAGAGGGACAAAAATATGTTTTTTAGCTAAATTTACCCATGAGTCATATATTTGTATGATGCATTTGCTGTATTTGTTGAAAGAAATGGTCAGGTTGAGTAAAAACTATCATGAAAGCAGAGAGACATTTTTCATTAATTAACCTTTTGACCGCTTAAGTTTCCTTCATATGGGCCAAACAGAGATATGAGTTTGGGTACATAAATGGCTCATCAGATTATGATGATGGAGGATCGCTGCAGGATTATGAGGATGATATGATATTTTTGTGACAACCGCCATTTTTTTGCATATAAGACACTTATTACAAGACCGTTTTATTGCTGTTCGCAGCTCTGAAGTCAAAAGAAATCAGGAAAATAAGTCATGCGAGGCAGTAAAATATTGCCAAGCCAATACATATCTGTGACAATAATGCTGACAAGTAAGAGTGAAAGAGAGGGAGGAGTCGTGTCTGCTATACCCCCAACAGGCAAATCTGTCATTGTTATGTAGATTGGTTCAGTGGAGCCTTTTTGATTGTAAGGAGGAACATCATCATTTAAGCTTGTTATAGTGTCTTTGCAAGCGTCTCATCATATCAAAACGCCATGTACAACATGTATGCCCCAAATCTGACTCACTCTGCTGCGAGCAATTTCTGCACAACTTGACCCTAATACATTTTCCTGCTTTGTGTCTGGTCTTAGCTGCTGTATAAATTATTCAGGAAATGATTGTGGTGGAAAGAGAGGGGAATGCTTCAGTCAAATAATGAGGATGCTTAACTGGGGCAGTGTTGTAACTTCAGTTTCTTCACCTACAAAGAAGTCACACAAAAGAGATTGTGAGGATGAGGATTGCACCCTTTACAGAAATAGCCCCACACTGTCCAACCCCCCCACCCCCCACCCCACTTTACACACACAAATACAACAACCCCTCCCACCATCTGCCATCTCTGACCCTGTCATTCCATGGATAATGCATTTGACTGAACAGCAGCACACTGGGTGAACACAGCGCCCTCACGTTCTCATGTCACCCACAATACGTGCAATAGAGACAGAGGGAGAGATGGAAGGCAGGGAGGTGGGTGAAAGGTATCCCAGGTGATGTAGCTGAGCTCTCCTCTTCTTACAGTCACTGGAAACCAGCTTAAACACACACACACACACACACACACACACACACACGCACATGCTGCTATCAATTCTTTTGTAGCCCAATGAGGGAGTGGGAGGAGGCAGAGAAGGAGGGAAGTGATAAAGAGAGAGAGAGAGATAGAGAGGGAGGTGGGAGGGAGTGTGTGTGTGTGTGTGTGAGAGAGATACAGCAAGCCAGAGAAGAAGAGGGAGGGGGGGGGGGGGGGTGGAAGGAGCTCTCTGGGTCTGTGATATTCTCTCCTCCTGGATGCTGCCTTTCCTCTTCATGGCTTTGTCCCTCCTTTGTACGGTCACCCTGTGTCCCCAGGAGCAGGCAGCAGTACACGGACCAGCACTCAGCCACGGAGCCGGGGTTGAATCAGACCCAACAAAGAGTCTTTGAGATGGCAGTGTGTGCTTCTGCCTGGAGGGAGGAACGCATCAGGCTTTCCCAGGCAAGCGGCAGCCTGCAGTGTGCGCTTGCTTGAGAGCCAGCCCTCCACGTCGTTGTGTGTATGAAAGAGAGAGAGAGAGAGCGTGTATGTACGTGTGTGAGTGTATGTGTGTGTGTGAATGCAAGTGTATAATAGTGTATGTGAGTGTGTATGTGCGCACTCTCGCTTCCAATCCTTCCTGGAGGAGAGAGGCTCTCCTCTTCACTAAACGGAAAGGTAAGGGGGGTGACTGCTTTTTTCCCCCTCTTCTTACAATTATTTATCCCTGTTTCCTCTCTCCACGGTGAGGAGAGTGGGGTAAAGAAGGGGGAGATGGTGGGGAAAAAAGGAAAAGAGGCTTAACGTCATTGATAAAGAGCAGGCTAGTGTATGCAGTCGGTAGGCATTAGCCGTGGTGGAGGTTGAGAAGAAGGAGGTGGAGAGGCTGTGAGCAGAATGCAGTGCAGCCAGGTCCTGATGTGGGGGAGAGAAAGGGTACAAAAAAAAGGGAAGACAGAGTGGGTTGATGGTTGTATTCAGTGATGGACTGCATCTCAAAAGAGCCTTCACCTTATGCTCACCCTCCTCCTCAGATTCCCCACATCCCCTTTCTTCCTCTGTCGCTTCTGTCCTCAACCTCTATTTCAAGAAAAAGGATACAACAATCCCTAAAATGTTGTCTTCTTTGAGATAGGATCACTCTTGACAAATACAGACTGTGCCATTGCTATGTGCACTGTGGACAGAGGCTTCCTGTTTTTACCATTGTGCATTCTAGTGTGTGTGCGCGTGTGTAGGCTGAGTTCTCAGGTGATCTTTCTGGTCATACCCGGGCATGAGGATTTAAGCTGCTACTGTATACACTTCAGTAGATGAATGCTGGCACAGGAGAGTAGACTGACGTGACATTTTATTAACAGCATTTACCTTCATCTGTTAATGTAATCATTTGAAAACCTGTGCAAGAGCTTGCAAGAACGTGGGAGGCGAGGTTTGAACTGTGCTCTGTTTGACTTTATTTATTTAAGACATTATAAGAAACAAGAAATCTGCCCTGTATAGTTGAAAACAGGTTTATAAAGTCTTTCTTTCAGTCTCTACTGTAGATTAGATGCTAAATCCCCAGTGAAAATCAATTTGAGGCTAAGGTGTTTTAAAAGAAATAGATTTTAGTTTTCAGTTAGCGCTTTAGCATCGCCTCTGCACTCATTCTTATTGACAGGATCTAAACATTCATGCAGTTGCTTAAGAATCGTGACTGCAGACATATACTGTAAGTGATCAACACAAAGGACTGTATCAGATCGGATCAGATTGATCCAAACTGCATTCTCCGTATTGGTGTTTTTAGCAGTGCATTTCATGTCTCATTTCAGTCTGATGATAAAGTAACTGAGGCTCTTCTGAAACTACCATGTGTTTGTGTCTCAGGTTACTCAGGTCACTACTTGATATTCAAGGAAGAGGAATAGAAGAGGGAAAGGAATAGACGAGGTGGCAGAGAAGGTCTCTTTGGTACACACACACACACACACACACAGCTGGACATCTGCTTCACTGAGGATGACGTGTACGTTCCAAAGTCTAAAGTTTTTAAAAGTTTTTCTGGAGGCCGTCTCATGTCTCCCATCTTGCTTCCACGCTCCTAGTGCAACACAAACTGGCAGCACAGACTCTAGTCCATGTACTGGGACACTGACAGGACAGGAAGTGATAGGGTCCTCACGCATGAACACAGCACACAGGTGTAGGCGGTACATCATTGTCATGTGCCCTGCTGTGTTCGTGATTGTTCGAGAGGAATGCTAGTGTCATGTTCATGTCAGCAGAAGGAGGGGACAGTGGGCATTAGCAGCTTAGCGTTGCCACCAGCCACGAGACGTCAAGCACTAAGGATTAAAACAGAGTCCAAATTAAGACAGCATGCCATGATTCCCCTCTCTGGGCTGAAACAGCATCCATGCTGGGTGACAGAGGAGGGCAGCAGAGTTGGTGCAGATTGATACTCGGTGGTTAAAAATGGTTGGTGCTTTGTCCCTGGGAGAGACACGCTGAGGCCTGGGCTAAAAAAAATATAAATCAAAGCTTTCATAAGCACATCCGCGTACAGTAAAGCTTGCACCGAGGCCTGGCGCATCAATAAATTAGACCCAAGAGAGAAGAGCTGGGCTCGTACCATTGGTCCAGGCTGATCATAGATCTCCATCAGCACAGCGTCAAATTGTTCAAAGCACTTGTGAGAGCCAAGAGGATCTTTAATTAAACAGAGTGTTGGTCAGTGCTGCATTTCCGTACTCTTCTGACTAGCCCTTAGTATACATATTGTTACACTGCATGAAGAAGCACACTTTCTTAGTTCAGAGTGTTTTTCTAGTGATGTGTCAGCATTAATAGAACATCACATAAAAGCCCCAGGACACTAGAAGTGTTGCCTTTACAATGCCATTATGTTAAGGTGTTTGGCGTAGATAGAGGCTATAGCTTTTACTGTGCACTTATGTCCACACTCATCGCTGCAGGACACAACAAACTAGTTTTCTTGTCCATTATCTTGTCTGGTAGAAACTGGCCAATATGTCAGATGACAGAATGATATACGCACTCTGTTGATGCAAGTGTCCTGTCCTTAAATCCCCTTTACTTGTTTACTGCAGACAAAGCTTCCCAAGATGACTAGGAAAAGAGGTTACATCTTCAGAACATTTGGTTGCCACAAAACCGTGCCACTAAATTAGTCAAATAAACACTGACACTGTAAATCTATGTCCATCTATTCAGCATCTTTATTCTTTTCATTTCTGTCCTCTCGCTTTCTTCCTTTCCATCTCTTTTGCAGTCACAACATCTGAGTGTCCAGACTCTCCTTTCCTCCCCCACGCTTTCTCCTCCTGTCCTGACCTCTCATTTCTTGTTTCCTCCTGTCAATATTAACACAAGACTGATGTGCACTCCTGCGCAGCTGTCTGCCCTTGAAGAACTGACAGCCCACATCGATGAGCACGGACATCACATTTTTCTATACACTTCCAATCCTGAGGCCTTTGTTACTCATTCAGTCCACATGAAAATGACAGATAAGCTCTTTGATTGTTTACTTTCTCAGAATCGCAGTGCTCTGTGACTTCAAACCGTTTCCGACTTGCACTACTTCATGCAGAGGTTTGAGTGAAAGCCTACACATGACGCATCGCTGCGAGTTATGTGACATTAGAAATCTTGCGAGATATGTCACTATCAATTAACTCTCTGTGTGGATATGGGTCATCCCTGCTTAATGCCCAATTTATAAACTGAAATTCAAATGCAGAATATGGATATAATTTCATTGAATATTATTTGCAGGACTGTAGTCAAGTCCACCTTTGTCAAGTCCAAGACAAGTCCAAGACCAGGACTAGTCGAGACCGAGTCAAGGTCAAGTCCAAAGAGGTTCAAGTCCAAGTCAAGACCGAGTCCAAATGAAAGACAGTCAAGATCGTAGAAAGAAACGGTCAAATTAGGCCACATTATTTACTTAAAATATTAAATGTTGCCATTCTTGAACTTATTACTTGTCCTAAACAATTCATAGAAAATGCTTGCTGACATTGTGTCTGTGGCCAAAATGAAAATGATTGATACCTGATGATTGAGGTATATAATGCAGCCAGGTGTATACCAGGCGACCAATCTCGATGCCCGTTCTAGATGGATTTTGAATTAAATACCTAATAAATAAATACTAATACCTGTTTTCTGAACGTGCGCTTTATCAATGGTTTTGTTTTGAAGGATGAAATTGCTTTAGAACAAAAGCATATTGTGCTGGACTCAGTCAAGACCAACTAGAATATTTGGCCAGTCCGATGGCCGAGTCCGAGATAAGTCAGAGTCAAAATACTAACGAGTCCAAGACGAGTCCGAGAAAACAGAAAAGTCTTCCTTTAGTGCTTTGCTTTTCATAAACTATATACTGAAACTAGTCCATGACATTCACTTCCCATGCTCTACATTGTGCCCTCCTTACCCCTGAGTGGAGCTTTTATCAGAGGTAAAAATACTTTGAGGACTGAGAAAGTTGTTTTTGACCACTTTTGGCCACTTAAAAAAAAACAAAAAAACTGGCATCTTCACCTGTATTTTCTCTTTGCTGCTGAACCTCCTGTGGTTCTGAGTAGCTCCTTCAATGTCATGCATATCCTGGAGCAAGAGTCTAAAGTCATGCTACTGGCTCTGTGAGTACTTAAGCACAGCGGTGCTTCAGAGCTCAATGCTAAAGTCAGCATGCCAACATGCTCACAATGACAATGCTAAAATGCTTATGCTATGCAGGTATCATGTTTATTATCACCATCTTGGTTTAGCGTGTTATCATGTTGACATTTGCTAATTAGCAGAAAACAAAAAGTGCAGCTGAGGATAAATGGAATGTCCTTATTTTTTAGCATGTATTTGGTTTAGGACTAAGCTAAGCAGGGCTAAAAAAAAAGCCACATTTGCACAATGGGAGACTTTACAGAGGCAGTAGATGTGTGCCATCCTCTAACATTCCTTGTATTTCAAGTGCTTTGTCATGCATGATGTATCAGACTACTAGCATGAAATATGCATGACAGCAATGTGTTATTCCATGTCATTGAACACAGCTTATTACATCACTTGTCATATCCTATTGACAATCCTTCTTTGTCTGCAGAGGTGACTTCAAAGAGAAAGCAGACAACTTAAGTCATAAGCACTGCTATTGTACTGTCCGATCACGTCCAGCGCTCGTATACCTTTTTCATGCCCTCAGATGCCGTGTGTATGTCTGTGTGTTTGTGTGTGTGTGGGTTTTACGAAGCACAAGGAAAAGGAAGAGATGACCAACCAAGACCCCCCTTTCTCCCTCTCCTCCCAGTCTCATTACATTCAAAGGGCAGAACGGTCATCATAATGAAGCTGATAGGAGAGCAATCTCTAAGCCCCCCATACTGCACTGCAGTCCAAAAACAGCAGTTAAGACCTTGATGCTATCTATGCCACTATGAAATAGATGTAGCACCCTGTAATTCAGCATAGCTGGATTATGTTTATACGTGCATTGACAAACACAAAAAGAGGATTGCCTCATTTCCCACCCTCACCTCACTATTTGCTGTACAAAATAAACACACGTCTGGTGCTAGAGAGGACAGAGGGGGGGTAGTTGCATGATGTGTCCTAAAATTAGATCAGTGAAGGACTGTACACCATATTAATCTTGCAAGCACAGTCACCTGCACACTCACTACATTCATGCATGCATGCCAACAAAAAAAAGAGGCAGAAATCAGGGCAAATAGGAAGAAAAAAAATCATTCAACAGAGCTCGGAGCACTAACATCGAGCAAATCCAATATCTCTCTTATCTCTCGATCCCCTCTCCCACTCATCCACAACACAACCTGCTCGGGGTGATTTGAACATGAGGGGAATGCAAGCATGCCCTCTCCTCTTTTGTCATGTTGTCTGTGGGAAACGTATAGATTGCCTGCTTGCATTTCTGCTCTATCTTTATGCTCATGTGATTTTCTGTGACTGAGATTTTAGTTCTCACTGATTCGTGGATATTCAGGTCACGCCTTCAATTTTATTGCTCATGCACACAGTTGTAGAGATGGAAATACCTAATGTAGCACAATTTCGGAGTGACCTCATCCTCTTTGGCTCTTCACATCTCTGACAGCAGCCGGCTGAGTTTTTGCTTCAGCACTTTGATAGATTCAAGACAAGCCACTGAGGCATAGGGTCAAGTCCCTGCAGTTTAGAGGGATGTGACTAGAAAGCGTGATTATGCACCGTGCAAGTTCAGCTCTGTGCATACATTTTATACAATGGGCTTAGAAATCAATAGAATATTGTTATCAAGACAGTCATAAGCTTGGCGGAGTAGGAAGGGTCAATATAAGGCCAGTTGCATGTGATTAAAACTTGTAAATCAATAATTGCATCAACTTTTCAATTTCTTTTGCCCGGGTATGAATCAACACAGAGTATGTGTGTGTTTCAACTTGCCTCTAATGTCACAGTAGTAAGAAAACTGAGAATGAATACTGAATGCTGTGACATGTTCTGCTCTCCGCTGCTTTGAACTAATGAAGCTTGATAAACTACTATACAAAGCAGCTGTCCCATTTGTGCTGTTATCACCCCATTATTGCTAGCAGTGGAGGACTGTAGCAGTTTGCATTTGACTCATGAGTAAATATTGATCGATCTGCTTATAAAAGGATACATAAGCGCTATGTGTAAATATTTGTTTAGGCAATGCCAACATCTGCACGTTGAACAGCTATCTATGGAGATAGTCTCTTGTGCAGCGGAAAATTTAAAAAGCAGAGATTGCAATATTCTGTTTTGCAGCTTGTTTACACAAGCATTCCTTATTCAAAAGCAGCCACAATTGGTGCTTAAAAGCCTTTCTGTGTCTGTAGGGAGGAAACTGGGTCTGTGTTTCTCTAATACCTCCAGGTCTGACTGTAATCTTGGCCCCAACGTCTCTCTCCCTACCTCCTGAGAACCCTCACACCATAATGTCCCTGTCAGATGGAATTAAAGTCCTTCCCAGCACCACATTATGTACATAGAGAGAGCACAGAGTGATACACTTATGCACCACTTAGCATATTAGCCTTGTGATTGAATTATCCTTGGAGGGTGATACCCCCACATCCTTACCCCGCCTTTCTTTAATGAGGCAGGTTTAGCTGATGTGACCAGCGGGTCTGATCTCCTTTTACCCTCTGGTGATGTGGTGTGGCGAGCGATGGGGTAGTGACCGATACAGCTCACAACAGTCGACAATGCCGATTAGAGCTGTGCTGTTCTGAGGACGGAGGTGGAAAGAGGAGAGCCTGCCAGTGTGATCGCCTGCTGAGCAGCAGACAACTGCAAAACTAATTTCCTCAACTCCCACCATTTCACAGTGCATGATGGGAGATTGTATCTGATATTCTAGGGGCACCTTGTAGGGCTCTGTGTTGGCTACATGCACCAGGGCCTTTAAGTGCTACATTCTGGTAAAGTAAACAAGACAATGAGTCTACAGTCATGCTAGTGGCCATTTGAGGCTGACAGTAGTAGTAGTAGTGCTTTGGTGCTTTGAGCAAAGTGGTCATGCTAGCATGTATATGTTAAGTAGGTATAATGTTTACCATGTTCAACGGCTAAGTTTAGCATGTTAGCTTACTCACATTTGCTAACTATGCTGTGTTCCATTTAATTTACTTCAGACAGAGCTCAGAGATGGGAATGACGTCACACCTGAGTTAGTCTATATCCACAACGTTCCACTTTCGGGATTGCTCCGTTGCTGCCGGAAATTCCGCCGGGTTTCACTCTTTTCGGCCGGCTGTCCGTTACCTTCCGCTTTCTGTGTGTTGGAATTTTAATGAAGTCTTTAATGAAGACTATGGTTAACTGCTCCTCAGATCTCTGCAGGGTAAATCCAGACAGCTGGCTAGACTGATCTAGATCTGTCCAATCTGAGTTTTCTGTTGCACGACTAAAACAACTTTTGAACGTATACATGTTCCACCAAAAGAAGTTCCCTCCCGAGTCTATTTTGCAGTGGCACCGATGTGGCACCGGACGATTGTGAGTGGTTTAAAGAAACGCCAGTAAACCAGAGCATGTTTTTCCCCCATCCCAGAATGTTGTGTGGACTAGCCAGACCCTCCTTTGCAGCGCTGCGGAGGAAGGTCTGGCAAAGTGACACTACACCTGAGTTGACTGTTTTCCAGTACAACAAGTCGGAAAACTATTATATTTAACTGGGTGGTGGAAGTGTGGTTTGCTCTAGCCGGGTTAGCCCCTGTTAGCAATACCAGTTGATAACAACGCATTATTTAGTAATTACGCGTACAAACACTGTAGCAGCATATCCACAGATAGAAGGACAGTACTGTGTGTGTACGACTGATTTAATGAGACACAAATAAGACAGATATGCTGGTAAACAGTAGGCTATATTACTACATCAGCTGTTGATGCTCGGAGCAGCCATCTTGGATTTTGAGGTCGGGATTGGTAAGGTTCTCCCAACTTTTTGAGCGGGAAATCCAACTTCATGGGGGTGTTCCAGATAAAATTTTCGACTGAGAACTCGTAAATTCCAACTTCCCAGTTCAAATGGAACCAGCACCCCTGACTACATAGACACTTGATGCACATGTTAAGTTGAAAGGACTGAACCATGAAAATGGAGTACTATTGCACACTCAAGAGAATTTTGACATTGAATACGGAATAAAAGGGATGTGTTCCTCCCTACCTGTGCATTTCTCGACTTTGGCTACACACACCCCAAACGTGCAATAAAAGATAAGGGGATCAATCAGTTCCAGACTGAACAGAGCAGCATTGCCATCCCTAGAGCCACGCAGCTATCATGCCAGGCCGGAACGTCCTCCATACTGAGAGCTACATGAAACAGTATAAATATTAATCATGAGACTTAAATTTGAGTGATTATCTCCCAGTACAGCTGCGCAGCTGAGGAAATGAGATGTAATGTATTTAATTATTTCCTTACACTTGAATGGAAAATAAAGCTTAACATATAGTAAACCAGAGTTAGTGGCTCGCTAAACGCATGGCCATCCATCTAAGGATTAAGTAGTTACCCTCCCTGCAATCAAGGGCAAACAAGCTACTAATTAGGACAGGATATGAGTTATAAAGGGTTTATGAAGGATAGCCTGCCATAGTATATTTGTGTTTGTTTGTGTGTGTGCGTGAGCGTGTGTTTGTGTCTGTGTGTTGTACTCGTCCTGCTAATGCACTGAAAGCCTGTGGGCGCTGGCCAGCCCAGCCACGTGCTCATCAGTAAAATGGCACAGAGAATGAATAAGCCTTGATTGACCAGATATCCTTCATTACACATGTGCTTACAAATCCATCCACTCTCCTTGGAGTCATTCTGCAGTGTGCAGGGACATACTGTACACATTCCAGACAGGGAATAGCTTTTAGATGAGCCATTTGAATATTTTCTCCCACGTAAAGAAAGATCCTCTGTTATTTGAATAGACTTGGTCAGAGAATAGATAATAAAGGAGAGTGGTCAGTCAGCAGCACCATCGTTTTGATCACTGGGGCAGAAGAGATTTGCCTAAATTAAAATGTCAAGATTACAGTTACTGGAAAATGCTGTATACAATATTGAGTGCAGTTTATTAAAGGCTGAATATTTTTCCCTATACAGGCACTTTTTGAAGCAGGCAAGCTGCCGCCCACGTGGACCTGAGGATGTTTCGCAAGAAGAAAAAGAAGAGGCCTGATATATCAGCGCCCAAGAACTTTGAGCACCGTGTCCACACCTCATTTGACTCCAAGCGTGGCTGCTTTGTTGGCCTGCCAACCCAATGGCAGAGCCTGATAGAGAACCTGCGCAGGCCTAAACCGATGGTGGACCCTTCCAGGATCACAGAGGTGGAGCTGAGGCCAAAGAAGGTACACCACACCTTCCATTCAACTTTTTATTGATCCTGTAACCTTACCTTGAACTGGTCACTAATGACTAGCAGCACATCATTCAACCAGGTCCTCATTAAGCTATCACGTGTTGCCATTCTAAAATATTAATAAATAAATAATATTTCTAAGAGACTAATGCATAAAGATATGCTGCCTGTTGTATTGATGCAAAAGTGTCCTTCAGTGGTGCAGAGGCATCCTGCTGTCTCAGAGAATGTCATAATCCTCTGATGACCACGCAGAAGGAAGGCCTGCTCCCCACCCCATTTGTTTTTGCTTTCTTATCTATCATGGGGCTGGGCTAATGACCCTGCTGTGTACACTGACTGTACAATGTTGAATACTCAGAGGGGCCACAAGATTTATTACTCCATGCAGGCAATTAATAACAGTCCACGGTGCCTTCCCACAGATGTCAAGCATAAGGGATAAAAAGTGCAGGTACAGAGAAGGAAACGGCAGTTAATGATAAAGCCTGCAACTCTCAGGATTTCTATGCTTCACGTAGCATATGGTCGATTCTGTTTGTGACCCTCCAGAAAAAAAAAATAGAGAGAACGAACATTTAATTTATTCCCTAATGTGATTAGTGCTGTTCAATATGAGAACCATCATGTCAGCATTTAGGTCAGATTTATCTTTCTAATAGTGTCATCAAAAAGAACCTCATAATGCAAAAACAAAACATATGGATGAAAATACAGTACATTTCAGGTTATTGCTATTAAAATAAAATATTATTCCACCATGTTTTAGAATACGATATCTCACCAAGGCCATTATCGTCTGCTATTCTCTCCTCTTGGAGAGGTGCTACTGTAGGTGAGATGTCATCTGACCTCTACCCCCTGTGCAGATATAATGGCACCGAACCAGGTAAACAGGAGAGGCTGTTGACTGGCTGTGAACTGAACGTGAATCTTCCCTGGCTGAGAGTGACTAATGAGCCAGCATACAGTTGCAACAGTATCACTATTCTGGCAAAAGATCTTAAGTTTGTTTTCTGTCAGGGCAGGTTTGCCTTTGCATGCCCGCTAACTATGCATAGCATCTGCAAAGTCATAGGAACAATTTGGCAACATAGGAACAGTTGTCAAGGCTCTGACTTTGTAGTATGTCTCCTGATACATTTGCTTGGTATATTTCTCAGTGTATTGTCAGAATGAGCCACTGGGGAAATGATTTAAGTCGCTGTCTTTGAAGAATGACAAAGATGTCCTTTACAGATTCTCAAGTCTAAATTTAACTCGCCTCTGAGCAATGATTATGTCACCCTCATTATTTCTTTTCGTCCAAAATCGTTATATGATGTGATCATGGCAAGCGCAATGTGATAAAGATAAACTCCTCTCCTCTTTCAGACCATTGTGCGGGGGAGCATGATCGGTCACGGAGACTACATCGCAGCTATGATCAATGATATGAACCGTCTGTCTGTGACCAGTTCTAACTCTTTGAGGAAGAGCAGCCCATCAGCCAGAAAGAGGGCCCAGTCACTGGGAAGACTGGGGGAAGTGAACGAGAGAGATACTTACCAGTACGAGGACCTGACCCAGGATGATGAAGAGGACGAGGATGCGGGTCAAGACCAGTGGAGGGACAGGGCCAGGAACATCCACAGTGAGACCAACACCCCCTACTTGGGCATGAAGAAGAGCATCACTCTGCAGCCTAATGGGATCTTGCCAAAGGCCAAGTCCACCTATGAAGTCAGCGTCAGCTCCCTGGAGGGAACCTCGCACCCAGTTCAGTCCCAGAACATCCCGGTGCTAAGTCACGGGGCTTATATGAGCGGTGAGGTGGGCAGCCCCCAGGAAAGACTGATATGGAAGAGAGATTTTCAGCTGCCCAGGGGAATGCCACCAAATCAAAGACCTATAGCTTGTTTTTACAGCCCAGCTATGGCTTTACAGCAGCCCCATGGTGATCAAGCGACAGTTGCAACGGAGCTGCGGCCCAACGTACCGATGTACATGCACTCCCAGAACAGCCCTGGGAGGCCGTTCTCCTCCTATGACCTGAAAGTAAGCCTGACATTACAGCAGTTTCTTTGCACATCTTTCTCGCCATTAAGTGCACTGATAATACATTATTCATAGAATACAAAATATATGCATATTTCTGCTAACACTATGTACATCATAATAGTCCTTGACTGTTTTTGCATGAGCTCTGAATCCATTTTTTGTCAAGAAATAATTTTTATGCTTAGGGTGTGGAAACTATAGCGAGGCAGCATATTGATTAGATTTACACTAAAGGTGATTAAAGCTCTGGGGTTGACTATTTATTTAATTCTAGGGTTGATTATGAAATGTGGGTTTAAAGTGCCAGTGGGGTTGTAAAAGTTGAGAGATGGTGTGTTTGGCAAGATCTCAGCGGGACACTTGGGTCCATATAGCAACATCTTTACATGGGTCATATCAGGTGAAGTGGATGCAGAGTGAAGGGGATGGACTTGATTTACATTCACTTTTAAAGCAGATCTTGAACCCCAGGCAGGCGGCCAACTCTCTTTCAGCTCCTTTCCTTAATGTTCTACACCTTTTTCTCTTTTATCATGCAGGCAGAGTCGGCAGTGAGGTACCACTCCGGCTTCCTGCCCACTGGCAACAGCAGTCCTCTTGTGGGCGGCATCAGACCCCAGCGAACTGTGCGCTCCTCAGCTAGCTACACACTGGGCCTGTCTCCTAACATGGGGCTGAGGCCCAATGGGCCTGACCCCTTTCTCAGGCACTCTGGATGCCCCAATCCTCCCTACCCCCGGCAAGACAGCCCTTCCCAGCCTCGACCCTCCCCTACAGGCTCACTAGCCACCAGTCCTCCAGGCACCTGCTCCCCTGCTTTCAGGCCCCCACAACATCCTTCACCCAGACCACCACCAGACCCACCCAAGGTGACCCATGAGCAGTTTAAGGCGGCCCTGCAGATGGTGGTAGACAAGGGCGATCCACGATCTTACCTGGAGAACTTTGTGAAGATTGGGGAGGGCTCGACGGGGGTGGTGTGTATTGCTACAGAGAAGCACAGCGGCAGGCAGGTGGCCGTGAAGATGATGGACTTGCGGCGGCAGCAGAGGAGGGAGTTACTATTTAATGAGGTACAATATCCAACTAGGTACAAAGTGATTCCCACAAACAAACACAAACCAATGCATTTAAGGTTACAGCAGCAAAAATACACTATTTAGTTGGATAGTTAGAGCCTGATCCATACTAAAGAGTAAAAGTCAGGATATCTTGGACTTACACTAAATTGCTTGAGTACCCCTTTAACATTGGATAACCAAAATGTGGCCATTCGTGGGTCATGTCTGTGGGAAAGTATCATTTTAATAAGATTAAAAAGATTTTGATTGTAACGTGAATGCTTTGTTTGGCAGGTGGTCATCATGAGGGACTATCAGCACAGAAATGTGGTGGAGATGTTTAAGTCAGCCCTGGTGGAAGAGGAGCTGTGGGTTATCATGGAATACCTGCAGGGTGGAGCACTGACCAACATTGTGTCTGAAACCAGGTATGAGCACCACTGAGATATAATATTGGCCTTTCTTAAGAAAGCTGCATTGGTGCTTTTCTGTTTGGTTATGATATCATCTTTAACAACTAAATCAACCACAAGGGGGTAGTGTGGTATCGACTGCTGAGGGATCCGTGTTGATACCAGCAGCATAAAGACTCACAAAGACTATCATTCAGCCCTCTCTCTCACTCAAAGCCTGCTGCTTTTCTCTGGGGAAAAGTAATAATTCAATAACATAATTGAATATGTGCATGTTTAGATGACATGTGGCTAGTCAATTTTGGTTGAGAATTTGATTTCCTGATGCTGTCCTGTTGTCCAGCAGCACATACATCAAAAATAAGGAAAACATATCGACCAGCAGAAGGGAGTTGAATTTTGTCGGGGCGTTTTGTTTACAGCTGTCAATGTATTATATATTATTAACAGATGGTTGGCTCGATCTCCATAGGGTGACATCAGGGTTAGATCACTTGACTCAAAGGGATGAAAAAAATTCTCTCAAGCCAGATGACATATCAAATGAGCCAACTGTCACAGCCACTGTTTGTCAAACACTAAGATGATCAGTATATTGGCAGAGCAATCAAGAATAAGGGTCCTTTTTGTCTTCTGTTTTTCCTGGCTGCAGTCTGGTATCAAATGATTCTTTCAAAGTCTCTTAGGGTGACTCATAAAAGTCTCCCTAAATTAAGAAAGGAAGTTTTTTTCCTAATATATGTGTCTTTTAAATATGATAAGTTCCATGTGTGGGAGAATACAGCACTTTGTTAGGTAACTCTACCTTTGTTTTCAGTGGGCACATGACCTTAGCCTGATCTTACCAGACTCTCGTACATTTGTTTTGTACAGAGTCTGGCCACTCTTCACTGACAAGTGTTAACTTCCTTGAAGGCGGGTACTCTGTTGAAGTTTAAAACTATTGGATCTGCCATAACCAATCGCTAACGTTTGGTCGTGACGTCGGCTTAGCATCGCTAGCGTTCGCCTTAGCTAACTCCTTCACCACTAACGGAGCGAGCTGGAAAATCTAACTTTTCCCAAACCCCATGTGGGGCCACAACATCATGGCAACCAACAAAACTCAGCAAAGATTGTTCTTGCTCGGTCTTTAACTTCTGGATATTCGGCAGCGTTGCCACAACGGACTGGCTTCGCTCGCATCTTTCTCCGCTGCCATTACGGAACTACAACTCAAACTAGCGCACAACCTCAATGTCATCGTTCTCAGCCACTCCCTCTGTTCCCTCCGTTGGCTGATTGGACCAGTAAAGATTTGGCAGGAGAAAACCCAAGAATATACCGCAAACCCAGACGGTGTACTGAAGGAAAATGAAAATTTAGTGGAAATATGTAGGAGGGCGGAGCCAGGCTAACATGACCTTGCTTGTTGTTTGAAAATGGCCTTTTGTCTCCTGGCTCTTATGTCTTTATGTTGCACAAAATATCAAAGTCACATTAACATTGTGGAGGAATGAACATGTTTTGTTGGTCATGCTGCTATGTGGGAGTTATTGTTTTGAACCTTCCACTCGTTATTGTTGCCTTTAATGCGCTGTGATTTACCGTAACTCATAATGGAAGTGTGAAATATTAATTAAAAGTTAATGTAAATTTGTGTGTGTGTGTGTTATCCTGCAGGCTGAGCGAAGAGCAGATTGCCACAGTATGTGAAGCTGTTCTGCAAGCCCTGGCCTATCTCCATTCGCAGGGAGTCATCCACAGAGACATCAAGAGCGACTCTATACTACTCACATTAGACGGAAGGGTATGATATGTTGTTACTCTTTCTTTTTTTTCTTTTTTCTTTCCGTCTTTCGCTATCTTGATAGTAAGGTATTTTTCTTGTTCCCCACAGGTAAAGCTTTCAGACTTTGGCTTCTGTGCTCAGATCAGCAAGGACATCCCTAAGAGGAAATCTTTAGTGGGGACACCCTATTGGATGGCTCCTGAGGTCATCTCCAAATCACCATATGGCACTGAGGTGAGGAGGCACACATTCAAATGCACTCACGCTGAATAACAGTGGTGATCTCTCTCATGTAGCGTAAATGCCAACAGTGGAAATCTGTGCTGTAACACCTGTTACATAATTTAAAACTAAATATGAACTACTATATAAACGTGTGATTGTGCACCAGGTGGACGTTTGGTCAATGGGTATCATGGTGGTGGAGATGGTGGATGGAGAGCCCCCGTACTTCAGCGAAACCCCTGTAGCTGCTATGAAGAGACTGAGGGATGAGCTGGCTCCTACTGTGCGGAATGTCAGCCAGGTACAAGAACAATCACAACATATTCTGTCTTTAAATATGCTACGCGTAGAATTTTTATTCATGCTAGTGGCGTGGCACTATGGGATGGCAATCTGTCTGTCAGTGCATCACTTTGGTCCAGACTGAATGGACGGACATGAAGTTTCATACAGAAAGTCATGTCACTCTCTGGATGAATTGTAATAACTTTGATCATCCCCTGAGTATTCCTTTAGTGCTATCGTCAGATCAAACCTTAATGACATTCCCATCACCCTCAGCTGTACTTAGTGTTTAATGCTAATAAGTACATGCTGGCATGCTAATACACCAAACTTAGACTGTGAACATGGTAAACATTATACCCGCGAAACATTGATACAACATTATCAACAACAATATTTGATACAACCCTCACATTTTCATTGTATGTTAGCATATTGATGTTAGCTCAAAGCACCACTGTATCACAGAGCCACTAGCATGGCTGTAGACGTTTGTTAATTTTCACAACTATTATTATTATGAAATGTAACAAATAACTACAGCAATGTTTGCTCATTAATCTCTGGTCCAGATCTCCCCTGTTCTAAAAGACTTCCTGGACCGTATGCTGACTCGGGAACCCCTAGAGCGGGCCAGTGCCACTGACCTGCTGGAGCACCCCTTCCTGCTGCAGAGCGGCTCACCTCAGTGCCTGGTCCCTCTGGTGGAGCAGTACCGCAAGCGCATGTCTCGTTGTTGACCCTGTGGGGCTTCCGCTCCCCAACACCCACCTTCAGTCTGACCTGTCCAGGCGAGGACCAGCACCGGGGTCCAACTGCTCTAGCACCTAAGCCAACAGGAGATCAGCGCCAGAGAAGCAGACCCAGACAGCATGTTGCTGCCAGAGTGATGGTTTGGCTCACAGACACCGCATGGTCTCAGGCATGAGAGAAGCACTTTAGGAGTGAGTTAAAGGCAGCATGCAATTCTTCACCTCTCGACTCAATCTGAATATTGATTGGCTTCCTGTAACATTCAATGGGATTCAACACAACACAACATGGTGCATATCAACTGATAGCAAAAATCAATATTCCACTAAATGTAATGAACATATGCTACTCTAAAGATCCTTTATAGTGTTCATAGTGGGCATTATTGCTAGCAGTGTAAAGCTTATAAAGCTGGTGTTAGGCTTAAACCACAGTAGCTCATTGTGACATTATTAAGGAAGTATAAAATTACCTCTGCACACTCACACTCTCTGTTGTGGAAACTGAACAACCTGGTCAGTACACTTCACAAAAACTGACAGTAGACTCTTTGCATGGCCAAATGGAGGCACACCTGGCCTGATGTGAATGCTTGAATATGAACCAAACTGGGACGTGAAAGACAATTCTCCTTTGTTAACATAATAAATGGGTAGATGAAAGGCCAGCTGCTACTATTGGGCTATTGGAAAATTTACCAGTACCGTAGTCCTTTTTCATATTTATTCTTTATTTACAAAAGGTGTTGTGGGTTGTTTGTATGATGTGAAGTTGCAAATAAGGTTTCATTATTATGTATGGAATTGAAACAGAGCAGTAGATAAATTAATAATGTAAATATAAATACAGAATATCAGGTCCTTGTCCCTGTTGATCTACTGCAGTAAATTATATATGATAAATTCAAATTTTTACTTTTCTTTACTGAAATGTGAGTGTATAGTTGTATGTGTGCATGTGTGTATGAGCACATGGGCACATGGATGTGTGTGAGTTGACATCTCAGTGTTTGCTTCTGATACAACCCTCTTTGTATTGTGACAGACTTTTTAAAAACCACAAGACATGTGTGTTGCTCCTCCAGAAGTTGTGTATGACTGTATTTGCATTTGTTTGCCTAGATAAAGCACACAGGCCTGGCATGTGATGCTGCAGGACGTCCACCTGCTGAGAAACACTTTGCACATAGTCTTTGTATTCTGACACGGATACATGTTCACGTGTTTCATGTATTTCTATCTCTGTCTTGATCATTCATGAAAAAGAGAATTACACATTTTAATTTTGTATGAATCAATAAATGATGCATATTGAATCAGAATTCATTTAGTCCTGCATTTTCCTACACACACACAAAAAGTGATGTTTTAAAGTGTTTATTAGGTATTCAGCATGAACCATACAGTGCACATTCAGTCTTTAAGCAAAATACATACAATATTTCTTATAAACACAGAAGCAATATCAAATACATTTAATTACATACAATATAAATATTATATATGTGAAACAAAAATAATTATTTTTAGTAGCTGATATACTGATATGTTCATTTATAAATGATTTTAAATAGCAAAATTGTATGCAGCTGTAGGCAACTGAACACTTAGCTCTCGTTTTAATATTGAGGAACATTGAAAAAACTAATATACTGCAATATAAGCAAACAATTATTTCTCTCAATAAATAGAATATATCACCAAGTAATCAACCTGCATTATCTGAGTTTTAAGTGCTGTAAAAATGTCCATTTGCAGCCATATCTGTTGCTTAACATTCTAGTCTAGGGCAGACTGAGACGAGCAGCTTTCAAACTCACACTTCACTCCGCTGATGCTGTCAACGCTCGGCTGGCTGTTGACCTGCTGATGTGTGTGAGAGAGGGGAAAGGTTTCGGAGCGTGAAATCCGCCCTCGGCCGTTTGAGGATCCAGACGAACTGTCTATCACCAGCCTCATGAACTCTGGTGCGGTGAATCGACGCAGCAGTCTGTTCCCCAGGCCCATGAACACTGGCATACGGCTTGGGATCTTCCCAGACTCCAGCTCCTCTCTGGCAAACAGCAGTTTGTTGTGTCTGCCAGTCAGGCCAAAGCTTCCCCTCTTCTGCTGCTCTCTTCTGCTTGGTGGAGCTATGTCATTAGCCTCTTTTCTCTGTGATTTAACATTCTCCTCGAGTCCTAGCACAGGCTGACTCTTGCCGTTTAAAAGAGGTTTTGGCACCGAGAAAGTTTTGTCGGCATCGTTTGTCATGCCCCGGGTGTTCCCTTGACATTCCATCTTGTCTATCAGGCATCTTTCATCCTGTAGCGATGCTCTCTTTAATTTGCTGGCTGACAGGCTGATGTCACGCACATCACCCTGATAGGACTGCTTTCTGCTGCTCAGAAGGTCCAGGTTAAATGACTTTGCTTTTCCCCAGAGAGGAAAACTTACTAGTGTTTTCTCTTGGAGTCCAGGGTCTCGACTGACATCTTTCTGGCTTGGCTCAGGCAGAGAGTTCAGTGTTTTAGCTCTTAGTTCTCTAAGCTGGCAGTTTTGTAGTTGTTTGGCAGTGACACGAACGCTGTTATCCCCCTCAATCTTGCTTTTCTCTATGTGAGGAGGCAGAGCCCAGCTGTGGTGATGGTTGTTGTCTTGAGGCTGGCTCCTGGGACATCTGGAGCTATTCCACAGCCCACTGCTGTCTCCAATCTTCAGCTGTCTCTGAAATATCCCAGGCAGTTGGTCTTCATTATTATTCAGCTGCTTGGAGAACCTCTCCACAACATGCCTGGGGAGCCTGTTGGGCAGCCGGCACTCTCCATCGATGGTACCCGAATCAGCAAGTGGCTCATCAGTGCCAACACCCCTCCTGCAAGGAAAGTTCAGAATCTGCACACACTGGTTGTGTCCGAAGAAGTCAGCCACCTCGATGGCTGAGTGACCAGCATTATTGGTTCTGTTCAGCTTTAGTCCCAGTCTTTTAAAAGCCCGGACCAGAAACTCCAGAACCTGGCTGTGCCCAGAAAAGGCAGCATACATCAGAGCGCTGTTGCCCCAGGCGTCAAAGATGTCTGGGTCAGCATTGAACTGCACTAGAAGCTTGACCACGTCCAGGTGACCCATCTCACAGGCATGGCTCAGGGCAGTGCGACCATCCTCATCCTGACAGTTGACGTCGGCCCCTTTCTCCAGCAGCAGCTGGGTGAACTTGGCCCTGCTACTAGAGTCTTGCAGGCAGACAGCGTGCATGAGCGGGGTGCGGCTATTTTCGGTCTTAGAGTTGATGATGCGTCCGTCCAAGGCGTCCAGGATGAAGCGTGCGAGGTGAACTTTACCACCGTGCATGGCATCTAGGAAGGTCTTGGTGCCAGAGCCCTGGCGTAAGTCTTTCGGCCGCATCATTCTTAAACAGCTACTTGTGGAGCTGAGCCTTCAAGTGAGCTGAGACAGAAGGTGACGAATAGGGAGAGAAAGTGTGTAGCAAGTTCTCTGAGGCTTTCCGTGTTGACAGTGAGTGTATTTAACTCAGAGTAAGACTCAGAGAGGAGCTGCCAGTGTTTTTATACCTCCCTCTCCACATGCCCTCCCCACGTTGCCTAGGAAACAAACGTCTGAGGACCATTATGCAGTGGCAGCATCCATTCAGCGCAAGCACTCTCTGCCTGGAGAGAAATATATGCTATTTGAACAGAATAATTACTCAATGGGAAAAACATGGCCAGTGTTTTTAACATGAGGTCTGTGAGGTTAACTTAAATTAACCTTTTTTTACTTTCCTCTGATGCAAATTAACTTAAATGTATGCTGCCGATAGAATATATAGATATAAAAGGGCAATCCAGCATTATGTGAAACCTATGAATAGGGCATAATGTTGAGTCCCATTTACATTTAAGGCTATACTGTTATCAGGACACTTACCAATGGTCTGAGGGTAGATTAAGAACTTTGAGAGCTCACTTCAGAAGGGAGTGAGGGAAAATTAACATTTAGATTATTTTTTCTTCCAACATACCTTTTAAATACTGCATCTATCAATCCATCCATCCACCCACCCACCCACCCTGCGGTTCTGCTTGCAGTTTGCTTCATCCACAAATCATAATACATTGTAGGTTTAAATTATGCTACTCTATTGTGCCTTGATTTTCTCAAGGTTTTACAATAATGAATTCACCTGAAGGTCTTTTTTGCCATGGACAATAATAAATCCAAAGAAAAAAGCAGTGAAAGCCTGTTTTATTAGCTTATTGAACGTATTGAACAATAATGTTTTTATGAGAATAGCAGCATGATTGTCAGTTGCTTTCTGAAGTAACACTGAAAATAAATGTCAAATGCCTTTGTGTTTGTGTGTCAAATGCCTTTGTGTTTGTGTGTCTTAGTCTATCTTGGCCTTGTAAGCAGGTAATTCTGCTCTGTTTCAGGTATATTTGCCTTCATAGTTACTAAATGCACCACTATTAACAAAAAAAGCTTCAAGTTTAAAAACTTCTCTCTTGAATTTTTTGTCAAGGCTTGTGTATAAAAAGCGACAAGGACCCCTTTACGCAGGTGTTTCTCCTCCTCAAGACCAGACTTTAATTTTAATTGCTAATATTAATCTCAGCAGGGCCAAAACTCTGCCAAACAGTAGAGGTGAGAGAAACATTACCTTTCTCGCTGTTCACCATCCGGCTTCATCAAACCCTCAGCGGGTCTTTTAAACAGCATCGAGAGCCACTCACTCATTTAAACAGGACTGAAATTTATCAACACAAACCGACACTTCCTCCTGGTTGTCTTTCAGTGGATGGAGGCTATTCTTTTAATACAGACATGTCTTTTTCATCAAAGAAATTTCATTGCCACATCTTTTTATAACAAGGTCATATCATGGCAACAGCTTCGTAGATTTAAGTACTTAATATGCCAGAGATGCCACTCTAGATTTAGCTTCACAATGCCCGAATCCACAGGTGTTATGTCCTCAGGATTAATGCTTTGCCTTCAAAGCATATATATTATCCATTGAAAGGAAGTCGTAACTCAGTCCAAATAATAAAAAGGCAAAACTGAATTACTGATAGAAGATGAATGGAACATAAAGCTTGGTATATACGATAGACAAGATACCGAGCCTACAAGAGTCTACAGCCGTGCTAGCAGCTCTGTGAGGCTGGGCCGACGCAAAGTGTCATTTTGAGCTAAATGCTAACATGCTATCATGTGGACATGCCAACAGTTTTGTTGTCATTACTTAGAATTCCTCATGGGGGCGGCAGAAACTACGCACTATAGCTTTAATGTTTACCATCTTCATATTGCCTGTTAGGACGCTAAGGCAACCTGAATGCCTGTAACAAAATAAATGGCAATACATCCAATAGTTGTTGAGTCATTTCACTCAGACCAACAAGTGTCGACCTCATGATAGTGCTTGAGGAAAAATCAGGAAACATTAGGATTCATCCTCTGGACTGGGGAACATAAAAAAAAATTATGTCCATATAATAATTGTTGAGCTATTTCAGTCTGGACCAAAGTGGTCTGACCAACCGACAGAGCAACATGGCCATTCTTAGAGCCACGGCTGGTAGGCAGCGTTTTGTTGATTGTTATTGCACTTGTATACAGTAGGCTATACTATTTTTCTGTAACCAACCTCCCATTCCTCGTCATTCCAGAAGTTGTTCTCCTGGGTTGACATCTGGAGTAAAAGCTGTCAGCGTAAACTGAAATACCTGTCATGTTCTTGGAATGATCATGCTGTGATGAGCACATGGTGCATTATAGGCTACTGCTGTATAATAGAAAGTCAGTCGGTTATTGTCCAGTAAAATTTGAACCCTTGTGTTGTCCTCCCGGGTCACTAACGGTGTTTTAATTAACACCAACTTACTACCACTAGTTTTACACTACTTTTTGGAATTCATGGTCAATAAACTTCATTTATATGCAATTATACCTAATATTTAAGTTAAAAAAAACAAAGTATGAATTATTTTGACTAATAGTTAAGATCAGAGGAACTTATGTTGAGTGGATGAGTTTAGTCAGGATACTGATTTGAAACCATTTACATTTTCACCCGAAATTCAATGAAAGTGATCAATTATATTTGCAAAGAGCGTTGTATGGAATCCATCCTTTTTTTGTGGTAATTTGGTTAAAAATAAACCCATATTTGTGATAGACATTTTTAAAAAAGGGGTCAAACAGGAGGGTTAATCAAATAATGCATATTGTGCTTAAAACCACACAACCACCACCACTACTAACTGTACCTTTGACATAAAGATGGATTTTAGCTAAAGAGTAGTGAAATGTAGATCCTGGTTTGGTCTTCTGCAATTATAGCCCAATCACTTAAAAAAAAAAAGTGTGTCCAAACTTTTGACTGGTACTGTATGTGTTCAGCGATGCTAGAAAACTGCTTCTGTACTGAACTTTTCATTATTTTTATTTTTTTTTTTTTAAATTACATGGCTTGGTTGAAGGCATTCTGTCTGTTATTTAAACATCGTAAACGAGCCTCTCTTCATCAGTGACTCATGACTGATTTAGATTGGATGTGGAGCAAGTGCGTAAAACTTAGCAAAAAATAGAGCCAGACAAGCATTTTTTCAAACAAGCGAGACGTCGCTTAGCATGTTCCCTGACGCACTAAGCAGGTTAGGACATCCTTATAAAGAAAAGCTGAAACAATCTGATGTTTGCTCGTTCGCATTGCGTCCAGTGAGGAAGAGGTGTAATTTGCAATATGGTCTGGCGTTAGCAGGCTAGCATCCTGCAGACAATACACGGAATACTGCAGAATGGATGTGGTCCTTTATGTGAAGCAAGCATGTTGATAAAGTGCCACATCACAAGTTCTTGACTGTGACTGTGGAGCCATCTCAGATCACCTCCTACAGGGTACATGCTAAATGTGTTACTCTCAATGTTAACAACAAAAACAAGACTCCAGCATCAGGTCAGTACTGTAGTATTAGAGGGTAAATATATAACAAAAATGAGGACACCTCTAGGATAAAAATTGATGAAAACAGACATTGAATGTTGCAAGAGAATGCTAACACTTTTTAATCATAATTTGAACGCTCTTTGACTTTTTCAGAAGGCAGTTCATCCAGAAATAGATTTGAGCCACCTGGACTGCATGCATCCTGGCAGGCAGGTAGCGAGCTACACTTGAGTTATTGTGTTGGCCTCTGGCTACTGCCGATTATCTGTATACGGGGTGACATTTTCTGCTTGAGCTGTTCGTTTTTATAAGAGAGTTCTGGATTGAGAGATAGTCCATTTCAAAAAAGAATTCCAGGGGGTGGCTGTCTATCCTATGTATAGCTTATTTTTTTTTATTCTAATCTTTATTTTTAGCAGACGGCAAACTAAATAAATATAATTAATATTCCTATCTCTGTCTGGACTTGGAACATTTTGTGGTACAGCTTAGCAACAATTACCTGAAAATACTTAAAGTTCCACATTCTAGTGTGTAATTTCTAATATCACTTTTAAATATACATATAACTTGTGATTTTGCAGTTGTATTTACACCTTGTAGGCTATACCTTGTGTCATACGCAACATTATCTTGGTATTAATTTATCATAACAAAAGTTGTTTTGTAGCTACTTAACAGTTATTATATCTTTCTCATATGTTAATGGCCTTTACTACTAGTTTACAGATTAGTCAGCCAAACGACAACATTGATATCACTTCAGTACCAAGAAGAGTGCACACCATGGGTCTGAATGTATCAATAAAAAACATTTTACCATGCAGCAACAACATTACATCATTGTAAACAGTTTGTATGAATATGTGTGAATAAAATCAGCAATTTTCCTAGCAGAATATGTTCACTCTGTTCACTTATGCTCACAAGGTCTGTGTGTTTCAACGACACCCGTTTCAACTTCAAGATAATGGAATTATGCAGTTAAATAAAAGTAAATGTCCAATTGTAGATGTCAAACCTTCTGTGTTTCATACTGACAAACCTGCAAATGTCTTTCCATTTTTGCAGTAACTTACACATGTAGACTGTAGCACAGTGGAGCCAACTATCCCTGAAAAAGATCCTGCTGGGACTAAATCAAAACGGGACACACTTCTTATGGCAAGCCCTTTTAACCTTTAATCAACATGGCTGACTAGTAGCGATTTAGTTTTCTCTAGTCGAAATGACATTAAATGTCAAAATCGCCCAAATTACCATATTAGTTTTGGATATGTATGTAGGTCATTGAAGATATTTACAATGCCATTTTGACTAGTAGAAATTCCTTTTTTGATATATAAAATTCACTTATCTTACATATAATTGTTACTAGTACGAATATAATTAACTACTACCAGACAGACATAATTGTAGGAACCATAAACACTACAATGCCACCAGAATAGAGAGGTCTAGGAAAACATAAGATGCATAGCCTATTGTATGGTATTTAATCTGACTTGTTTTGCCTTTAGGTGTTTAAAAACCAGTAAAAGAAAAGTATGCCTCTATGCATGACATAAAACCACTCTACCATCCATTCACTGAATGTAAAAAATGGGCCGAGCAGAAATGAATGAAATGTGGATGAAATATTCAGAATGTGAATGAATTGGTACCATGAGACTTGCTAATTGGGCAGATGTATTCAATAAAGCAGGGATGTCATGGTAAATACCTGATCTCCCATTCATTGCAGGCCAGGCCCAAGCAGGAGCCACTTTGAATGCCCGATTAGAAATTAAAGCTTGTGTCAAGTTAAGGTGTTATCGGCAGCCCTAAACGTCTTAATTAGCCACTAGGGAGAATGCACTTTCAGTGCCACAAAATCAACAGGTTCTTTTGAGAAAAGCGTATAAATGGAAACAAACCACTGAGCTGAACCCCCTTGGTAACTCCACTTAGCTACTAACACCTGGGACTAAATTAGTGCATGAGGAGAAGGTAGGAAATGAAGTTCATCCGGGACCAGAATCAACAAGGCTCATTCATTTGTCAACTAAAAAATGTTTTCTTACCAGTGACTCAACATGTCCACATCCTCCATGGACTACTTCATCTTCTGCCTGCTAATTGAGCACACCTGACAATGACATGGTTGAGGCTATCCCCTGCTTTACACTGTGAAAAACAGGATGCAACTGTGACCTTCATTTTCCATGCCCTGCACACATTTATTAAGAGCAAAATATTGGCAGCTAAGGCACAATTAACTTATTCAAGTTCAAATCTGTAACATGTCATTTTCCTAGGACATGTCACCATTTTTAGAGACTCCAGACTTCTCGATTTCCACCTTATGTCCAAATATCAAGTCACAACAAAACACAATCAGACTTTGTTTCCTCACAGTTCTGTAACATCTTAACACAGGTAGCTCTGTCATTTGAGGAGTGGGGAATAACAGCTCCTGCTGGGACAAAAGCACTGAATTGATGCATTCATATTCAGCAAGAACAATCATGTGTCTGTGTGTCCATTCAGTTCCTCTAATGCCCTTTGATTTGATACAAGGACACAGCAGTCTTAGGTTGAATGGAGATTTCACACGCCTTCCGTTCCAGGAAAGAGGCAGCAGCTGGCCTGCTGTCACTGTGTAACCATGGTGTGCTTGTATCATCGCTAAGGTGCAGACAAGGTCACTGTGGTTGTCCCATAGCAGCGAGAAAATGTCATGTGCAACAGCAGAATATCTTTAAATTAACTTCCAACCTTAATAAAAGTCACTTTGCTGTTGTTTTCAGTGTTTGTTTCCTGATTTATTTATTTAATCAAAAGGCAGATATTGTTATATTTTTCATTTCTGTCACAAGACTAAGGACAGATGGCAAGGCAGAGCTGGAGAGAGGACAATTACATATAGTTACAGGGTTGCAGATAAAGACTGACAGCAAACCTGGAGCTGTCACTCACAGGGGCCACTGATACGTTATTGGCCAGGAGGCGGCCCCCTCAGCGCCTTTGCTCTCTCTGCTCACAACAATTATCTCCCTGACTCTGCCACAACCAGATGGTAAACAGTAGGCTGTTCCCTCAGCCTTCGGATGTAGGGGGCTCTAATATCAGTTCTCAGACAGACATTTTGGACAACAGAGAATTAGCATGACTGGCCTGTGTTCTTTTGCCATGGCAAGGGGGTGGGAGGGGGGGGGGGGGGGGGGGTAGATGATAATAGTTTAAGAGGAAAAGAAGTACTCGAGCAAATCAATTACTTATTTAAAGGGCCGGTACTGCATACATGTGCATGTGGCCGTAAAACATTTTCACGTATCGGGGAACGGTCTGTTAGAGCTGTGTGGAGAAAATCCCAGTCCGCTGTTTTTTTCCCAGTATTTCCAGTATAGCCCATTTAAAGCAAATGGTACCTGCACACTGCATAAAAGATGTTACAAATGTTTAGCCACACTAGCAGCAAGTCTCGGGTCAGTCCACCACTTTGGTCTTGTTGGGAATATCTCTGTTGGATGGCTTGTCATAAAATATCATACAGACATTCATGATCCCCTCAGGATGAATTATGACTTTGGTAATCCTCTGACTTTTGTTTTAACTAGCACCATCATCAGGTTTGACTGCTGAAGACAATGCTGGGTTAAAATGTCACTTGGCCTAAATACAAGACTATATTATGCAGTATATATTTGTTACTGCATATGCAGTAACAAATTCCAAGATAAAGCAGACTTGTCAGCAACATTTCTTGACGTTAATCTGAAAATACACAGTAACAGACATAGTCTCAGATGTATAAGGAATCAAACTTGTCACTGGTTTCCTGTTGAACAAGAAGACTTGAATCTGTGTCAACAATATGTTTTGCCATGATGAGCCTCTGTGCCGTTTCCAATGAGCCACCTGTACCCCCTCTTTGATCTATCAGGTCTGATGGAAATTCCTTTCCTGCAATGATACGGAAGAGATGGAGGGCCAGAGAGCTCCCTCTCCATCTCCCACCTGACAGGCCCCATTTGTGGCCTTGCAGGAACGCTCACCTCTGACAGCTCAATAAATTGTACAAATGGATAACAAATGTATATGGCCACATTGTAGGGAGATGGGTAACACTCAGCCGCACCATTTGTACATACACAAAGGAAGTAGCAGCAAAAGGCAGGTTTGACTGGGTCAGAGAAAACAGAAAGCACCTGGAGGCTTTAAGACAATAACAGATGCCAGGTTTTATTTCACCTGAGGCCTGTACTACGAAACAAGATTTGGCATTGACGAGCTAACTTCAGGTTCAACCCAGGATTTTCTGTACCACGAAGGTGGATTAAATGTTATCGGGTTCAATCACCGTGGTAACTCATGCTGAACACCTAACCTGGTCGGGAGCAGGTTAAGTTGGAGATTCAACAGGTGTTAAAGCACTGCCTACTAACCAATCAATACTCGGTTGATAACGGCGTCACCGTTCTTAGAAGATCCGGTGGAGCTCGGCAGACAGACACGCTCATAAAAGTTAACATTTAGAGACCGACAACCCCGTTAACATTCACTGATGGGTATCTTTATGAAAGATTTAGATTTTTAAGCGGAGGTGTATATTATATATATATATATATATATATACATACACACACACATTTGTCGGCTTCTTCGGCCATGTGTTGCCAATACGCACATCGGTTACAATTATGTTCTGATATTTTTTTATTTTCTCTCACGATCGCTTACCACTGCCAGGGTTTCAACTGAAATAAAAAGGCTAAAGCAACGACAGCTAAAGCAAAAGTGTAATAATGGTCAGATATTGTGCCTGACTGATGGGGAAGTGACCAGTGTAGTCTAATGTATACTATTATAGTGGGTGTACTGTAGCCTACTGTATATTGGCCAGAATCTGCCTTTGGGGGAGGAAGGGGGCATATTATAGTGGGGGGGCCTGGGTGTCCTCCCCCAGGAAAGTTTTAAGCATCAACGACTTCATTTCCTGCATTCCAAAACACTTTAATGCACCAATTTACGGTAAAAATACCTTTATTCAGCCTATAGATGTTAAGAAAAAAAGCACGGATGACAATTCAAAATGTATCAAAAATATAATGGAAAGTAGCCTATGTTGTTACGTGTCATTGGGCATTTTTAAGTGGGTAGCCTATATAGAAATCCTGGAGCTTACTATCACGTAGACTACACCACTGAAGTGATAATGATAGGATAAGCGTTGTGATTTACGTAAAACAGCGTCAGTTTTTTTTGCCGGCTTTCCTTCCTGCATTTTGCCTGTAAAACGTGTTTGTGTTCTTCACATTTATGTAGAATTATAGTTTGCTCTTCTTGTTTAAAATATGCGGCTCTGGTAGATGTTTGCGATTGGTCGTGCTGTGCAAACACCGCCTCTTATGTGAACGTGCGCGCGCTGCTGGATTGGGAAACCCTGGGTTGACTGAACTAGTTGATAACCAGCGTCGTGACACAGGTTATGCAGACCGCGGTTGTTCGAGTTAGTGAAGCCGGATAACTGAAAGAAATCCAGGGCATGTTGATCTTGATTCGTAGTACAGGCCTCTGGTGTCTCAACTGCTAACCCTGTTGCATCATCTGTCTAGTTTCCTTAGTCCATCACTTTACGGTCTTTGAGATAAAAGGAAGCTGATCCTTTTTGTTTTGTGATCAACGCTTTGATTTTAAATATTTAACACACAGACCATATCAGTCACACCTCACCTCAACAGCTCTGTAAATGGCAACCCTTCATGCTCCCCTCAAGGAAATTCACCTCTTTATAAATGAACTAATGGCCCTAAGGCCCACGACTATCTATTTTCTCCTCCACATGCTCTGCCACTGACGTTGTTCAGCATTCACCTTCTAACTGCTCATACTGGCTCCTGTTGTTCTTCTTTAGCTGCATGCAGTATACAGCAAATGTAGCTTTGAGTAAGAGCATAAGTTTCACATCAAATGAGCTCCCGGCATGACTTATTTCTTTGAAAAGAGCCACTTTGTGACTCACCTGCCTTAAGTGCATGACATAAAATGAATGTTGCAATGACATGGTGGGTGTTACTGCAGCTCGTGACATTTTCCACACCCACCATTTCTGTCAGTTGCTGCCCCATGGAGCAGATATGTAAAAAACTGACATATGGTCACATTCTAGCAGCTTCAAACAGATTGAAAAAGCCTCCAGGTGAATGGATTTAAGAATAAAAAAGACTTTCCAATTCTCATTCAAGTCCCTGCACTCAGAAATCTGTTTTGCTGATTGTTACTTTAGTTGCATGTTTGACCCTCATTGTTTTTTTCCCCCCTTCTTTCAATCAAAAGGAATTTTCAATTTCAAACTGTTAAACCTAAATCAAAGCCCTTATTTGACTCTGATGCCATATGATAAGTCAATTCCACAATCTTTCACATCACTTCATGCCATGGACCCATTAATACTGCAGACACAGGTGGACTGTGTAGATCATTATGTACAGTCATTTGTCGTTCAAATCAGGCATCTCTCCGGTTAACAGTGCAGCGGCTGCCAGGTTTCTGATATGACTCTTGAGTCTCGGTCGTAACTCAGTGAGACAGATGCTCTCACCCCAGGGAGGTTGGGACCGTAATGGAGACATGAACAGGCAACAGTGTATCCAAACATTGCAAATAGTCCGAGCAAGTGCAAAATAAATCACCTGACTTGAGCCTGATGGCATGAATTTTAGCTCCAAAAATTACTGGGGAGTATGAGAGTATCAGTCAAGTAGCCATGAGAGTGTCTAGCACAGGCTTACAGTGTGTGTGTGTCTAAATGTAAGCACTGTATCCTTAACACACGTAGGAAGTTACAATTTGCATCCCTAAGAAGGTGAAGGCGCTCTCACAGGCCCTCGATGCTCATATGACACACAGGAGATTAGCCTCCTGGAATACTTATTAGACTGCTAATCCCATGCCATAACCATGATTTTTGATTGGATTTTTTTAAGTGGAACAAAAACAACTTCCTACATCATGGTGAAAGCATGCATGCAAATAATGTATAAAAAGGAATCAGTATTTAATTGCAATCTTTTCTGCTGGCAATGGCCGAAGTTGTCGCCTGCGACAGGACAATACATACTTTATATCATATTTAATATCTCCAGATCAAGAAATGTTTATTTCTACTTCAACAAGCACCCCAGTTATACAAAAGGCTACACAGGTTCACTAACTGAAGCAAGACAGAGGTGGTTACAAAAGAAATATTAATTTATTGATGGATCATTTATGACTGGAAGTGCCTGTAAATAGGATGGTTAAAAATGAGGATGTTTAAATCAAATTGCAATAGAAAATGTAGAAAAGGTTTTATTATGTCTAGGTTCTCGGAAAATTTGAGTTATCAATTTAGCAATCAGGTTAATTCTTTAAAAACAAATACACTACCAGTTTTGTCTTAAATTATCTAAAGGAAAAAGGGGGGTAAATGGGCAGAGGCCAGCTGCAGAGAGACAGTCTACTAAGGGTGTGTTCCAGGGGTGCACCAACTTACCCACTGCATGTGCCCACTGCAATCGATAGTCACTGCAAACCGGTTCAGTGCAAATCGTGTCACCGTGCTGTTATCACTACAATCTGTGAAGGGAACCACACTAATGTGCCTAGCCTCCACCACAAGCTGGCTACTAGGTCCACTGGAAAGCAAAATAACAATTTAACAAAATCAAGAAAACAATAAACCAGTTGATAGCCTAAAATACATGCAAACCAAACAGGGAGAGTGTCCTGCAGGCACTAACAAAGATGTACTAAAATGATCCAAAAACTTAAAAAAAATAAAAATAAAAAAAACACAACACACACCAGCTGACCACCTTCACTCAAATGTACTCAGGAGGCTAAGGGAGAGTTCATCACACCACTCCAGGTAGGGGAGCTTGGAATCCCTTCCAGGCCCAGGCAGACAACAGTCAGGCAGACTAAAAGTCACAGAGATGGTCCCACGTGGCAACCAACAGGCAGAGACAAAGCCAAGAGGCAGCCATGATGATACAGGTGATTTATAGAAACTCAGCTTAGAGGGGGTTTGGTCTGGGTGGAGCTAATTTGGTCTAATTGAGGTGCGTTCAAGAGCCAAGAGGGTGCAAAGCTTACTGCCCACACCACTACACTTAGAAGCAGAGAAATGCACCGTTTTAACGAGATCCTCTAACAATTGTAGGCCATCCAGAAGCTTTTTTAATCCATTGTGGAATTACAGTGTCTTTGTAACATAAATAAATAAATAATTATGAATCCAAAAATCAACTCACAAATCTCCGTTTTGCTTCGTGACCTTTCCACCCAGCGTCACGTCTTTGTTTTTAGCTTCCTTAGCCATTAGCTCCAGCTTTCCAGCAAGATGTTTGGTGTCTTTGTAGCCCTCCCAGAAGTTTAGTAACCCGGCTGGGAAGACAGTGACTTTTCGGAGACTAATTCCAAAGCAATAAATCCACGACTGAATGGCTATTTAGTTATTTGTGATCTTTCTGTATGAAAATAATAACAAACCTCGGCTCTCTTCGGGCAAGTCAGGACTGCTATGGACCTTTTTCACAGCAGACATTTTTTTTGACTTGTCATAGTAGGAAAAGCACAGCTGAAATTGATAACCTTAACAATGGCTCAATTCCATCAAGTGTCCCAGTAAGCTATTTCAGTGAGTCAGCATGCACAATACCAGGGCCTCTCTAAGTGGAATGCAGCCATCATTAATGGTTTTGAATACACCTGTGCTTTTCCTACTATGACATGTCAACATGTCTGTCGTGAAAAAGGTCTATTCAGTGTGTATTGGGAAATAGATACAGAGAGGCCAGGAGGACCCCTGGAGGCTGAAATGATTGTGATTTGGCCTACTAATGTCTAATAGCAGACAGAAAATGAATTACAGATGACACAACTAACCTTTTTGGATAAAAGCGTATGGACTTTTTTGGGAAAAAACCTAAATAGTTCTTTTTGTTAGTTTCAGAGTTTAACTTTGTTTCCCCTGATTGCCAAGACTTGCGAGAACAATGTTCAAAAGCCAAAAGGTTTAGTTTTTTATGTTCTCTGTGTGATTTCAATACATTTCTGTGAGCTTTCATTTACGTTTAGTCTTTTCCTTTATCTTTGAAGTCATATAACAATTTATACATTTATGTGACATCCCTGCAGCATCCCTGAAAGCCCAGGTTCTCCTGAAAAAATGATGCCTATGACTTGATTGTGCATAACAGGGTTGATGTTACACAAGTATTATTATACAAGGAGACCAGGGTGACCAAAGATGGGAAAAAATGGCTTAGACCTAGGAGGGTTAAAGGCTGTATAAGTACCGTATGCAGCCCACAGAATGATCCAACACACACACACACACACACACACACACACACACACACACACACACACACACACACACAGCCTGTGACAGTGCATCCTCAGCAGGTGGTGTGTATGTGGGTGTTGTGGGTGCTTACTGTAATATTCATCCTGGATATCATCCATTTCAAGTCAAGATGGACTATAGATCATGAATCTCCACCTCCTGTGGGTCAGGCCTGCTTCCTCACACAGGAAACAACAAGAGGACAAGAAAAGTAGTTCACTCTTCACCTATGCTCTACAGTGTCCTCATTCTTTGTGCTCGTCTGACCAAAAATACACCATTTGTTTTCTCTGCTAATGTTGTTTTAATCTTGCATTTTGAAATTGTGCTGAGTTGAGTCTTTAAATTCCTGGGTTTTGTTTCTCCGCTGTTTTTCACGATTACTGTAAAATACAGCAAAATAGAAAATCTACTGTAGAACTGTGTTTCAGCTACTGCCAATATTTAGTAGGACTGCATTGATGGCTGGTGTTAACAGTTTTTATGCTTTTCATTTGTTATGAAAATCTCTAAATACATTCATTCAGAAAAAAAAAGATTTACAGTAAACCCCTTTTAGGCAAAATACTGTAGACAGTACTTATTTGTGCTTTACAAATACCAAAAACATGCACCATATCGTCCATTTCATTCCATATTCTCATGTGTAAAACATATTTACTGCATGTTAAACACTAGCATATAAGGTTGCTTGATTATCTTTTTTATCCTCATTTTAGCCTTCATCCACCTTTTGTGTGCGTGCGTGCGTGCATGCGTGATGCATTCTCATGTGTGTGTGCTCTCCGTCCGGTGTGAGCAGCCAAGTGTTGCCTGGTGGAAAAGATCCTGCTCAGGACCATCCCTCTCCAGCTGGTATGAGACAGAGCTGCCAGAGCTGTCTTCATCTTATGTAAGATTATCAGCCCGGTGATTCAAGACTGACTGGTTTCACACTCTCAAGCTCACAGTTCATCTGTGTTGTGCATGAGGTGGCAGGACTCTCAGGCACAAGCTGTGTCTCCCAGACGTGGTTTGTCCAGATCCTCCACTTTTAAATGTCAGTCATGTCATTTGATTCAGAAGACGGGAGTCACGCAGAAAAGGAATAAGCGATACGCACAGATTGCTTTGAACGGTGAGTCAGAGGAAAGCTGTGTTCATTAATAAATGCATGCACGTGTAAATACTTGAAGAAACAAGTGCCTCTCATTGATATGACAGATTTCCCCGGTCTCTGTCATTTAATACACCATATATGGAGCTGACATTAGGTTGGAACATTCTTTATCCAAATTATTGTCATTTGCATTCACTCCATTCCACGTGCCTTTTGGGCTGTATTTTGAAAAGAGCACTCGATCCATCTCAGATCTCGTATCATTTGGAGAGAAAAGACAATAATGTTCTTATTATAAATCTGTCGTGCTAAATGACACTGGCCAGTGTAGAGGTTTAAGGCAATGCACAGAGAGAGAAGGGTCTGGGAAGATGCTCCTTGGCAGTCATCACAATGAGTGTTTCCATCTACTGCTGTTATGTGATTATTAGGAGTTAGGCAATTTGAGATAAGCTAATTCTCCTGTCAGGTGCCACGTCATAATTTGGTTTTATGGGTACACTTTTTCACCTCAGCGAAACGTAAAAACTTTACACTCGTTTACACTCAGGTTTTTGATGTGCAAATTGAAAATGTGCACAAAAACAGATGGCTGGAAACACACTTACTGGTCTAAAGGTTAGAGAAGCATGTTTGTAAGCCAAATGTTACCAGTGTGATCCCTGGACCAGCAGGAAGAGTAAGTGAAAGCGCAGCTCCCCCTTCCTCATTTCCAGTGCTTTTAAGCAAGGCGCAACATCTTAGACTGTGGTTACAGAGGGCAGCTTTGCGGGTGTGAATGTGAATAACTATGTAAGTGTAATCAGGGCATTCCTAAAAAAACTGAGCATTTAGCTCAGTGAGTATCAAATGCAGATCAGTATCCTGCTTATGATCAGGTTTTTGGTGCATACCAATTACGTTTTGAAACCATCATATCATCATATCCTGGTTTTATACACCTGTATATGCTAGCTGGACTGTTCTGATAGAAAATGGGATGCTGTGACATGTAAACACCATATCCAGGTTTCTGATATATATCTGCCATGCACACAGGGGTGTCTTCAACTCAAGTCACATAAGGCCAGTAAAACAAAAAAGAACTAAAAAAAAAACAGTGATAGTAAACATGACTAATATGATCCAAACCAGACCAAGGACTAGAATGTAAACATATGCAGATAAAACTTACCTGGAAAAATAAACACACACATATACAGAGCAAAGTACAGTTTATTAAGGACTATTCATCACAAGAACAAATTATGCGGAGGGAATATTGATGTGCTGCCTTTTGAGTATTTCCATCGTTATGGCTCCATATGACTTTCGTCCCAAAGAGTAAATGTAGCTTTTTTTCTGCAAAACCTTCTTTACAACTGCAACACACCTGCATCTCACAGTGAATGCTTTTCTGTTGCTTCATGGAGTATTACACACAATGTGCTGAAGCGTTGCAGATGGAGTCATTGTCTCGATTCAGCCTGCAGACTCTGATATCCCATTTTTCTTGCTACATTAATTCCTATTTTTTAACTGATTACGAGAACAGAAAAGAGACTGTGAACTGAAGCTTTTATTGATGGGCCTTCATCTGGAATATATTTGTCGCTGTATTGTGGTATTTTTGGTTGGTGAAAAGCAACAGAAATAAAAAGTTATAAGAAAATGAAAATAATTTCCAATTCATCCACGAAAACATAATTTTGGCATAATTACTACCAAAAGAGCTCTCTCTATTAATAGCAGCTCTAAATGGAAATTTCACAAAGAGCTAATTTAATCTTTTTCTATTCCAGTTATGCTCAGACTGAAGGTTATGTAACAGGTTAAAAGAAGATCTAAAAAAACGTTTCTAAAAAGTGAGGAGAGGATTACAGTAAAGGGTCACGGATCAAAAGGCAACTCTAACCCAGGAAGACATCTCCATAGAAGCCCGCTCCCTCCACCTTCTTGTCTCCAGCCTGGTCGACCAGTTCAGGAAAGTGGGCCCCCACACACACATTGACAGCATTCTTCACCTCTGCTGGCAGAGACCTCAATTTCTGATCGTGCTCTTTTAGGGCCTCCTGATTGAGCTGCAGACACAAGGGCCATAGGTTAGTTAGAGGTTACAGGCTTGTCAAAAGGACACATTGACATTTGCATAGTTTATTTTCTCTGCCAGGTGCTTGGCATAGTCTTTAGAGAATGGATTTGTGTATTGGCACCAAGCTAGGGAACTGGCTTGAACCCAGTGGATTGATTTCAAACAAGAGTGATGATGAGCTGTTTTTAGTATATTTAATATAGTGACAATGTGCCTGTATTAAAGGTCCCATATTATGCTCAATTTCATGTTCACTTGTATTTTGGTTTTCTACTAGAACATGTTTACATGCTTTAACCCTCCTTACACCAAAATCCGTCGTTGGGTTTGAAAAAGCATGTTTTGTTTAAAACATCGCCAAACAAAACCACTTACCCTAGAAAGAAGCTGAAAAAAGCTCCAAAGTTAAGCCAAAACCCCACCAACTGGATAAAAATCTCACATTTTACATGTCCATCTTCAAATATTTGCCAAAAATCAACTATTTGCATGATCAAGAAGCTGTAAAATTCATAAAGTTCTATGCTCTTCTAGCTTAATGGTAGCAGTCATATTTGTTTACTGTGTGACGTATAGCCATGTGCAAAAATTCCTTCAATCTGCGACTGAGACAGCAAACCAAAGCACAAAGACTGCAGACTGCCTAGTGTAAAGTTTGTAAAAATTAAATAATTCTTTGTGAGAATAAAGTACAGCAAAAATTCATTTTTCCTGTATTGTATAGCCTATACATGTGTAACATTGGGGAAATGTTGTATTACCTGATTCAACTGTTTTTCTATTTTTGTAAAATAAATTATCAAAGAAATGTAACTTACATTTTGCCTTTCTTTAAAGTTATATGCCCTTACAACTGTGTTATTCTGCTCAAAAGACATTTAGGAGCTATTCCTGCTTCTGGCCATGGGTGTGCTTGTTAATGAGTGATTAACAATGTGACAGTGGCAAAAAACGCTCAGAAATGGCTTGGTGTCCAATGTTCAAAAACACATTATTTGAATATCTGTCTTGAATATACCTGTATTCACCCTCTGTCTGAAACGCTCCCTTTTAAGCATCTGCCTACTTATGCCCACCCCTCCTGAAAAAGCCCATTCTTCGCTGATTGGTCAGTATTTCCGGGTCTTCTACATCTGCGTCATTGCAGCCGGGGAATGACTGTAGCGGCACTTTCTACCTTTATATAGTTTAGTTGTGACATCATAATCATACGGAAGTCCTGACGGATGGTTTAAAGGCACAGTTCCTGAATACGTGCTGTGTGCATTTCACTGTGGAGTGAGGATTTTGATACCTTCACAGTATTTATATAGTGCCTCGACCTGCTTTATTAAAAATACATTGAAATCACACCTTTTACAATATGGGACCTTAAGGATATGGTACAATGCTCAATCAATGCTGTTAAATATATACAGCAAAGATTAGCTTGCATGATTAAAGAAAAACTCTTTGCACTTGCTTGAATTCATCCCACAGCTCCTCTCAATATCAAAAACTGTTTGTATTTGTAAGTTAATACTAATAGTAAGACATTAAAAACACACCATCCATCTGGCATTCACGCGTCACTGTCTAAATTATCTAACACCTCTTTTCTCAACAATTTAACTCAAAGCAAAGCATTGTCATAAAAGTGCTCTGATATAATTTACAGTGGTGGGAGCCTGGTATGTACTTTCTCAATTGCCTAAACTGGATGTGTCCTCCTTACATTATGTATAATCACTGAAAAAGGGGATATGTTGCTGACATCTTGTATTAATCACATTGTGGGGACACACCTACCATTTGGGAGGATGTTTCCACCACATGAATTTTCGTAAAGGATCAAGAACTCGGGAATTAAATCTCCTTTTTGACCGGAGGAACCAGGGACTAAATGTAGTCACTGTGTGATGGTTTCAGGCAGCAAAAAAATCCTTCCTCAGGGGGTAGTACTTTGTGATGGTTACCAATCATCAGGGTTTGCAGTGCTGGACATTTGCTGATTGGTAAAACTGTCATTAATCAAATTTGTCTAGTCTTCACAGATCTTCAGATGCAATGGAAATGTAAACAGGAATGTGCAAAAAGGGGCTTTTCGTTCGTAGTTTAGCTCCTGAGTTTCATATGTTTTTGTTCAGAGGGTTATACGTGCATTATACTCCTGTCTAAGTGTACTCTGGTGTCAGTGTGTGTACCTGATTAGTCAGGGTCTTGATTTCCTCCAGTGTAGCAGCCTGTTTCATCATCAGAGCCACTTGCTGTGGGCTGTAATCTGAAGACTGTAACAATACAATAGTACAACACAACATGTGGCTACTGTAAAACACAATTGATTTGTGGTTTGAGTCTGTGTGAGCATGTGTGCATGTGGTATCAAGTGAGAGTTTGCATGTCTACAGGCAGTTCTGCTCATGTTTCTTCCTGTGTGCGTATGTGTGTGTATATCTATAGAGGAATGCACCCATGGGATACAACCCGAGCAAGAGAATCAATACAGTTAATCCACAACAGGTTGGACTTGTCCACCTCTGTTACACTCTCCTTATTACACCGGGCCATTCAATACTGAGGTTGTGCTGATTAAACAAGTGATTGTGTTTAAAAGAGTTGCTGTAATTACTGGGCAAATGCTGATTAAGTAGATCAAAATGAGCTGTAATGTGACCCTAATGTGCATAGGGGTGAGTGGGGTTTGCTACAATGAAGTCAATTGGAGAGGAGCAGAGTGAAATGGCCTGGTCTTTAACCCAGATACAACAGGTCTGAATCTTGATGAGCCAACCGAGGAACTAGAGCGGAGCCCAGTGAGTCATCGACCACACGTGGATTAGTCTGCTCCCTGGAAACAGCTTCCGAGTATTGGACAAGCCTGGCCTATGGTCAGGGCCCACTGAACTTTACTCATTGGATAAAAGGGTATGTGTCTGTATATGTGTGTGTGTGTGTGTGTGTGTGTGTGTGTGTGTGTGTGTGTGTGTGTGTGTGTGTGTGTGTGTGTGTGTGTTTGTCTATGTGGGTGGTTTGCATGCTCACGTGTGAGTGTACTTACAGTTCAACAATGTGTGCATGTCTGTAAGCATACACGTGGGTGTATGTGTTTAGATGTATTAAAAGGAAAGCGCGCTTTTGTCCAATTCTTGAGGCACTTGCTGTCTTTTCATAACCATAGTTACACAGTTAAATACAACATGTGTTGAACAAGCCTGTGGATGTCAAGTGTGAGCTGTGATATTGATACTGTTTATGGTACATGTGCAGTGATGCATGTGAGCATGTGGCTTCAAACTTTAGTTAAAATCAGATGAAAATTTCCATGAGATTTGCTATTTCCTTTAAAGGAGTAATTTGACATTTTGAGATGTATGTTTACTCGCTTATAAAGATACCACTCTCATGTTTGTCCGTTAAATATAAAGCTAAAGCCAGCCATGCTGGTAGGTGGATTTCGTTGCCTTTGGACAGATCCAGGCTCTGCGTTTCCCCCTGCTTCCAGTCTTTATGCAAAGCTAAGCTAAGCAGCTGCTAGCTCCAGCTTCATACTTTCCGCACAGACATGAGAATACTCAAAATTGTAAAGATTACTTACTGCACCATCAGACTGACTAGGCTCATCCAACAGCTCTATGCTCATTGCCCTTTTCAACCTAAGAGAAGATAATTATAATTTTCAATTAGAGCTCTTGTACATAATCTTAAACATTCATCAAATCAAGCCAGACTTAATGTGCATGCCATGAGGCGGAGGGGTAAGAACATGGATCATTTTTCTTCATTTTGGTCAGGAAGCTGTAACTATGGTGGCCGACAGGGGCAAACGCCCTGAAACTTAGGAAAACACACGCAAATAGACAAAACACAAGCAAATTAAGAAAACAACTTCATTAATTTGACAACACATGTGCAGCATTCAGCAAACGCGCTGCAAATACACACAACACAACCAAATACATAAACGCACTGCAAATACACACAACACAACCAAATACATAAACGCGCTGCAAATATGAAAAGATGCAAAAAGAAAAGCACACAAACCCAGAAAACAAATGCAACAAAAAAACGCAGCATCCAGATTACACAACGGAAGTTCTCCAGACCTCTAGAGGGAGCAGCTAAGTGGAACAGCTTGATTTTCGACCCCACAGGGAGAGAGAGCGCTCTGCCTTTTTATTAGAGTCGGGTATGGCTGCAGCCTGGAGAACTCCATAGACTGTATTTTAAATTCATATTATTATTAATAACATAATATATTAATAATATAAAGTCTATGCTCCCGTCTCATGCCCTCCCGGCTGGTGCCGTCCCCGAGCTTCGGCTTTTCAAAATAAAAGCTCGCGTCTGGTCCGCTATGTGTTGTGAACTAAACAGTACGGCAATCATGCTAATGAATACAATAACTTTTTCAGCAGATGTTTTACTTACAACACGTTGGAGTTAGCAAAGCTGTTTTGTGTTTATGTGCGAGCGGGATTTATTCAGTTTGATAAATCCCACAGTAAATTGGCTGGTTTACTAAACAGGGAGGGACTATAAATCCTGTCTGTTTTTTGTATTTCAAGAGCGAATTGCTCCACAATATGAATACAGATTGATCACTTATTTTGTTGGTAATCGTTGTTGTATAATCACAATATTACACTTGAGGAGGCAAATAGGCTACTTCAGTAATGAGCCTTTCGGACCTCGAAATTAAACCCTCTCATGTAATATGGCTTAAACAAACGCTGATGCCGTTTTAAATGTTTTATTACCACGAGTTTACAGACGTCTCTGCTGATTGAGTATCACCTGTGACCTGAGCCGAGACACACCCACCAAACAAGAGAAAACATATCTATGCAGTTGCTCTCTCTCTCTCTCTCTCTCTCTCTCTCTCTCTCTCTCTCTCTCTCTCTCTCTCTCTCTCTCTCTCCGTGGGGTCGAAAATCCAGCTCTTCCACTTAGCTGCTCCCTCTAGAGGTCTGGAGAACTTCCGTTGTGTAATCTAGATGCTGCGTTTTTTTGTTTTCTGGGTTTGTGTGCTTTTCTTTTTGCATCTTTTCATATTTGCAGTGCGTTTATGTATTTGGTTGTGTCGTGTGTATTTGCAGTGCGTTTGCTGAATGCTGCGCATGTGTTGTCAAATTAATGAAGTTGTTTTTCTTTTTGCATCGCTTCTTTTTTCAGAATTTGTGTGCTTTTCTTTTTGCATCGTTTTTTATTTGCAGTGCGTTTATGTATTTGGCTGTGTTGTGGTATTTGCAGCGCGTTTTCTGAATGCTGCACATGTGTTGTCAAATTAATGAAGTTGTTTTCTTAATTTGCTTGTGTTTTGTCTATTTGCGTGTGTTTTTTTAAGTTTCAGGGCGTTTGCTCCTGTCGGCCACCGTATGTACGTAACACAGTGAAAGAAACGGCAATGAATGGAAAGACACAAAGTAACTGAAGGCAAGGTGTGTGAACTCACTTGGCTTTCTCTGAGGATGAACATTTTGAGAGTGTTTTCTTCTTATTCTCTTTGGTTTCACTGCAAAACAAGGCAAAGACAGAGATTGAGGACTCCAGCTTGATTCAAATCCTAAAAATGAAAAGTGTCCCTAATAACAACCTTTTCCCTTTAAACAAGAGATGCTGGGCTGTGTGTCTTTGATGTGACCTTTTCTTTGCAGTGACAGGAAGGCTTAAGTGTGAGGTTATAATGTCTGTGTGGACAGGTAGATTACCAAGGCTACCTTCGCTTCCCTACTGCTGTTTAAACACCTGTTGGATAATGCTTGTCCTGAGATAACCATCCGCCAGCTGGGGACTTGGGATAACACACACACACACACACACACACACACACACACACACACACACACACACACACACACACACACAAACACAAACACAAACACATGCACAGAACAGCATAAGCCAGGCAAGGCCTCTGGAAGACCCGCACATTGAGGTGATTTATGCATTATTTGATGGTATTGTCTTTGCAAAATGTCAAATGTTTCACCTCATATGACACACACACACACACACACACACACACACACACACACACACACACACACACACACACATGCAGTGCCCCACCAAACTCTCAGGGCACAGATTGGACAGACAACAGCAAAGCCCTCCGCACTCTCAGTGTGTACAGAATGTCCCAAATGTGTTTTATGTGTGCTCACACCTCTCCAGGGTCTTCAGTTCAATGGTATGTCTCTCTGTGGCCATCTCCAACAGTTTGGCCAGTCTCTGTCACAATAGGAGGGAAGTGACACAATCACAGTCAAGATAAAGCTAAAAAAATGAGACTTGAGTAGTTTAAATAACAATGTCCACACACAATTTCTAAGGGAAAGATCTGGCACTTTAGCTGCTTAATGCTGCACCACCAGCTAGTCGCTAACTTTGGCTGTGCAGGTTATGTATAGTGGGTATATATGGCTTTTTCATTGAACACTGAACCAAAACAGTAAAGTAGCGGGCCATAGAACTGAAACAATAAGCTAAAAGACGCAAAAACTCTCTGTATGCCTGAGGGAAACTGCAGAGTCAATAAAAGAAGTTCATCATTTTTGTGGTGTTGCCACTACAAGTGACACATTTCACATTACACAGTCAATTGACCCCTTGTTTATATATGAATACTGATTAGTGCAGCTTTAAGTACAGAACTTGAGTTAATGTACTGATTTACTTTACAATGTCTTTTTTCGCATTTTAAATGGAATACAGAATTTTTAATGAGCCAACATTAACCAGTATTTTACTAACCTCTGTAGCACACTGCTCTTTCTTCTTCTTCAGCTGATCACACTGCTCCGTCCATATAGCTTGCAGCTCAACCTGCATTTTTTCCTTCTGCTCCTGCACCCGCTCCGTCATCACGCTGGAGTCAGAGGTGTTTCCTCCTCCCCTGGAGGAAACATAAAATGACACAACATAACAGGACATAATGCAAGGGGAATAAAGTTTATCGACTAACAGCCACTATCCCTCCAAGTACAGAAAAATGAATGTACAACCGTGTGGTTACTGGAAATCCTACAGCGATGCTCATTTGGCCTTGAATAACACCCGTTTTGTCCTGAAAGCTAAGAGCTGTGCACAAAAGACAATGCAGCCCATATTCATTTAGTTGTTCTCTTTATCCTCTAATATCCTGCTTCAGCTGGAAAAACACATTAGCTGAGGAATATTCTCCATGCCTCTAAATATCATCTCATTAATGACACTGACCAAAACAACAACAACTTCATTAGTGGGTCAGTATTAATACGCTGTTGAATTCACTGCTACTTTGTTGGAAACGGAACTGTCTTTGGTAAATGACTAAACGTTAACAGATAGATCTAAGTACTAAGTACCGCAAACACTATCTAATTGTCTTTTGTCAAACATTTGTTTTACTACCATATTTCAGCCAGAAACCGACAAACAAATAGGAAAAAATGAATCCCCTTACTCTTTTTTCTTCACAGAGGCCTTCTTTTTGATGGACTTGAAGGAGTCAGAGTATTTCTGAATCAGATCCTCTCCTTTTTTCTGATACTTCTTTTCTGCCTCTTTCATGTCTTTCTCCTGCCGCTTGGTGACCTTCAGATAGTTCTTGTGCTGTGTCAGTTCTTCGGTAGTCACAGTCGAAGGCTCTGCAGCATAAACACACAAGGCTTTGTTGTGACAATCTTCCTACTTGTGTCAGCAGTGGATGTTTATTTTTGCGATAGATTTATTCAAAAAAAAAAGTATGACATTTTCTATAGTTTCCTTCTTAGTGACCTACAGTGCACTGATAAAATGGAATCTGTGATGAGTGCAGCACATTAAGCACTTCGGTGTTACCTTCACTGCATGTCGGCGGCTGAGATGAGTCACCTGATCCTGTGGACTCGGGCGATACACTTGCTGGACAGGACAAGGCCACAGCAGCAGGCTCTTCAGCAGCAGGCTCTTCAGCAGCAGGCTCTTCAGCAGCAGGCTCTTCAGCAGCGCTGGAAGCTTCTGTGCCTGGTGTGTCATCTGAAGCAGGCTTAGGGTTTGTACTGGAGTCGTTCATGGGCTCCTCTTTGTTTTCAGGAGCTGCCTGTGGCTCTGGAACTGCTTCCTCCTCATGGGCTGCCTCCTCAGGGGAAACAGAGGCTTTAGGAAGGGTTTCAGTGGTGGCACTTCCTGCGTCCGTGGCTGGATCTTCAGCAGGAGTGTTGTCAGGAGTTTGAGGAGGTTCTGCTGCAGGTTGTGGAGTGTCTGAGTTGTTCTCAGCCTCTTCTTTATCTTCTTCTGCACTTGCCTCTGGGTTAGACTGGGGTGATTGGTCATTTGCATCAACCAGTGGTGTAGGTTCAGATGTGGCCTTTTCTACAGGAAGTGGAAAGTGTTTAAATACAGCTTCTTAATTCAGCACCTACTACAAGAACAATAATAAAGCTCGGTAGCTTTCAAAAAATAAACTCTGAACTGTGTCCCATATTCACAAGCTTCATTACCTGTAGCATGGGTCTCACTTTCCTTAGCATTGTCCGTGGGGGTTTGGACCACAAGAGGCAACTCATAGGGAGAAATGTAGTCAGAGGGTGACTGCGTGGGAACAGAAAGGACAGGAACATCACAATCTAACAAGGCTGGTCATCTTCCAGGTAGTGGATTAGTGATGTTTATGATTTAAAAGAGAACTGGAAACATGACGATTATGTAGATGACGGCTGAATTAAGTTTCCTTCAGCTGCTTTTTGTTACCTCCTTTGTGGCCTTTGTGGTCTTCTCTGTTCCCTTTGTTGGGTTAAATAAGGCATCTGTAAAATCTGAGGTAGAAGGTAGAATATGTGTCATATTTAAAAGGAAATGCTACTGAGCTCCACACATCCAAACTAAACAGTCTTGTCCTTGATTGTAATTCTAACAACATCTATTCAATTGCCGCAGAGACTTTATCTTTTGCAGAAACACAAAGTAAAAAGCAAAGCACCTGCAAAGGCAGCAGGAATGTAGTCCTTGACCTCGATGTACACAAAGAGAGCAGGCAGAGTGAGCGGCATATTGCTCTCACTGCGCAGGCATATGTGATGGAAACCTGCAGGGTATAAAACAAACCTCGGTGAACTGAATACAAGGGCAGCTCCTCTGATCTAGAAGCTGGCTAAAACATGTTAAATTATGGAGATTAGATCAAGCATGAAGTGAGGTGTTTTTTCCCTCAGTTTCACTGACCTGATTGGATGGCATCAAGTGGGATGATCCTGTGTCCCAAGAATTTACCGTTCTCCTCATGGACTACAATTCTTAGAGAGGCCATTTCAGGGAGCAGGATCTATGCATCATAACAGCAACAAATATATTAATACCAACAGCAGCAGCAAAACAGTGGGTTATAATGGCTGAGTTCACACAAACACATTCACTCGCACATGTATTTGTGCATATTTGAACGTGTTTGTCTACTGACACACACCTTCTCAAAAACAAAAGGCTCCTCATTCCACACTGGGTTGATGGCGTTGGGTGTGGTGGACCACTTGGTACGATATTTCTTCTTGGGGTCTCCTGGCAACCCAATCACCTCCACCTCGACTCCCGTTTTTATGTTCTTGTCAGACAGAAATTGGCCCGAATAGATCTAGTGAGGAAGGGCAAATAAGATTTGATGACATACATGTATGAAGTGGCTGGCAGTTTAGATGTGGATGTGTCCTTGCTGCTTGTGTGGACCCGTGTTCAGAACATAGTGGGTATAAATAGAGCTCAGGTTTTCACTCAAGCAGGGTCTGCTGAATACCAGGAACCATATTTCAGTCTCAGCGGGAAGCTTGTATTATTACAGACTCTTCATCTACACACACACACACACACACACACACACACACACACACACACACACACACACACACACACACACACACACACACACTGCCCAAGACTAGTGAGACTAATTTAGTGCTCAATTTAGAAGTGCAAAAACAGCTCCCAGCTACACACATATTGCATCAGTTTCCCTACAATGCAACACAAAAATGATGCAACTTTAGTATGTGAAATGTTTCAAGTCATTTGAAGACTCTATATTTACATTTTTAAACTTTTTGTAGTTAGTTTGCACAGATATCAGCATCCCTATGCCTAACACCACAAGGATGGTTAACGTGAGAGAAGCATAATAACAACAAGGCTGTGAACCTGCCTTTATGGTCAGTGTGCTTGCCACAACCGTGTCAATCCTGTCACAGAAAGGGTCAAATTTCTTGTCACTGCGACGCAGAACATCATGCTTGAGAAGGTAGCCCGTTCTGCCATTGAATTCAAACAGAGCCATGTTCAGCTGCATGGGGAAATCTGAAAATGGACACAAAACAGCCCATTCATGCCCCCTCTCTTCAGCACAAGAAGCAGCATTTGGGATGCAAAGCACAGCAGAGGCCCCGCACAGAACAAAGAGGTGCAACACTGACCTGCTGTGGTGAAGAAAAAAAGCTCAGGTTTAGATGGCAGAGCATGACATTTTAAAATGTGTCGGACTCAAGTGGTGATTAAAGAGAAACAGTGAATGGTTACATCCTCTCATGTAGTGCAACACGTTTATGTCATTTTAAGTGGTTATCAGTGCATTGTGTCCATTTCTACCCATTGTCTGGTAGTTGAGCGCCACCATCTGGCATCCTACATTCCAAAAAGGCTGGGGGCTGTAATTGGATGAGTCCATTCTTGTTCCTTTGGGGTAAATCCTGCTCATCTGCCTCTTATTGTATCTGAGAAAGACGGGTTAGGAAGTTGTATATCTCTGTATTTGTATGTGAACCAGGATACTCTTGTGACAGCATAAAGGAACATATTTTGATCTAATTGTATGTCATTTTTTATTTAACACAGGTTGTCATATTTTAGAGCATCTACAGCACTCTTAAAAGATACTCGACAAATTCGACAGCAGTCTTGGAAATCATTGCTTCTCCTCTGGTCTCCACAAAAGATGAGATGACGTAACTCTTGTTTTTTTCTGTGAAGGAAGAAAAGAATTGCATAACTCACGCTGACTTTGATTTTTAACCTGTAAAACATGTCTTGTAAAATCTATTAAATCTGTGTTTGGGTTAAATTTATGAACAATATACAGTACATACTTCTGGCATTGTCAAAAGACACAAATTTGTTGGGCTGGATGTAGTTGACCAGGGATGACATCGCCTCATAAGCTGTGACTTCTTGTCCAGCTGTGCCCTGTGGGGGATTGACAGGAAGTTAACTGATGTTTGCGCTGTTTTAGCTGGACATGGATGATGTATAGCAATAAAACTGTCATCGCAACTGCATACTCTACCTCATCTGATGTCTTCATTTTTTCCTCATCTTGTTCCTCTGTCTCCTCTTGCTCTTCGGTGTCCTCCACAACTGTGTCCCCTTCTTGTTAAACATATAAACATGATGTCAATCACTAACTAACTAAACATAACTAAACAGGCCTATTTTTGAAACGTAATCTGATTTGGCTTGAGGTTCACCGCCCACCTTGGTTCTCCTGGGTGCTGGGTACTAAGTTAGCAGGATCCTGGGAAGTGGTGTTTGGGTCCTGGGTGGGTAAAGCTGTGGTTGTGGTCTGCTCAGTGGCTGCCGTGCTGGTTTTCTTAGCCTGGGTTGGCTTTTCATGGCTGCCCTTCTTGTTCTTGATGAGGATCTTACCCATGAGCTCAGATGGGCTGGGGATCTGCTGGCCCGGCTTCAGCTGGACAGTACAGACAAATAGAAGAAAACCTAAAACTAACTTTTCCCCTTTCACATCTTCAGCTGTCCTATATAATAAAGGCCTTAAATGCCCAAAAAAATAATCTTTAAAAAAAAGAAAAAAAGAAATGTCCTCTCCTTATCTCACACACACACACACACACACACACACACACACACACACACACACACACACACACACACACACACACACACACACAGGTGTTGGCTGTTGATATAAATCAGTTGGATGGGTATAGGAGACCATGAGGGTCTTGTAGGGATAAAAAAGAGAACTTTATTTTCCATTTATTGCCTTCATGACACAGTCACATAGTATACCACGATAATTCATTTATCTAATAATCATTTATCAAACAAAGTGTTCTGTTGAACAAACCCCCCCATCTATTAACTTTATCTAGCTCTATTATTTTGACAGCGAGCTGTGTTGCAGCAGTGTACTCACAGGGTATTTGTCCAGCGGATCTGTTAGCAGGGAATCACCAAATATGGTTTTGCAGTAGTTGGCCATCTTCTCCTGCTGTTTCACCCTGGAACAAAGCAGAGTAACACCTGCTGCTGTCTGCTGTTACTGCCATAACGAAAGGTTCAAATGCATCTTCAATATGTTCCATCAATATTCCATTTGGGATAATGGCATCAGAACATTATTACATTGTGTTACATTAATAACATTACATGGCATGAGTTTATTGAAAAGCTCAGGTCTTACGAGTCAACGTGGTTCTCGAATGAGAGGATAACGGGGTACTGTGAGGTCTTAAAGGCACTCTCAGCGATGGCCTCAATCACATCCTGACATAAAAAAGAAACAAGCATTATTGTTTTTCTAGGCATTTACAGTAATTAGACTTTTATGTGAATTAGATTACAATAAAAGAGATCCAATGGGCAAGTGAACTATAAAAAATAAAAACATAAGTCAATGACACAGCAGCAAACGGCAAAAAACATGGGTACAAATAAAATAAAATCATGAATATTGCACAAAAGCATAAGATCAGCAGACTGAGCCAATCATGACTATACTCACAAAACATAAAAAGAGAAAACATGACAAACTGCAGAGCTATTGCTTCTGTGCAGAGGCCCTGAAGTCAGCTCCAAACCTATCACATCTAGAGGCTGAGAGTTAACTGAACTGAAGTGATGTGTCCCTGCCCCTGGGACTGTGGAGCTCCGGCTGCCCTTAAATGGAAGTGTTGAGAGTGAGAGGATGACGGGTGTGTGTGTGTGTGTGTGTGTGTGTGTGTGTGTGTGTGTGCGTGCGTGCGTGCGTGCGTGCGTTCGTGCGTGCGCCCGTGCGCGCGCGTGTGTGTGTGTGTGTGTTTGTGTGTTCTTGTTTAACTATATTCGTGGGGTCCAAAAACCAGGAATACAGTATACTTGTGGGGTCCGGAAAGCTTTGTGGGGCCAAAATGCTGGACCCCACAGGGCTGTTTGAGGGTTAAGACTTGGTTTTAGGATTAGGGTTAGAATTAAGTTATGGTTAGGGTTAGGGTAAGGGTTAAGGTTAGGCATTTAGTTGTGATGGTTAAGGTTAGGGTAAGGGGCTAGGGAATGCATTATGTCAATGACGGGTCCCCACAAAGATAGTGCCACACATTATGTGTGTGTGTGTGTGTGTGTGTGTGTGTGTGTGTGTGTGTGTGTGTGTGTGTGTGTGTGTGTGTGTGTGTACGTGTACATGGAAATGAATAAAAGGTGGATTTATTGTCTTTTTATGATATCCATGACACACATTGTGGCACTCTTTGGTCATGAACAGCTTCTGGCAAGTGTATACATGAAGATGTTATATAGAAACAATGCAATCTGTGCTCATAGGAAACTAGCGGATGGCCATTTCCTAAAAAGGCCCAAGATTTATTAGAGACAACACCAAGTAAATAATCACTGGAAGAGGGTTAGTCTTACAAAAAAAGTAGTTTATCCTTATATCGTCTATAGCGCTTCATTTTCTGGGTTCAATAGTTTTCCACTGCTCTTAGGTAGGCCTACATCTATTAGTTGAGTTGTCTACATGAAGTACAATAATATTAAATAATAAACTGTTTATGGTCCCAATGGCCATATTGCATGGTTTGTCTGGGGCTGGTGTATGTAATGGGAGGAGGTCCAGATGAATCTAAAGTTGGTTTGAAGTGTACATGATACCAATGTAGTCATATTATCTAACTGGGCTAAATTGTATATTGCATAATTTTTTTACAGGAGGATGTGCCTGCAATGACAGGTCCATACTTCAATAAAGTTGGATTGAATTACCAATTAAAAGAGAGAAAGCTAATGACAGAAATATGAAAAGCTCTCTTGGCCTTTTGGCATACACTTCTGAGACAGTACCTAACTTGAGGTCTTTAGCTTCCTGTGCCGGTTCATATGTAAATAATGTATTTGTATTTGTTTACATCCCTATTGTTTAGATTGTGCAAGAACCAGAAGGGTAATGTTTAAAAAAAGGAGACAAAAATGTCAATATGTAAAATGTTAGAGTGAAATGTGAAAACCCCACTGAAGGAATGCCCAAAACTACGTGTAACCACCTTGAAGAGGATCTCAGTTGTCATGGTGAAGCCGTGGGTAATGATGGGCTCTTCATCTGGAGGTTTGCCCTTCCAGCAGTCCAGCTCCAGACAGCGGCAGCCGGACAGCAGACACTGACGGTACATCTCCGGAGAGGATACGCCAGAGAACTGACCGGCTGCAGGGGGACAGACAGAAAGACTAAAATACCAGCTAAATGTCCAGCTAAATGACTCTGAGGTGTTGAGTTAATCAGGTATGAGAAGTTTCAAGCTAAAATCGAAATAGTGACCTGTCAGGTATGTGTTGTGGGAGGACTTGATGAAGTAGTGGGGTATGGGTTGGGTCATGTCCTGACACTTGGCCAGCGTGTCCTGCATGACAACGGATGTCTCCGGCCCCATCAGGAACAATAAGAGACCCTCTGGAGAAATCAGACCTGCAGATGAACAAGAGAGAGCAGTATTTATAATAAAAGTACAAAAGCATTATCTAGCCTCGTATAAAAAAAAAAAACACATCATCAATTAACCTCACTTCTGTTTGAATTGGAGGAGCAGGGTTCATATTTGTCCATCAGAGCCTTGACCTGGTCCTGCCGCAGACGTGGAAACAGCTCCTCGTTGCGCCGAGAGTCCCTCTGTTTCTCGTTGAGGAACTTGGTGAAATTCTCCCTCGTCATGGTGGGTTTGTTGGAGCTGCAGGCCACAGTAAGGAAGAACATTTGTGGAAGTTGCAAAAAAGTGAATGAAGGATTAAAAAAAAACTATGAAGAATAATATATTATTTGAGCTAAAGTAGGTGTATATTTAGAAAAACTACAGGAAATAAGATGATAATTGATGATTCTTCAGCCACATTAGAAGATGATCAGTGAAGCACAGTGGAGGTTGACTCACTAAGAAGTGAAGATCTCATAGATCTCAGGCCGAGGGCAGAGGTTTGTCAGAAAGGCCTTGAAGGCAGACTCAGTAAAGACGTCAGGCTTCATGGTGTCATGCTGAAATGTAAAAACACATTATCCACATCATTTTAAAAGAGATGGCCATTTGTGATTCTGCATAGTGTATGTCAAAACAAAATAACACTTGACCCAATCTAACTGTACTTTCAGTAGAAGCATACAGAAGTCTGGGTATCTTATTATTATACAGCGAAATAACAAATCCACAACAAACACCAGGATATTATAAGGAGAGTTTACAAAAAGTGCAGTAACAAATCTTGAAAGATAGTTGGACATAGAGTAGACGCTATAGTGACACTATTTTTTCTAACCTTTCCTTTAGGGAGATGTGCTGATGCTAAGGCACTTTCCACTCTCTTCTTATCCGCAGGGAACATCTTGTAAATACTGAAAAAAAGCAAACAGTGAAACCTTGGGTAGGAAATGTGGAAATCTACTGTACAAACTAACTTATGCGTGCCATCCTACACCTTCTGATGGGTGAACTGTGACCTACTATTTCACTGGGATCTTGCCATCCTTGTTGGTGTGAAGAGAAATGCGGACGTATCTAAGAGTGAGCACAAAGGCTTCCCATTACCACATGATTCTGTGTCATACATTGTCAAATGACATGGTGTCGTGTTCACTCAGCAGCAACAATACCAGCTGAACTGATATGATCTTCACTTACATTTTCTCCAGGAAGACGTGTCTGCACGCATTGCTCCTTGCAGCGTTGTAGGCGATTGCAAGAATGTCGTTTGCCCAGTTCTGATGTGCATTTAATTACAAATACAAACATATATATATATATATATAATTATATATTTTATATTATATAATGTCAACATGAATTGTGCTGGAAATGTCTTTATAAAAGATTTTAAATGGACACAAAGTCACCACTAGAGGGCATCAATATAATAGTGCCTCAGGAAATGAAAGTAGTGCATGTTGCATTTGAACAAAGCACAATTGTGATTTCATTACAGTTAATTCAATCTAGATATTGGAGTCATAAAGTCTAATACAGACTAAAGGCTCATTGTGTAATGGCTAATGGCCTGGGGCTGTGTTTTAAACATCTATTAGAGTAGACAGAAAGGGAGGATTGCAAACAGCTAGAGGATGGACACAGTGCAAATAACACACACACAGTCAGTGTATACACAGTGGCTTATCACCTGTGTCACTTTCTCCTTAGAGGCAAAGAAGTTATGATAGGTCAGATTCACTGTGTCGAGACCTGAGACGATGGTCAGAGTTTTGGCAAGATGGTTGCTGTCTGGGAAGTCCAGGTTGAACACGTTGCGCACCTTGGGGTGCTGTGATAGGCAAAACAGACAGAATATGTGTTGATGTGTTCATAGCCAATTGGCTCAAAATACATGGTGCCATTTTTAAGTTAACTATTTTTCATCTGTTCACCCTCTTTTTACCTAAAGAATTAAAATCATGTCTGCAGTACTTGAGCTTGTTCAACACAGGCAAATTTGCTGACCAAGACATGCAAACATATGCACACACACACATGCACACATACACACACACACACACACACACACACACACACACACACACACACACACACACACACATTCATGTGCAACACAAACAGCAGCAAGAAGACCAGTTTATTAGGTTCTGCCTTCCTGTATCTGCTGCTCTATAATCAATCACTTGCTACTTTCAGAAGTGCAGAGCTAACATTAGCACTGGAGCCATTCCCCCCCCCCAAAAAAAACTCTTCAGGGACCCGAGAGGAAGATGTTCTTGCAACAGCACCCTGACTGATATGATGCAGTGCTCTGTGCTCTCCTTGAGGGGAAAAGATTTCAGATTTCACCTCTGAACCCTCAATAAGGGATGACGATGGCTGCATATTTCAACTCTCTGTGGATGCCAGGAAGGAACGGAAAAAAGGACTACAGCTGTCAGATTTCGACTAAAAAAAACGACTCACTCACAGAAAGGTCAGATCATGACTCAGTGTGTGGTACAGTGTATGTTCACTTGTGTATGTGGGGGGGAGTAGCTTGGGTGCATGTGTCCATTGCTGTTTTTGCAAAGCAAATATGCCTCTCCTACTTATGGGCAAACTAAGGGTTTAACACCATATTTGCATGCCTGCAGAGATTCCTACATAACAAACACACCAGTTTTACTTAATTGTATCAGAGAGCAGGTTACTACATTAACTAATAATGTAATACTGTACTTACTTTGGGAAGTTTTGCATATTTTCCTGTTCTGGTATCTCTGACAGTAGCAACATCCAGGAACGTTGTCTCCTAGAAACAAGAAGCAGAGAATCATCTCAATTCAATGTAGGTGACAGTCCAAATATGGATTCAGATACAAGTCATTCTTTAGCAAAGTGCAAAAACTATGGGATTTACTTTGTTTGTGTGGAGAATATTTGACTGCAATGTTTTGAAACATTACGTAGGAGATCACTGCTTTTTTCATTTAACATTCCCATAAACGCTTTAAAGTCAACATCAGCATGGCAACATGATTCAGCCCATAACACATGTGACACACATTTTATGTAGGCTTCACTTGTTTTGTTATGTGGTGGAAACCAGAAGGTGCCTCAATAGAGAGAGAGAGAGAGAGAGAGAGAGAGAGAGATGGGGAGCCCACATCAGCACCAATCAATATTCTCCAAAAGCTGCTCTTATCTATTCACAGCTTTGGCAGATCCCAATCAAATGCAGATTACACACTCTGGATTTGAATCAGTGAAACATGAACACTTCTATTTTAAAATGCTTTTTAATCTGTCAGGTTGTGTTTGTCTGATGCACAAAAGCCATTGCATTTCTGTTAGCCACTGAATCCTAAAATGAAAGTCAACACTTCCCTACACCTCTAACATATTGTGTAGGGGCTTTTTTTATTTTTTCCCCCAGACTCTTAATATTGATTACCTTGCTTTGGTTGATCCAGTAGACATAAAAACCTTTCGGATCCATCTTCATGGTGACGGGAGCAGTCTTTGTGGAGTCCTGGATGGAGACAAGGAAATAAGTTTTGGACATTTATTGAGTTCAAATCTCTGGAAAAGAGCTGTTTGATGATGATGTGTTGATTAATTTAAAATATTATGCTGTAGGACTACAAAAGATACAGCTCAGATTTTATTGAAATATTCACTCACCTCTGACCACTTGGTGAATCTTTCTCCTTTGACCAGGTAGTTTTTGACCTCTGGAGGCTCCAGAAAGTGTCTTTTCTTATTCATTTTGTCCTTCTAGAGGGACTTTTGTGACAGCTCAATGCAATAAGTGAAATAAATCCACCATGGTCATAACCATTGACTAGCTTACTCCCCCATCTGAATCCAAAAGACTAACTAATGGAGTTTAGCGTATTGCCTCTGACTGTACTCAGGACACACCCTGAGAAATATGCATTGCAAATGAAGTTTGCAAAAACTAACAAACACGTAACTTGACTAAAGGTACAGTATAATTGCCGCTTTCAAGCTACCTTAAATCAGAAGTCTAAAATGAGCAGGCAGTATTTGAAAAAAAGAACTGATATTAAAGGGATAATTCATCCAAAGGGCAAGAGCGGTGAAAGGATTTCTGTTTGTGGTGCTGACAGAACTGAAAATAGAAGTAATAAAACGGTTAAAAGCAACATCTCTTTCCAATTGTCCATATAAAAAGTGTTGGCACTGTGTTCTGTGGCCTGAGTAACAGAGATAATGTTTCAACAGAGATGTTAAATAAATTAAATAAATATTCATATATATATGAAAAATTGTATTTACTATATTATAGTATTATTTTTATTCCATTTTTTTTCCATTTTTTGTAGGTTGTTTCAATTCTGCAATGCGAAAGAGCAAAAATCAATAAATTAAAGTTATTAGAATAAAACTAAATAAAAGAATGGAAAACCAATGATTAAAACTTAAAAACTGAGGCTCTAACATTACTAGAAATAAAAAACCTGATTAAAAAGATAGGTCAATCTTTTGTTGGTACAGTATGTTTGTTTTTTCCTTTAAAATGTTTATATAAAAAAAAAACCATCATTGGTGGTTTATCAAATGACACTCCTCCTGACTGGCTGAATGTTTGCATTAGATATTGCATTGTCTTGAGGTTAATTTGAATGATATCCAAATGACCGGGGCTCTTTTGTTGAAACAGCAGCCTAGTGTCCTGCCTGCAGTGATAAATGACACTACATTATGACCCTGACCCTAGACAGGTTGTTGTGGCATGATTTAATAAAATAGAAAGATGATGATGAATCCCAGGTGATTTGCTGTTAATGCAAATGATAGGCCTACTGTTTGTGGAGCTGTCAGCAGCCATTTATTTACATTGAACAAGAAAACAATCAAATAAGCCTGCTCTTACATCCTGTTTCCTCCATTTCTAGTGTCATTTCATTGTTTCAATGTTTTATGTTGCAGCCATACTGTAAAAACTCACATAACAGCTGATACTGATTATTGTCCTTATGATCTCTGATATGATAAAACATAGTAATGAAAACAATCAAACATCCTATAAACACCTGAATGTGTGTGCATGCCGGTCTGTGGGAGGATTGCTTGTCTGACCAACATATATATATATATATATATATATATATATATATATATATATATATATATATATATATATATATATATATACACACTACAGGTCAAAAGTTTGGGGTCACTTAGAAATTTCCATTCCACTCCATTACAGAGAGAATACCAGCTGAGATGATTTGTACTGTTTTTTTAATCAGGGCAGCAGTTTTCAGATTACATTATGTCTTTACATAATGCAAATGGATTCTCGGCTGTTGTAGAAAGAAGTGGCTGATCTTTAATGCAATATCTACATTGCCCATTATCAGCAACCATTCATCCAATGTTCCAAAGGCACGTTCTGTTAACTAATCTGATATCATTTTAAAAGGCTAACTGAGAAAACATTGGAGAACCCTTTTGCAATTATGTAAGCACATAATGTAATCTGAAAACTGCTGCCCTGGTTAAAAAAAAACAATGCAACTGATCTCAGATGGTATTCTGTCTGTAATGGCATGGAATGGAAATTTCTAAGTGACCCCAAACTTTTGACCGGTAGTGTGTGTGCAAATATAGTCAAAAGCACCTGAATGGCTTCTATAGACACCACTGGGGATAAGTGAGAAAATGTTTATCTTGTAGTTTGGGTGAACTGACCCTTAAATGATTTTCACAGTTGCTTTTCCCATAGTAATTTGGAGATGCCATTTGCTAGCATATCACCTCAACTTTATTTATATAGCACAGTTCATATAAACATGCAGACCCAAAGTGCTTAACATAGCAAAATTGAAACAACAAAGACAAAAAAATAAAATAAAAACAAAACAATTTGTTTTTTGCAAGACTAAAAATTACAACAATAAACTTACCCAGGGTTATTAAGTATCCCTGTTAGTTTATTCTTGTATTTTTTAGTCTTGCAAAATTGTATTTACTATATTATAGTATTATTTTTATTCCATTTTTTTTCATTTTTTGTAGATTGTTTCAATTCTGCAATGTGAAAGAGCAAAAATCAATAAATTAAAGTTATTAGAATAAAACTAAATAAAAGAATGGAAAACCAATGATTAAAACTTAAAAACTGAGGCTCTAACATTACTAGAAATAAAAAACCTGATTAAAAAGATAGGTCAATCTTTTGTTGGTACAGTATGTTTGTTTTTTCCTTTAAAATGTTTATATAAAAAAAAAACCATCATTGGTGGTTTATCAAATGACACTCCTCCTGACTGGCTGAATGTTTGCATTAGATATTGCATTGTCTTGAGGTTAATTTGAATGATATCCAAATGACCGGGGCTCTTTTGTTGAAACAGCAGCCTAGTGTCCTGCCTGCAGTGATAAATGACACTACATTATGACCCTGACCCTAGACAGGTTGTTGTGGCATGATTTAATAAAATAGAAAGATGATGATGAATCCCAGGTGATTTGCTGTTAATGCAAATGATAGGCCTACTGTTTGTGGAGCTGTCAGCAGCCATTTATTTACATTGAACAAGAAAACAATCAAATAAGCCTGCTCTTACATCCTGTTTCCTCCATTTCTAGTGTCATTTCATTGTTTCAATGTTTTATGTTGCAGCCATACTGTAAAAAACTCACATAACAGCTGATACTGATCATTGTCCTCCCTATGATCTCTGATATGATAAAACATAGTAATGAAAACAATCAAACATCCTATAAACACCTGAATGTGTGTGCATGCCGGTCTGTGGGAGGATTGCTTGTCTGACCAACATATATATATATATATATATATATATATATATATATATATATATCATCTATATATATATATATATATATATACACACTACAGGTCAAAAGTTTGGGGTCACTTAGAAATTTCCATTCCACTCCATTACAGAGAGAATACCAGCTGAGATGATTTGTACTGTTTTTTTAATCAGGGCAGCAGTTTTCAGATTACATTATGTCTTTACATAATGCAAATGGATTCTCGGCTGTTGTAGAAAGAAGTGGCTGATCTTTAATGCAATATCTACATTGCCCATTATCAGCAACCATTCATCCAATGTTCCAAAGGCACGTTCTGTTAACTAATCTGATATCATTTTTAAAAGGCTAACTGAGAAAACATTGGAGAACCCTTTTGCAATTATGTAAGCACATAATGTAATCTGAAAACTGCTGCCCTGGTTAAAAAAAACAATGCAACTGATCTCAGATGGTATTCTGTCTGTAATGGCATGGAATGGAAATTTCTAAGTGACCCCAAACTTTTGACCGGTAGTGTGTGTGCAAATATAGTCAAAAGCACCTGAATGGCTTCTATAGACACCACTGGGGATAAGTGAGAAAATGTTTATCTTGTAGTTTGGGTGAACTGACCCTTAAATGATTTTCACAGTTGCTTTTCCCATAGTAATTTGGAGATGCCATTTGCTAGCATATCACCTCAACTTTATTTATATAGCACAGTTCATATAAACATGCAGACCCAAAGTGCTTAACATAGCAAAATTGAAACAACAAAGACAAAAAAATAAAATAAAAACAAAACAATTTGTTTTTTGCAAGACTAAAAATTACAACAATAAACTTACCCAGGGTTATTAAGTATCCCTGTTAGTTTATTCTTGTATTTTTAGTCTTGCAAAATGTATTTACTATATTATAGTATTATTTTTTATTCCATTTTTTTTCATTTTTTGTAGATTGTTTCAATTCTGCAATGTGAAAGAGCAAAAATCAATAAATTAAAGTTATTAGAATAAAACTAAATAAAAGAATGGAAAACCAATGATTAAAACTTAAAAACTGAGGCTCTAACATTACTAGAAATAAAAAACCTGATTAAAAAGATAGGTCAATCTTTTGTTGGTACAGTATGTTTGTTTTTTCCTTTAAAATGTTTATATATAAAAAAAAACATCATTGGTGGTTTATCAAATGACACTCCTCCTGACTGGCTGAATGTTTGCATTAGATATTGCATTGTCTTGAGGTTAATTTGAATGATATCCAAATGACCGGGGCTCTTTTGTTGAAACAGCAGCCTAGTGTCCTGCCTGCAGTGATAAATGACACTACATTATGACCCTGACCCTAGACAGGTTGTTGTGGCATGATTTAATAAAATAGAAAGATGATGATGAATCCCAGGTGATTTGCTGTTAATGCAAATGATAGGCCTACTGTTTGTGGAGCTGTCAGCAGCCATTTATTTACATTGAACAAGAAAACAATCAAATAAGCCTGCTCTTACATCCTGTTTCCTCCATTTCTAGTGTCATTTCATTGTTTCAATGTTTTATGTTGCAGCCATACTGTAAAAACTCACATAACAGCTGATACTGATCATTGTCCTCCTTATGATCTCTGATATGATAAAACATAGTAATGAAAACAATCAAACATCCTATAAACACCTGAATGTGTGTGCATGCCGGTCTGTGGGAGGATTGCTTGTCTGACCAACATATATATATATATATATATATATATATATATATATATATATATATATATCACCAATGGACAGTCACAGCTGTAACAGCAGAATTGGCTAACCAGTTGAAACGTCTAGATTTGTGACAACCAGGTGCAAATGTACACTTTACTTGTAGCCATTTAATGTGTAGGGATGGAACACAGTCATGTGTCATAATTTTACTTTTTTTTGTGTATGATCAGATTTAGTGACACTGGGAAGGAAAATGGTCAACAACACACATAATTATCCACTGCTTGTAAATGGTTGGATATTTTCAGGGTAAAATCAACTGAAAATAATTGTATTTTTAAGATGACATATAGCACCTATACATAGCCTACTGAATACAATCAAGCTCATGTAAGACACAATACTTTGAGTTTTTATTGCATGGGAGTTATGTTGATCACCATCGGAGTTTAAACATATTTTTTTAATTTGGCACATCACTAGTCAAATGCTGTTGCCCATGTCCTTCACCTGTTTCACCTCTGCAGCTTCCCAGAGGACATGTGCAATGACAAATCGCGGGCACTGTCCATTGTGCTGAAATGACGCACTGTAAAGTGGCCCAGCCAACAGGTAGGATCGGGTCCAAACTAATCCAAAATCAACCAAATATCTGATATATACGGCGTTGGTTGTGCTTACAAGTGTATCAGTGGATTGGATACGCATTATATAATTCATAAATTCCGGTCAAATGTAATTAATCACCACTTTATTTTGGCTCATTGAACATATATCTAACAGACATCGTTTCCACATGGGTGCGCACTTGTAAGGTAAACACTTCGCAGCGTCACTTGGACAAATGTTCGTCCCCGCTACAACATCCTGCTCTCAGTGTGCGGCACAAGCGTCCTGATGTGAAGATGATGTGTGTGTTTTTTTGTTTTTTTTCCGAGGGCTGGTGCACAGCTGCTGCTTCTTTAAGAGCCACCGCCCGCCTCCTCTCCTGTATTTTTAGCTGAGCCAGCCACTTCATTTGCTGGAAAAGACAGACAGTTGTGTGCCGTATGATCTCACTTAGTCGTTTTAATAAATCAAATCTTATAGGCTACTGCGTATTTGCCGTGGGCCTACAGCCAGCTGTTCCTTGGAAATGTCGTATAGGATTGTCATTTGTCCTGCCGCTGTCGGATGCTGAATCGCGCAATCAGCCTGTGGATGCTTGATGTCCATTATGAAACGCAATGCTGCACTGGGTACCGAGTATTAGGCGCAGCGCTTTTTAGATCAAATGAATTACAAGAAATCAATTTAGCTGCAAAATAGTCCTGTGGTGCGGACGGGTCAAGGTGGTCCAGCATCTCCTCATCCTCTTCAGTCCTCTGCTTCTTGTCTTCTCTTGGATTGTGGATAACTAGAAGCCTTCAAGACGGAGGGGGTGGTGGAGCATCGAGGAAAAAATAGGGGCAATATGAGAGAGCGGGACTTCATGCCCAATATGGAGAGGGGCAAACCTGCTACTTATACGGGGGACAAAAAGGCTAAGATGGCTGCTAAGACTAACAAGAAGTGGGTGAGACTAGCCACTGTTTTTGCATATGTATTGTCTGTGTCCTTAGCAGCCATTATCCTGGCAATTTACTACAGCCTGATCTGGAAACCAACCAGTGCATCTTCATCTGGGGAGAAGCCGGGATTGCCCGAGGAGGTCACCCCCCCCGCAAACATCTCAACAAATATTTCAACAAGCAACAATGTCTCAGAGTGGAACTCTACACAGACTAGACAGCTACCTCTCAACCAGACCAGGCAGGGCACAGCCCCGTACAGTCAGGCGTTTCAGTGGGATGACAGAGTCGAGAGGGTGGCCGTCTCTCCGCACGGTGCTGGAGCAAAAAATGCGCACTCGCAGCAGGAAAAAGGACTCTACGCATCTTCCCACGGTCACGCAAGCGCGGGAAGATCGGGCAATGTGGGGAAACAGACACGCGCGTCTCAACCTGGAGTGAGCCACTACATTCCGTCAAGCAACAGGGAGACGCAGAGACTGGGCGACGGGGCGAATGACAACAGCGACCCCGACCAGGCGGCTGCAGATGCTGCCACTGTACCTCCAACATCTGCGAAGAGGCGAGCTGGCCTGAGAGGAGACTGATCGGGCCGCATCCGCGCCACCACACACCCCCCTCACACACACATAAACTGACCCTAGAAGGAGTGTTTTACCGAATCAGTGCCGCAGGTCGGATAACACACAGGTTTTCACCTTAACGTTTTGCAGAGCCTTTTTATGGATGCTTAACTGCATATATTAACTGGCACTCTGAACCCTCATGACTAAGAAAAGAGGAGACCTCGCTTCTCGCAGTGAACACTGTTTCCCCTTCAACACTAACTATGCGTTTTTTGTTTGGTTTTAGGCCATCTGTATGCCTTAAATCAATGTGTGTTTACTTGACCTCGGACAGCTTCTGAGGCCACTAACCTGCCTGTGCGCGTGGACAACGCTGGTATAGATATTTTGTTTAAAAAATAGGGCACGGGGTCCGGAGATGCGTTTGGTTTTGCAGGACATCAATATTTCTCACAGGCATAAAGCGCTTATAACATCACTGCCATTCCTCAGCTGGTCTAAATCAATACTGCATTTTAGCATAGGCTGTATTTTCTGTTCATGGATCAAACCTGGATTCCAAATAGAAGAACCTGCATTAATGAGTTATGCTCAGGTATGTGCATATAACCATGTAAATGTATTGTGTTTTTGGTTACATATTTGGCAGGCATACATCTTTTGGGCCTTGATAAACTTCTGGTGTAATAAGATGAATTTTTATTAAAGGTAGTAGTATAAAAGGTATAAATAACATTATCACAAGGTACAAATGAACATCCTTAAAAAATGATTAATTTCTATGGTTTTTATAATAGATCTACTGTATGTAAACCATGAATTGATAGCTGCCATTATCCTGTATGTTAAAGATATTTTATTTATTCAGAGCCAGAATGGATAATATATATTCAAATAAATGTTGGGTTTTTCCTAACATCTCACTTTTTATTTCAAAAATAAAATACAGATGGATTTAAATTAACTGTGGTTTACTTCAGGCTATTAGTTAAGTAAAGTATAATCTGCAAAACCCAAATGTTTTGATGAAGAGGTAGGTTCGACAGAAATAATAACTGTGCGAGTACAAAGAGCACTCTGTTTATGGACATCCTTGTAAGCTGGACATTTAATCAAATCATGCCGGGGGCACTTTAATAATCTGAGTGAACTGACCAGAGTGTGATCAGAGGGACTGTCTGCTTCTCGTGCAAAGAGAAGCACTCATCTTCCAGTCCGCCACAGTTCAGTCGCTGCATCGCTTACTGAAACCACTTCACACAGTCACATGTGGGGAACTATGAAGTGGAAATAAGACCAACCCTTGTGCGCCCTCTCAGCAGCATGTGAGGGAGGTGTATCGATTTGAGAGCTCTGTTGTTGCGCTGTTCAAAACAGAAAAGAACACATTACACAATACCACTTGGTGCTATTTTTGATCCAACTCTCTCTCAAAAGGAGGACTGTTTGGTGTACATACTGTATTCTAGCAGTGACAAGCATCACTCACTATCACATTGAAAATAAAACCACTTGGTATCCGCTGAGCAGCCAGTGTCTCAGAAATGTTGCACTGTGATGTAAACAGATGATAACAAGCACAGTGGTAATAATATGACAGATTTTCAGAACCAATGCCAACCTATGTGTCTGGTGAGCTAAACAGGGATCTCCATTCATCAGGGAAGACAGCATAAGATGCAAACAGACCATCATCACAGCATAAACCATACCGGAAAAATGTAATACAGAGTCCAGAACACAGTGACAGGCCTGTCAATGCTGCAGTGGTCTCTGTATATATTATGGCTTCTTGTGATATATGAAAGAAGTAATGACCGACCTACTGATGTAGTTCCTGACAGTTATTGATGAAGACTACGACTGAGTCAGGACACAGCATCTGACCCTACGACTCTTGAACCAACTCACCGAGGCAGATGATTACATGACCTGATTTAAACTCAGCAATATGTTGCGAATAGGGTTCAGTATGAGATTTGTTGTTGTGGCTCAAGCCAGGTTAGAGCATCACATGGTTTCTCTAATCGGGAAAGACCAAAGAAAACATTTATTAAATCAGAAAAAATAAATAAAAGCTGCTTGCCCTTCCCTTTTTATAATACAGATTATAAACGGTGGCTGCAGCTGTACTGCTTACTTAAATGCTAGATCAAGAAAAAGCTAAAAAAATGGCATCATCCACCAGACAATCCAAATTGAGACAATGTAAAACTATTCACTATAAAGACTGATATTCCCACAAAAAAGTTGAACTACCTGGTTAAAAATTCTTACTCCACTCCTTCACCCTCATTGAAAAAACACAGACTCTATAAATATGGAAATATTTTTAATTTCAAATGTTTGAAAAGGTTTACTCGTTCATTCGAAGTGTGGAGCTGGAGGCTTCAAGTTCCCACATCACACTGGTGAAAGTTTTATATTGGACCATGACTGGCTTTCAAACTGGTTTGTGATGTCACAAAATCATACGTAAACTCAGATTTAAGGTGAACAGAGACATTTCCCCTCTTCAGCAGATGAATGTGAAAACAGCCTCGTAGTGTCAGTGTCAACTCTGCACATAGGTACTTCTGAACAGTGAAACTCAAACATCCAAGGGAAGTAACAAAATAAAGAACACACATTTTTGAGTGGATAAGGGCTTTTCAGAAAGAAATCAGATTTGACATGTTTTGGGAGTGACACACTACAACCAAGAGACCTTTCCAACAAAGCCAGAGATTTAAATGGCTTTCAACATACCATTGTTTGAGCAAGACACCATCACAAAAGTTATGAAATATTAACATGATGTCTTGCAATACATGGAGAACAATATAAAGGCAGAAAACAATAGCTTTTTCAATTAATGAAAGGGCAAAAGCGTGGAGTGATGCTTTATAAAAACCAAAGTAAAGCGGTGTGGATAGGTAGGTACTGTGTCGTCATCTTTCAGGGAGTTTAATAATAATGTAAAAAAAAATGAATGGCATTCATTTTCCAATCATTAAAAGTTTGCAGCAGGTTGACATAATTGTATATTTCTATGATGTAGGTAATGAGGATGTATAAATATACTGTATATTCATAAGGACAAAGAAAGATATGGTATTATTATATAGGATTAAATGAAAACTACAGAGAAAATATGTTAAAAGGTCAATTGGGGCTAACATTGAATACATGACTAAAGCTATACTGTGAGGTGGGACACAGTTGTGCATTGCCAGACATTCCTCCACAGCGCTGCGGAGGAGGGTCTGGCTAGTCCACACAGCATTCTGGGATGGGAGAAAAACGTTGTTTATTGGCATTTGCTTAAACCAATCACAATCATCTTGGGCGGTGCTAAACGCTGGACAGAGCCCCAGTGTCGCTGCAAAATAGCCTCGGGAAGGAACTTGTTTTGGTGGAACGTGTATGTTCAAAGGTTGTTTTAGTCGTGCAACAGAAAACTCAGCTTGGACAGATAGTCTAGCTAGCTGTCTGGATTTACTCTGCAGAGATCAGTTAACCATAGTCTTCATAAATCGACCGGAGTTTAAGATTCCAACACAAAGAAAGCGGAAGGTAACGAACATCCGCCCGAAAAGAGTGACATACGGCGGAATTTCCGGCAGCATCAGAGCAATCCCGGAAGTGGAAGACTAAGTGGGACATAATAGCCTTGTTTCCACCAAACAGTCCAGTTCAGTTCGTTACACATTAGAACAGTAATTTTTGCGTTTCCATTGTCAAACGTTGTGGATGGTACCAACAGAACCGCTCAGTTCCGTCCTGTTTTTTTGTTACCCCTCTGTTAAGGTATCTAGCACTAAAAGGTGGAGCTAGAAACACTGCAGTCCACCATTGGTACAGACGTTACTCCGTACAGGATACCTACGGTTCTAAAGGTACTATACTAATATATATAAATATGCCTATAAATAAAGCTGCCTTACTAAAAGTGTTTGATGGAAACGCAGCTTAAGTCTGGCCCAGGGGGGGATGACGCACACGCTCAGTGGGGACTGCCAACCTGTCTGTGTGAGGTTCTGTCAGGGTCGCAGGGCCGGGCCAGACCTCACTTCCACTTAACCTACATCCATCAAATGTAATGAAACACCTCGAGAGCCTCCGACTGTTACCTCGCGGTGTATATGGCTAATAGATGGCATCATAGACTCAGGAAGAACATTATTATAGCAATTCAGATTTTATCTAAAATTCAACATTTGGGACATATGCTTATTCAATTTCTTCTCTCTAAAGCTTACAAATTAACACAATATATCTTGTTTGTTCAATCCGTGCAAAAACTGACATGTTGTTTTTACACGTGATTATGTGCCGGGCTATTTCTTGGCCGGACACAGTGACTTCCTGGAGTCTTGTTTTCACCACGAGGTTGACAAAATACATGTTGTTAGCACTTACATCTCTACGCACTAGTACTGTGACACTGAACATGCTTTTTGTTAAAAAGGATCCTCCAAGGATCTCCCAATTTTGGATGATATCTAGCTCTTTTTTGAATGCACTTATTGTAAGTCACTTTGGACAAAGGTGTCTACCAAATGAATGTAATGTGGTGCAACGTAAATGTAATATAAGTAGTAAGTGAGCTTTAGAGGTGCTAATGGGTGAATGTTGTCACCTTTTGACAGAGCCAGGCTAGCTGTTTCCTCCTGTTTATAGTCTTTATGCTAAGCTAAGCTAACCGGTCGCTGGCTGTAGCTTCAAATTTGCTAAACACGTATAAGAATAGTATCAATCTTATCATCTTATAACACTTGTTTTGAGAGCATTTTTTTCCTAAATCTGGAACTATTGCTTTATGCTAACTACCAAATCAATCTGCAGTCAAAGTTAGAATGAACCTTGAGCATTATCGTAGCCTGATTTAATGACAGTAGAGAGAAAGCTGAAGGATTCTGTGTGTTCTACAATGACAGGTCTCAGCACCCCCTTGCTTTTAAGCTACGTTGCTCAACAGTTGAGCTGATTTTTTTCATCAGAAAGGCAAGCTGACATAATCCTACACTGCACTTCAATCCTCTAACAGCCTACAGGACTCATTTTCATAATATCAACACCCCCACTCAGAGTGATAGAGAAAGACTATCTCTATGGTTCTGCCCCACTGTAGTACTGTACTATTGCGTCAGACCCTTCAAACTGTTAGCTTAGTTAGCACCAAAGTGAACCAGGAGTGTTGAAACTGTGTTTTTACGATATCATTTGCAGGAATCAAAAACCTTCAGGCTTGTGTTAAAAAGAATAACTATAGAAAAACAAAGCGTTGCAGTTCATTTTCAAGGAGAATGAGCCTGCTGTAATCACGGTAGGTCACAAGCCCAAAAGCCTCAGTGGCAGAAGGCTGCTATGGAGATAGCCTTGGGAGGAGATAATTAAAATAGTAGCACCTATGGGAGGTCCCCCCTGTAGGACTGAGAGGGAGTGTTTCCAATGCAACAGCCCTGCAGAGAGCTCATCTGAAATTAATCAAATCCAGCATGAAGGCAGGCTCAGTGAACCGAGATATAACGATATGGACTGTTGATGCCGCAAAGTGCTCTACATTTCTGTCACATCTGCCCTCTTTTCTCTCTGACACTCACCACAGTGGCCTTGTTCTTTTCTTAAGATGTAACAACTCTCCAGAGATAGGATTGCATACATATTTGTGGTGCATTAGTGAGTGAGGGGCAAGGGAGGGAGAGAGTAGGAGAGGCAGTGACAGTGCAACAAAAACGATGCCAGTCATGATTTGAGAGTTTGAAATACAGAAAAACTTTATTGATGTCCTGTATGCCTCCTTCCAAACTGATCTACAGTAAATTAAACTATGTTGCACACAGATTTAAATTAGCATGGATCACACCTTGACACACACACACACACACACACACACACACACACACACACACACACACACACACACACACACACACACACACACAGGCACTCACAATTATTCCTTCCTTTATGAGTGTATGTGGGAAAAAAAAAAAAATGGACAGAAGTGGACACCCAGGTGCAGCAAAAGCAAAAAACCCTCATTAATTTGACATTTAAGCGAGGTTGACAATGCAGATATCTAATAACTAAACGCTAAACAAGGACAAAATGCACAACTGTTCTATGGTTGTAGGTCCTAAATTTCATTTCACTAAATTGAATCCCACAGGGAATTTTCAATATTTCACAGGTAATCTGTGTGACCTGTTTTTCAAACAGATGTTCCACCCTTTCAAAATCCATATATAATAAAAATATAAAAAGGCCCCTTCTCTTTCTTTCTTGATGGTTAGATTTGCCCAAAACTGTGTGACTTGCTTGTTGGTTTTCCCAGTGTGCTTCTCCTAGATTCCTGATTATTTGTATTTTATGTAACCACAGTTGAAGCTGACAGGGCCCCGAAGCTCAGAGCATGTCCACTATGTTCTCTACTTACGGTTACATAACTGTTTACTATATTGTAGCACTGACGAAAGCCAAAAACCTATTCGAGTAGAGTCTTGTAAGGCTTCTTATTATAGTTGTCACTTGATACCAAAAATAAAGTCATAAACTGGCAATAAATACAAACAAATCCATACTTGTCACAGAGCAAAAACAGCTACCATAATGCACATAGACATTGTTTAGATTTGTAAAAATCATTCTAGTTAACATTCTGTTGTCCAAGTGGAGAGGCAAATAAATAAAATCAATGCTGATGCTAAATTGTTAGTACAGTACATGTAACAATACTGTATGTTAAGGTACAAGCCATGAAATAAAGGTACACCTTCAATACTTGAAGAAGCCGATATGCAAGGCACAACAATCAACAATCATCAGCTTTTCAAAAATATTAGTTGTCTTTCATGATTATAAAAGAGAACAAATTACAAAACAATGCCAAAAAGGGAAATGCAGCTGATTCCCAGTGTTTTGACTGTGGACTAAAGGCTAAACCCTCAAGGCTGTCGGTCCCACAGGGGCCAAAAGCTTCTACAGAGCAAAAGGTTGGAGACTGTTATGTTCTGAGACGCCTAACACTGGTTGTTTAAAAACAGCATGAGCAAACTATTAAAGAAATTAGTTGACCAAATCAGTTTTTGATTCACTAAAGGTTGACTTAAATGTCTCTGCTGTCCACTGTTTAAATTAATACAATTACAGACATAACTTAAAATTCAATATTAGGAAGAAACAGAGTCTGAGGAAGACCAGATAATTGGGATTCAGCTGTAAAACTGTGCCAATTTCAAGGAAAACAGTAACAATGTGTTAAAGGGCAAGTTTGAGATTTTAGTTCTACAGTGTTACTGATTACTTATCAAGATTTGGCACATTTTTTATGCAAGTAATGTGGATTTTGCTATTACTTGACTGTTAGCTTAAGGGGTACTCCAGCAATTTAAATCTGTATTTTATAAAGTTGGGGGACTTTGGAGACACAGATTAAAAGAGAATAGTCTGAATCTATGTAGCAGAGGCTGAGATATCCTGACTTTAGTCCCTAGTACAGGTCAAGCTACAAAAACCCTGGATACTACATTTCCTATAATAAACTTAGTAACATTTCTTGTTCATTTGTGAAGATTATCTTGCTGAACAAAAAGTATCATAAACTTTTGTTTGCTGCAGAGCTTATTTTCTGCAATAATCCAAAATCAATAATCTTTTTGTCGAGACAACCAGGGCCACGCTAACCTCATGTGTTGGAAAAAGACAAAAATAAGTCATCCTTGCAACACTCTATAAGACAATCTCAAAAATCTCAAATGTGCCCTTTAATAGTGTATTGATTTCTAAATTGGTGAAAGGCCATTGACTGATGGAAGCTTTTAATAAACAATATCTACTCAAGTGTAGAGTGTAGAAATTCAGACTCTACTGTAGCTCTGTCACTACCGAATCATCATATAATACAGACTTCATTTATTTAAAATACCTCTAAGGCAGAATCAGGCACTAGATCATTTGACAGTGGCTGAAGTTTTTTTTCAAGGGCTATCTAAGTGATTAGTTAGCCTCCTGATATGTACCTTGAAATTTTCATACAAATGTAAACATTCAATGATATTGCACTCAAGCAGTGTACTAACATGCTGAATAATGTGTCAGTATGCATACTTTTATACTCATAAAGTGCTTGGATGTAAAAAATATTTGAGCAGGAAAGACGTTTCCTTCATCAAATTTGTTGACAATTTGAAAACTTCCACAGGTGGGACACGCCACAGCAAAAAGTAAACCATTGTTTTGTGTAAAAGCCACAAACAGGGTACCTCAAATGAGCTACCTGAAGCAAAATGCAAATACAAAGAGGCAAGGCTCTGTGTCGCTGTGATTTGGTTTCAGTATTTACATCCTGAAAACGTCAAACAATCTTCCCATGCTCTCTTGCCTGCAAAAAAAGAAAGAAATGCACACAAAAGTATTAGTTAAAGCTGATTTCTTTTCCATAATTCAATGATTCAAGCAGGTGGTTATATAGTAGCTGTTTCAGTGGTAGATGAGATAAAGGCATTCTCTTATGAGACTATTTCTGCTGCACTTCAACAGGCCTCAGAGGTGGGGAATGTAATGTACCGAAATTGGATATCACACGGCTGCAGTGCATATTTAGTGCCTGTCTCGTCCTCCTTATCCATTTAACTCATCATCCATTTGCACATCCCTCCACCAGTCCATTAACACATCTATTGATTCTCCCATCCCTCTTCCTGTCTCGCACACTGACCTTGTCATTGCTGGTGGAGTGTGTTGGGTGTGTTTCCCCCGACTCCAGGCTCAGGACAGACAGGCCGGAGTCTATTAGTTCCTCTTTGAAAGAAAACCAACGTTAGCTTAGGTATATACCATCCAGACGTAGAAAAGTCAGAGCCGTTTAAGCTATTGCATACCTGTGTTTGTGTTGCTGATGTTGCACTTGGCAAGCTCTACAGGCTTGACAGAGCTCTCTGGCAGAGAGGTACAGGCTTTTTCAACAGAGGGGGAGCTGGGAGCTGTGGAGAGGGTACTGTCTTTTTTAGTACATTCAGTTTCAGAAGCCTGCTGCTGGGCAACAGAAGGAGCAGATGGACCACCTCCCTGATCCTGAGGACTAACATCGCACTGCTTGGCATTTTCAAGAGGCTGCTGTGGCTCCTGCACTTTGTGTTGTTTATTACGTGAGGAAGCTTTAAAGGAGCTCGCACTCATTGATTCTGAGCTGGCAGAGTCCTGAGAGCCTGTGGTTTGCCTTGTGCGAGCCTCCAGGTTGAGTTCTTCTGAGAAGCGTACTTTCTTCTCCGAACCCCGAGCGGGCGAGGCCTCTGCCTTCTCCTGAGTGGGGGCATCCTCTCTCAGGGTAGCTGTGGATCCACTTACCTCCTCAGATGTACTGGGCGACAGCTTCATTTTCGAGCCCTCTTCTTTCTGATCTTCTACCTCAGTGTCTGTGAGGGCGTCGAGTTCCTCCAAGAATTCCTCTAATGTCGTGTCAGAGGACTAAAGGATGAGATTAGAACAACAAATCATTTATTTCCTCTTTAATAACATTTATGAACAATGTCATGTTTACACACACACAGATTCGATATCTCACCTGTAGGTTCTCTCTGTCTTCATTTGCCTGCCATCTAAAGAACAAAGGGACTTTTATTAAAAGCCACTCTGTAACAACTTACAAAAAGTGCGTTTTTATTTATTTCTCCATTACCATATGCAACTTAAAATAAACTATGACAGTTTGGGAAATGCGCTTATTTTGCTTTCTTGCCGAAGATCAATACCACTCTCATCTCAGAGAGTGGTCTTAATCTTCTCATCTAACTCTCGGCAAGAAAGTGAATAAGTGCATTTCCCAAAATATCAAACTATTAATTTAACATTGCATAGTCAAGTCAGAAAAAGTAAAGGAAGAGAAAAGTGGAGATAGAAAGCTGTAGGTAGGTTAGCTCTAGTTAGCTTTGGTCTCAACTGTTGTAGTGGCCTGTTGGCGGCCTCTCTTTACACTGAAATCTATTGTCAGCCTGATAACAAGAATCCGTCCGGACACATCTGACCCTTCTTCTGACCCTTACCTACTTCCATTACTAGAGAGGAAATCATCTGGCACATTACACTTTCACACTAAAATGGCCTTTTTGGGATATGGGCAATGCTTGTGTAACAACACACCCTGGAAGCCTCCTCACTACCCAGCACAGTAGCTTGTTTTACATCAGAGGAAAGCTGGAGGAGAAAAAAATGAATGCAGTGAGACACCAATGAGGCCTTCTGGGTTATTAAGTCAGCTGCCACAACTTCTAAATCAAGCCTCATGACATCTAGGGGAATTTGTACATTAGGGCACAGTGCAAGAAAACAACAAAGTGCCTTCCCACATTCGTTTCATATATTTCATTAGTCATAGTATGTTTTCTCATAACAGGCTGTGGTGAGAGACATATCATTAGTTGAATCAACTTTAACATCAGGCTGCTGCGTGCGTGGCACTATTTTTTTTAGATGTGACTGACCTCCTGGCTCTCCCAGTCAGACGATCTATGCCTTTTGCTTTACTGCTCATCACAAGCACGTTTTTGGCTCCCTTGTCTTTTCCTCGCTTCTCGTGACCTAGGACAGAAAATACAGAAAGTTTAAGTCACAGTTAAATTACACATTACATAAAAAAACATTTCTCATTTCTGTTGAGACAGTACATCTTTAATTGTTTCCTCGCTGTGTGGGCTTACATTTCTTTTTCTTCCTAGCAGATATCCCACCAGTTTACCCAGTTCCTACCCAGTAAACCTTAACCTTAATAAAAAAAAAGGATAGCTGCAAGATGCTCTCCAAATGCAGTTTCACTGAGACTTCAGACTGACTACCCCACCTGCCCTGGACTGTCCTCTTCGAGCATTTCGTCCACCTGGAATAAAAAATAAAAAAAAAATGGATTAAATAACAAGGAAAAAACGACAAAGATAATGAAACACATCATGTGGTCATCATATTGTAATGTGAAAGGTCTTATTCCTAATGTTCTCACTTTGGACTGTGTGAATGTCTCACCTCTGCTAGAAGGGCCCCAGTCTCTTTCAGGGAGGGATTTGTCTGAAAACCTAAAAGTGAAGGTTCAGTTAAGACAGAAACAAAAAACAATGTAGGCAGTGTCTTGGTCATGTCTCAAAATAGTTCATCACTTTTTGGTCAGGTGACATAACAGCCCATCTCCACCCCATCAACAGGCTCTTCTGACATTCAAGTATCATTAGCGTACATGTATTATGTAAATTGAGATTCTGCAGAATCACTGAGAGGTTTTGCTCCATGAGTCATACCCATTGCATTTTACATCCAAGGAAGCCATCTACATTGTTGAATCAAAAACACATTTCCTCTTCTATTCTTACTCGAGGGCCTTGTTGTTTAAGCCTCACCAAATAAGGCAAGGAATTCCATCCCTTATCTCAACCTAAAATTAGCTGCTCCTCCCTTGTCTCTTTACATTTTAATGCTTCTTTAAACAGCACATTCATTTACTCTGCAACTCTTTGTACCGCAGCCTGGTTAGTTTGAAATCTAACAAACACTTCAAATGAATGGGTTCTTTCCTCCAGTCAGTTTGGGATGCTGAGTCTTTACAATGTGAGAATACACAATAAGTTATGCTAACGGAGGACATGTAGTCTAAGCACCTCATCGAATGGATTCTTCCACTGAATCATCTAACTAGAAAGAAAGAGGATGTTGTTCAAGGTTAGTTTTTTGTTATTTACATCTGCACTGGAAGTGGTGAATGGAGCTTTTCACTAACTTCAGAAGTAAAGAAGAGAGAAGCACATTTTTGATTATTAAAATAACTGCTAGCTAGGCATGGGGATTAGCTAATATCTGGTTAATTAGCAGACCACATTCAAAAAGAAGGTACTATATTATTACAGTCTAGTTTAGCATAAAGGCTGGAAGCAGGGCAATTAGCTAGCCTGCCCCTGTACGACGGTAACAAGAAAAGAAAAAAACATTAATCTAGAAAGACAATGCACAAAACATGTACATTTGTGGCCTAGAAACAACATAAAAATAAATTGTCATTTTTAAATTTAAAGATTAAGTTTAAGATTAAAAAGATTAATTAAGATAAAAAAATCTGAATGTATAATATATATACAACTTGTGATCTTTAGACTAGATGCTGGTAGGCATAATGTTTACCTTTGGACAGAGCCATGCTAGCAGTTTCCAGTCTTTATCCTGCAGCGGCTGAGCTAAGATAGCCGTCTGACAGACATTAGAGTGGCATTGATAGAAGAAAAAAAACCTGAAGGGGGATTATTAGCACTATGCCAACATTATTAAATTACATGATGTAAGTTTAAAGAAAGTTGGAAAAAAGTACTGCATTTATATATTTTTTATTTAAATTAGAAGGTTAAAGTAAAAGAATGAAGACTTTTTTTAGATCTTATTTTATAACAAAGTGTACTGTATAACTAAGGGGATTGAAGACTAGTGGTTAGAGAAGTAGATTTCCAATTCCTAACTGGTCAAATAACACTCTACTCTCCTTTAACCACCAAGTGGCCATTGGGAAGATGAGTGTGAATATGAAGCTGTGCATTGGTGCAGAAGATTCAAAGGTTTGGTCAACATTTCCTGGAATTGAATTCTCCAATATCAAAAAAAGAGGGAGCCAATGAAATATCACCCAGCTGCAAGAAAACTAAGTGCCATGGGAAGGCTGAGTGCTAAAAAGTCTTACATGTTCTCAGTTTTGTCCACGTCCCACGCCCTCCTCCACTGACCCTTGGCGTTTTTGTGGCGTGCCACTCTTTCCCTGTCGATCTGCTCGCGCTCTTTCTTCCACCGCACATACTCCTCCTGCTCCTCTTTTGACGTGGGGATGTTGAGGTCTGTGCTGCCCTGCAGGCTTTCAGGCTCCTGAGCAGACACAAAACAGTTTATGGTATTTTAATGCATGAAAACAAGTTGCCCTCTTAATGTACATGTATATCATGTTACTGTCCACTCATCAGTGATGAAGAACTGGCATTCAAACATGACTAAATTAAACACCCGCACCAAGGCAAGGCAAGGCAGCTTTATTTGTATAGCACATTTCAGCAACAGGGCAATTCAAAGTGCTTTACATGAAAACAGATAAATAAATTAAAATCAGATAAAACAGATAAAACACCACCACCTGAGTGCCACGTAATAATACATCTGAAGCATCACTCTACACAGTAATCAGCAGTGAAGCTCAACAATAGCCTCACATTAAGCATGGGTGGTCATAAACAAGAACAGCTTCTCATGTCTAAACAAATAACGAAACAGCAACAGAGCAATATACACATCTGTAGGGTTCAAAAGGAACAAACAACAAAATGTCTAGTATTTTCATGCATCTTACTTTACTGTGAATGTCAAACACTTCATCACTGTAAATACTAATGATGGACCATTTGTGTTGGCTCCAGTCAGCTTCCATTTGAGTACAAAAAGCTTCTTGTTTGTCTACCGTGATGACTGCAAAGCAACACAATCCAATCTTTGGAGACAATATTCCAGGAAAAGTGCAGTGTAAAGCAAATGCAATTAGGTCCCCTTCCTCCATTCCCCTTTTAACCTGTTTATTGATTACTGTGATGAGAGCAGAAAGGATTGCTTGCTAACACTAAAGAGAGATCTGATGCAGGCTCTTTAACACATCAAAGGGGACAGAGGCCGTGTGCTCTTGTTACAAAGCCCTGGAGCGGACCTGGACTACAAACACTGCTGTGCTCCAAGGGAAACCATGTTAAAGACAAGTGATCGCTGAGAGAAAGTGCTCATCAGTGGGAGGTTTTTGTTTTTTTTATACAGCAGGAGGGAGATGATGCTGTTTAGAGAACATATACAATTGTGTGAGTAAAATGGAAAACAATGTGCATATTATGACAGAGAGAGAAATAGCACAGTGCCAGTAACCATGATGGGTGATGTTTTCCCTTCAGGTGTGGACTAATCACAGCCAAGTAAACATGTTGCCTTCCTGTGTACAGTTGTTGGAGAACATGGCATCTGTGCTCATCCCTCTGTTTTCCATCCCCCCACCCCTTCCTCTCCTCTGACCGCTGGAGGACGTCAGGGGCCACAAGGGAGGGTGCTTCTCGCATGTTCCAACAGGCAATCTCCTGCTGACACCCCAGCCGCCCTGCTAATTAGCACTTTTTAATTTCTTGCCTCTGTGAGGCCTCGCAGGGGAGGTTGTCAGGAGCCAAGGCAAGACGTTACAAAGTGAGTCTGGCCAGGGCTGAGAGAGAGCAGGGATTTAGATAGCTTGGTACATGGTCAATACAAATGATCATGCTCTTATTCTCAACTGCTGAACTGCCTTCTCTCATCCTCCAAAGCGGCACTGGTTTAGGCCTGAAAATGCCAGGTTTCCAGTACATTTGTTAAACAAAGCAGCTAACAAAGCCAAGGGCTGTCTGACCTTTACCCCTTACACAACACCTAAAAAAACAACTCAGCATGGTATTTCCTTGAGCACTCACTCGGCTCGGGCTGCAAAGCAGGCAGGGTACAGAGAGGCAGAGAGGCATGAACAGCATCACTTGTCATGTAGCGTAATCGGTAAGCCTTTGAAGCCCGCCCTCCCGGACTCCCTAATTAGCCTGTTTGTCGCACGCCTGATCTGTGAGACAGCTCTGAGCTACTCCAGCAACGTTAACATGCAAGCCAGCAGGAAGCACATGGGGACACTCTAGCGCTAGAGAAGAGGGGGATACGTGCATGGTAACGTGCTGTGCCTGTCTGCATGTGAGTGTTTGTGATAAGGAGGATAGAGGTGCATATTGCATTTCTCTTTGTTTGTGTGTGCTCACACAGTGGTGATGTCATATGGAAACCTTGTTATTTTACATTTGTTTTCATCTCAGTAAATCAGGTGATCACTGGGAGTTGGCGATACAACCTGAACATATTAGAGATAGTGACAATATGCACGTTAATATATAGTGTGTGTGTTTATGTCAACTGAGGCATTACGGTACCTGGCATTGCTCTGAAAGCCTGTGATGCTCCTCAGCGTGCTTCTGCCCTTGTTTAACCTCATCCTGTCACAGAGGAGAGACAACAAAAAAAGGAAGATGAGCATAGCAACAATAAGCATGACACAGCAAACTGTTGCCAGCCAATTAAACATGGTTGCAAAGAGTCACATTATTGCCACCATAAACAGGGCAAGCACATCATGCGAGAGCACAGACACGTCTATTGAGAAGGATTACTAAGAGGCCTACACTGCCCCTAAGTGGACTAATGGCGCTACAGTGTAATTTGGTCCTTGTGGCTCAGTATTAAATGTCCACTCTGCAATGAGGTCATCAGAGAAGAGTGCAGAGTTTGCAGCTGGTCGCATTTCATTGGTTTGGAAAATTAAACTCATCTTATTACAGGTAGAGAATTGTGTGAATTTTGAGTTTATTTCTGACTCCAAAGATGTGTTCCGGTGAACACAGTGGATAAGTCATGTTGCCATTAGCAGCAACACTTGTATGGGGAAATGACAATAAATGCTGGACAGAGTGCTCTGGTGCATCTACAGACAACAACACCCATATGCACACTCGTGCACATTCTTCTACCCACACCCGAATGTAGCCTGGCTTACACACAAACACAAAAGACCCCTGACTATCTTGTTTCTTTTTTTCTTTCTCCTCTCACTCCTTCTTCCTCTCCCTCTCTGACCCTTTCCTGGCACCTCGCCAGGCCTGTCTTTTTGGCAGCATAATGAACCTTTTCAGAGTGAGAAGGCAGTCGAATGTTAATTAGATCTAATCGGTCCTTTCAGGATGGTGGGAATGGGGAAACAATCATGCCAGAGGAGAGCAGACCACTTAAGGTTCCAGAGAGGATAAATGGAGGCTGGAAACACACGGTGGGCTGCCAGAAGTCTCTCCCCTTTTTTTCCCCCGCCCCCTTTTTTCTCACCCCCTCCCTTTACTTTTCCTTTCTCCTGTCTCTCTCTCTCATGACTGTAAACTGACAGTCTAGTCATTGGGTACTTCCAGGCATTACAATCTGCTTGGGACACTGCCAAATAATCACGCTCGTCTCACAGAGTCATTATTTATTTCCAGGGTGTCCCACACATTCGAAAACTATTTCAGAGGCAGGGCAAAACCATATGTAAATGTGTAGCTCATCATGGATCTTTTCCATACAAATATCTCTCATTTCTAAACACTTGCAGATAGAGCCATGACATTTTTTTCCTCCCATCAACACCCTTTTGCAGTGTTTTCCCTGCAGCTCTCATTAACCACAGTAAATAATACTGGTTTTGTAAACAGTGACCACATGGAAACCAGGTCTCTGGGATTCACAGATGACTGGTGCACTGGAGCGCTGGCTACTGTTCAAGTGCTGATTCAGTCCATGTGATAAATAAAGTCGAACAGACCATGCGGGCCAGAAATAAAGGCAAAGAGAACAGCGTGTTCAGCCCATAGATTTAGTGCACATTAACTCAGATGGGCCAGTGAGCGCTTAGTGTATCAGCCAATCAGAGGCAGATGTATACATACATATTTAGCAAGAGCCTCCACTGGCGTTGTGTCATTAGACCCCTCCCGCAACCAGACTGTGTCTGTGTTTACAGTGGTGAGGATCAGCTGTCTGTGCTGTGCATTAACTCAGTGATTGAGCAGCTTGTGTGTGTGTGTGTGTGTGTGTGTGTGTGTGTGTGCGTGTGTGCGTGTGTGTGTGTGTGTGTGTGTGTGTGTGTCAGAGCAGCTGTTCCAGAGTTTCTACATACCCAGGGGGCTTTAGGTCAATGACAGTGTGGCATTTCACAGCCTAGCCAGTGGTGCATGTGCACATGTGTCTCTGCCTATCCGCATTAAACATGGAATCTGAGACCTACAGTATGGGGAAGCTATTTGATGTTAAACATGCCATCTCCGATCTCATACTACCGGTAACAAGGCCTTTTGTTAGGACAAGAACTATTAAAGCATCAATCTATTTTTAATGGCCCTAGAGGGACACTGTGAACCTCACAGCCTGTTCCATACGCCTGAAGGCATCTACACCCAGAGGTTGAGTGATTTTTCTTTTGCTAAAAATACAACAAAAGCTGCTTAGCGGGTGAAAGGAAGATAAATAACCATCAGACCTGAGTGGGATTACACAAAAAAGTAGAAGCAGTCATTCAGGCCTTTTGAAGGTTAAAGATGTAGTTCTACAGTGCATCTACTTAACCAACAGCTCTATAGTAGCCCCCCTCCTTTAATCCCACACCAGTCAGTCACAGCCCCAGTCCACCTCCTGTCCACAAACCATTGTGCTCCATCACTGGAGGGGTGTGGCCAGCCGACATGTCTGACATCTATGTAAAACATGTCGGTGCAGCACGAGAGAATGAACAAAGGGGGATGAGAGAGTGGAAACGGACTGGAGGATGCATGCCGTTTTGTAAATGCTGAAGCGAGGATCACTGGAGTGTTCAGAGTGTCTGATTCTGACCTGTGGTGCTGTGTCTCTCTTGGTCATGTGAATTGGCTGCTTGCCCCTCCCCACTGACTCCACACGCCTCGCCTGTCTGTCATCTGTAGGGCTCTTGATGTCTGCAGGGCCTGGCCTCTTCTCTGGCCTCTCACTCACCACCCTCTTACCCTGGAGAGACAGTTATTCATATTAGGGTATCATAACTGTAGCCATGTGCATGTGCCGGTCCTTATCATGTCCAAAATGTGCACAAGAATGATTCATTTGAGGGTTTACATTACTAATATGCAATAAATAACAATCATTCATGTGCAAAAAACATTTACCCCTGCCTCTGTACAGACACATTCATAGACAGAGGGTTTTGATAGCGCTAGCACAAACCTAAACTTTAATCCAGCAGCTCTCTGATTGAACAGTATTACATGCACATTTTTAGCCATGCTAGTGGCGTGTCTTTTTGTATAGCTATGTCAGTCTGCCGGTCAGCCCACCACACTTCAGTCCACCAGAATGAAATATCTCAACAACTACTGGATGCATTGCCATTAAATGAGGTACAAATATCAACGGTGCCCAGATAATGTATCCCAATGACTTTGGTGATACCCAATACTTTGGTTTATGACCAATTACCTGCAAAACTAATGATATTCCCTTCAGCCTCAGTTATTTGTGTTTACTGTTTATTAGCTAATGTTAGCATGCTAACACGCTAAACTTAGATGTTTAACATGGTAATTATTACTTGATAAACAGCAGTATTCTAGCATTTATATTGTGAGCATGTTAGCTTGCCGATGTTATTAGCTCAAAGCACTGTTGTGGCTCACAAAGCTTCTAGCCTGACTGTAGTCTCTTAAGTCTAATGGACTACTTTCACAGCTTGGTTGAGCAGAAAACAGGCATATTTAGCCTATTTTGTTAACTACACCATGAGTAAATACTGTAGATTCATTCAGTTGTGGTACTGACTAAGGCTACATCTACTCTTCACTACTACGTTTTCATTTTTAAGCAGCATTTTTGAGACAAAAACAATATCTGTCCATACAGGAATATTATCTCTAGTAACAGAACTATTTTCCATCCATATTAAAAAGTGTCTTAGAATGCATATCACATGACCACTTGCTTACACTGGGCACGTGCGTACCGGTGTAAACAGGAAGCAGATTGTCTGAGGTTACTCTGCAGTTGAAAATCATGGATGTTTAAGTTGAAAATACAGAAAATACTTTGGAGAAAGAACAACAATGGCGAAAAGTAAGACAAAGGACTTATTAGCTTGGTTACTCAAAGGTATGTAAACCTACCTAACCTGACTGACGTGCATCGTCGTTTCCAAAGGTCTTTGTTTGTGCTTGTTCACACTACAAAGCAACCCCGGAGTTTTCTAACTAAAGCAGCAGTGTTTCCAAATGTCTCCGTTTTAGTCAGAAACGCCGGAGTATTGTAGGTGCGAGGCGCAAACGCAGCAAAAGATAGTCATTTTTAATCCAAAACGTAGTAGTGTAGATGTTACCTAAGTAAGGGTACTCAGTTAGACAGAAATCTTAACATGCTTTGATTATTAGCCCAATTCAAACACCAAAGAGTGCACTGTTAATTAAAAACCATAAAAATATTAAGTAAACCTTCTGGACCTGCTGAGTAGCAGATATACATACAGTAATCTCAACTATAAAAGCTCTGACTTTAGCAAACTGTTTGTTGTGAGCTGAACATTTTCTCATAGTGCCATCGAAGCTTCAACCATGGTTCTAATATAAATGAAGGTCTTGTTAATAGATCATATTATATAATAACCATAATATTTTCAATTCAGTAGCCTCAAATTGTGTCTGTTGCCTGTCCCATCTTAGCTAGGAGGGCACATTTTTGCATATGCATCATAAAGTCTACACTGCATATCCATCTTTCTAAGTGCTCCTGCTATCGTACTTGTTCTCTTCCTAAAAACCTGTTGGTTGAATGCTTATTACATCGCTTTCAGCTTGGTGTAATGTGACGACCCCAGCCGTCGTCACAGTACTTATTGATTTAAATGAGGAATTGCTTTTTTGTTATTCTTTCATTTATTGCAGTAAAACTACAGGGGTTTTGGGGTCTCCTATATTTGGAAACTGGCTCTGCAGTGTATTTACCTTTTTGCCAGCCATGGTGACCATTAGCTGCTTCCTGTGGCCTTTGCCAGCACCCTGCAGAGGGCCTTCTCCCCCCATATCAGGCCCGGAATCCTGCTGTCCTTTCCCAGCAGGTGAACCGCCGCTGAATGGCTTCGTCACCACTACGCGACTGTCCTGCTCCCACCCAAAGACACAAACATGTTATAAAATATTCATATAGTTTGTAGCATCTTTTCCTCAAAAAGAATTGTAACTAAAATGTGCTGTCAGCAACAATGTGTTGCTGACATTAGCATTAGTTTGTCAAGTATTTTTACAGTTCTTAAGGCTGTCACTTCATATTGAGAAACTCACACTGGTAGACTTGCAGATTGTGATGGTAAGATCCTCAGCTTTGCCCTTGCGGCTCTGCAGCGCCATTCCTTCCTCTTCTGCCCTTTTCCTGTCCTCCTCCACCTCCTAAATGCAACTCAATGATAAGAACAGACTAATCAGGAAGCCTGAAAGAGCATCAGGCTTTCACAGAAAACACACATGCCACAGACTTGCATATCTACACCTGATGACGATGCTGACAACCAGAGAAATGTTGGACTCCACAGAAGCCTCTGTGCCTGCGAGCACTTTAACCTTACCTTGTGCCTCTTCATTAGTGCTTCATTCTTCCTGCGGAGAGCCTCAATCTTCTTGTCCAGCTCCAGGTCCCTTTCATTATCCCTCTTGGGCATAATGTCACTGGGGGTCTGGGAAGAGACACATCAAACCCTTAATACAATTAAAAGATACACTCACATTTCAAAATTAGGTTTACTATGATATTTGAGTCTAGGGTACAGGTGTGAAACTTTTCGTTTTACCTTACTTTGAGAAAAATTTACTTTTTTCTACAAAATGTTTTTCTTTTTTTTTTTAATAAAAGAAGCCAAGGTTCTCAAATGTTAAATATTGCCTAAACACAAGCAGCTGTGCAAGACATTTGCCTCTAAAATCTGATTAAAGAATAATAAAACAATGATTACAAATCTGACCACATGTTGCATGCCATGCCAGCTTTCTGAGGGTTTTCAATGTGATAACACACAACACTAACACACCCTCACACCCACCACAGATGGAGCATTCATTACAAAGCTCGGTTACACAGGGAGAATGCATATGCGGAGCATACTAAACATCCCAATGCGGTCAGCAGGACATGCCTCCTCACACGATAAGAGGCCCCATACTGAAAATCTATATGTCTCATGGAACAGCAACTAGGTGCTTGTTAAAACTTCCTTTCATGAAAATCTCTCTTTAACATATGCAAGACAGCTGCTGAGTTGAGTAAATGTGCACAGATATTCAGAAGAGGCAAGATTAGGATAATATTACAGAATGATAATGGGGAGGCATCAACCATGTCCAACACAGAGATCTCATTTCCTTTAGCCTGCAACAACATTAATGTTCCCTTTAATGTTCCCTCTCCAATCTGGTCTGCGTAGTCTTTCTGCATGTGTGAGTGGGGGAAGTGTGGTTCCTTTCTCAGAAGACTGAATAAGGAACTCCTCCTGCAGCATGTGGTTTAGCATACATATGTAACTTTCTGAAGCCTTGTCGTCACTATAGAGTTGACAGGCAGCTGCAGACATTTTTACAATGAGTTTTTTGTAAGAATTAAATAAAAAAGATTGAGATTTGTGATCTTAAAAGGTGCTAGTAGGTGGATTGTGTTGCCTTTGGATGGAGCTAGGTTAGCTGTTACTCCCTGTCTCCAGTCTTTGTGCTAAAATAAGCTAGCCTGCTGCTGGCTGTAGCTTCATATTTAACATACAGATATGAGAGTGGTATCAATCTTCTCATCTAACTCTCGGCAACGAAGTGAATAACCATTTTTCCCAAAATGTAGAACTATTCCTTTAAACTGGTACACCAGTACATAAAATGCCAGCACGAGGAATGGTCACAAGGCAGCTCCTACCTCATATAAAAGGCAACATATTGTTTCAAAGAAACATGCTCCAGGCTAAAATTCTATTTTCAAGCAATTGGTTGACTTTACTCAGCTTGTGGTTGAACCTTGAAGAAGAAACCAAAATGTAAGTTTTAGTAATAATTCTCTGGGATTGACAGAAAGTGATATATATGTGCCAAAAACCTTGAAAAGATAAGATCAGAGTTATGAGTTTGTTGTCGTTTTCATCCCTCTGTCTCCCTCCTGGGGGATGCATTTCTCTTCATATTGTCACAAAGTTTTATTCAGCACACAAACAACAGCTCTCTGATAATATTAAATGAACAACACTCATTGTAAGAAAATAAACTCTTGACTCAATCTGCTAAAACAAGTTTCCCACTTTGAATCAATGCTGGCATCACTGACTGTTCATAGCTGAGGAGGAGTAACAATAGAGAAGTTGCCACTGCTGCTTGTTATAACTGTGAAAACACATGATTCATTTTGAAGTATTCCATTTTCCACACTCTGTATGCATTATTCGGAGGGGTCAGACCTTCTTGACAGAGACAGAAAGAAGATGTGCAAAAGTGGGTCAGTCATTCTCCACTGTTGCCCCAGTGACGACAATAGAGTCAAGGCTGCTTCTATGTGATATTACAAGCACAGAATGATGACTCACGGCTAGTGAGCGCATAAAGACCATTACATGGGGACTGCAAGACATTCTTTAGTGCTTTTTCCATCGCCGTCACTGTTATGCCTGCAAAGAATAGCTGCCATTGAGATGTTGTCACTAAACGTAAGGTGTCAGCACAGACTTAGTAAAATAACAAAAACTACACATCATGAATGCAGTTGTGCATTGTCAAACCTGCAAAGACACAGTGAGCATTAGAAAAGTTGGGACTCACTCAGAGAAGTAGCCAGTATGAAAGTGGTCACCTCACTGCTTCTAGTTGTCAGGGTATCCAAACAAAAACAGACCATGAGGACATACCACCAAGAATAGGCGCAAGGGAGAGCCGAATCTGAATCTCAGCGAGGCCAATGGCGGAGACTGAAGTGAACACCGGCCTGCACAAACCAAAGCGGGGGACACTGTGTGGGGACGGTACCCCTCTGGGTTCGCCCGGCCAGTTCTGTGATTGTGCAGCAGCAAGACTAACGTGCACCCATACACACACCACCACAAAACACACGTTGTGCGTCTGCCAGCGGACAGCACCCATGCCTGGACAGGCAGGCGAAAGGGAGGGGTGGTGGGGGCCCTGCAGAGAGAAAGCTGCCAAGGCTTCCTCCCCACCCACCGTTCCTGCCACCTACAGGAGCTACAACAGGGGAGAGAAAGAGCCAGAGATGTAACTAAAACGCTGCATGTAGCCACAGCTAAATCTGCGACAGAGCAGAAGAGGAAGAGGGGGAACCTAACACCAGAGAGAGAGAGAGCTGGAGAGTGTGGGTTGAGAAGGGAGAGGGAAAGGAGAGAGAAGGCACTCACAGGTCTTTCCATGTCAGCGGTGAGAGCTGGGCTGGGTCCAGGCGCAAGGCAGCCGAGGCAGCAGAGAGGGCTGCCTGGAGTCGACGATCATGCCTCGATTACAATGAGCCAAGTTGGGCAAGCAGCCAAGACGTCTAACAAATGCAGAGCTCCCCTGTTGACGGATTTCACAGCACCCATCCGCTTGTCCTCTCCCCCCCTATCTCTCTCTCTCTCTCCAAACCTCCCACCCTCCTGCACATATGCTCTCTCACTCCCTCTCTAAAGCACTTGCTCTTTCCCCTCCTCACTTATCCACTGCTCAAAGCATGCTAGTTAAATACCGTCACCCTCCCCACATACACAAACTCTGTGAATTATAAAGTACATTAGCACTATTGCCTAACTAACACTATTTTCTTTTTCTGTGTATGTCAACATATGTTTGGTAGCCACAGTAAATCTATAACTCATACATATATATATATATATATATATATATATATATATATATAAAATATTACTTATATGTTTTTGCTTTTACGTTTTAAAATGCTAGAGTAGCAATATGATTATAGTTTTATAATATCCATAATCTTCTTTTTTTACTTTTTATATTTTTATTGTCTTTTGTTCTATTATTATGAACTTATTTATTTTATGTATGTTGTCATTTCTATGTATGTTGTCTTTTCTCTATTGTGTTTTTAATGCCATAATGTAAAGAACTTTGAGCTGCATTTTATTGTGTGGAAGGTGCTATACAAGAGAATATTTGTAGATATTTAATAATGTAGTGTGCATTTTGTGTGTGGGTGCTTTCAAATCTTTTTTTTTTTTTTGGAGGGGGGGGATTTTAAAAACAAATCATAGATTTAAAAAAAATCTTCTTTCTTGTACACGTCTGAAATAATGTTTCTATAAGACCTTTTCCCCATAACTCTCCCCTCATTTAGTTTCAGTTTTTTCAGAGTCTCCTTTGACTGGAGCTCTGCCACAAATGCTAAATGAAGCCTTTATCTCCTTGTTGATTAAAAATGGAAAAGATCCCCTGGATTGCGCCTCCTACAGGGGAATCTCACTGTGGAACGATTGGCTAAGATACTGGCCAACCGGCTAGAGGATGCCTTTCCTGCTGTCATATCACCTGACCAGACTGGGTTTATTAAGAACCGCCAATACTTTTTTTAACATTTGTCGCATATTTGACATACTCTCCTTTTTTTTGGCCAGTGGGGATACTGATAGGGGACAGATGGTGGAGGGGATATAACATATTGACTGTACCGCATACATCCCACATATTACTGTATTGTGAGACTACTTGTTAAAAATTCAATAAAAAAGAAGGAACAGCTTCTTCCCATTCTGATGAGGCCCTCATTCACATCTTAACATGGCTACACTATATAAATCGAGACATCACAAATGAGATGCGTGTGTTGTTTGTTCCCACTGTGGTTTCAACAGCTGCGTCTCCAACGAGCTCCAGACTACATGTTTAGAGTACTAAAGAAGCTTCCGAAAGACTGGAGGTGTGTGTGTGTGTGTGTGTGTGTGTGTGTGTGTGTGTGTGTGTGTGTGTGTGTGTGTGTGTGTGTGTGTGTGTGTGGCTGAGATTCTTCCAAATTTCCTACAATTCTTCATGCATGGCATGCTGCCTTTGCCAAGTCTGAGAGCTAATGACATGCAGCAAACAGGCAGACTGGCAGACAAATGTCACAAGGAGAGAATGAGCAGCAGTGAAGTCAGTCGCTTGAGACTCAGAGTCAGTGCTCTGCATTATGGAAACAAACACATCTTTGAAAGTTACCAGTCGGAGCTACATTTTTAGCAAAGTCCAAACAGTTTACATTCTACATGGATCAATCCTGCTAATGAGCAAAAGCTCTTTACACAATATTCTAGCCTGCAAGAATGTGAGCTATTTTAGAATTAATGTAAGAAATTTCTTTTAAAAAAAGGTTGTGTTTAATGTTGTCTTGGCCCCTACTATAATACCTGGAAATGATTACCCTGAATGGTGAACTAAGTAGGGGAGAGCCGGGATGATTGAAACGCAGGACGAATGAAACATTCCAGTTTTCTCCGAGTGAAATGATGATAGACAGACTTCCTTAGGTCAAAACATAGAGCATGTTAACCTCCTTCTATCAGCCAAATATCTTCCTGTTATTTCCTTTTATCACAGAGTTACAGGCGATAAACGAGTTTTGATGGTCGAAAGTAAAAGTGGTTACATTTTTTCGATTATTAATGAGTGTTTTTCATTTAAAGTTTGACTACATGCTTATTCAGTAGACCATTTACTGTTCTCCACAATCCCAGACTTTCATATTGCATGCTTGTTTACATGGAAAGCAAAACAGGTTATAATTGCATATGTCTATGTCGGGAGGGTTGAAACAGCTGTTTCAACCGTCCAGTCCTGGCTGTAACTTGTAAATGCACAAATATCTGTGTTTATACAATAATGTATGCAGGTGAGACATGGAATAGCAGTTTTAGAAAGATGAAAATATATTTGGGCACACCAGGTATGGGGTCGAGTTTTCCCATGTTATCCTATGGAGACTGACGGGCTGTGGGTCATTAAAGGACAATTCCGGCGTAAAATGAACCTATGGGTTAATAATATGTGTGTACCTAGTCGAACGTTCTCTGGGACATGTTTTCATGCTAATCGAATGCGTCTCTAGCTTTTAACAATTTACCGCAAAACCGGTGGTTAGTTGCTAACGCTAGCTTTCGGTGCATGGGGTAAATCACTATTTTCTACCACTAACAAGGCTCAAAATAGCACCACACTTAAACGGTAGCATAATGAGGGTCCCTACATGCAAACCGAAGCATTGACAACTTTATATGTGTACAGACAGTTTATTACAAAGCTAGACTATAAAGACAGTAGCGTTGGTGTTTACATTCGGCCGCCATCTTGGAAAACATGAGCAGTCGAACCACGAACGCCGTGCAACCAGTAACATAGCTCAAACACAGCGTCCGTTTAAGTGTGGTGCTATTTTGAGCCTTGTTAGTGGTAGAAAATAGGTATTTACCCTCTGCCCCGAAAGCTAGCATTAGCAGCTAATCACCGGTTTTGCTGTAGCTTGTTAAAAGCTAGAGACACATTCGATTAGCATGAAAACAGATCCCAGAGAAGGTTCGACTAGGTACACGTATGTTATTAACCCCTAGGTTCATTTTACGCCAGAATTGTCCTTTAAGGGCACTTATTTGGATGTGCAGCGGCCTAACCCACGTAAAAACCTAGTGAAACGACATTTTCCACAATAGAAACATGATATAAATTGGAAAACTTACTGTTCTAGCTATAAAAATGGCAGAATCATCCACAGTGCATGCTATTTCAATAACCGCTTCACGATGATGAGTTGTTAACAGACATTCCCGCAAGACGTATAGCCCAGCAACAATCTATCTAAAATAACACCTTTTGGGAGTACCATTCATTATATGTAGTAAAATATTGAAGTTGTGGGAAGGTTATATGGCTTAAACTGTATGTTTCATTCGTCCCCCCATGCTGTTTCAATCGTCCGACATTACGCACGTCCCAGTTTTGCTGTAATAATTCCTGAATGGTTATATTCAAAGCTGAAAATGCAACTGTATTTGACAGATGACAGGTGTAGGTTGCTAGTGACAAAATATTAGCTTTCAGTGCGATATAATCGCTTTGTAAATTACGTTTAATTAAAAAGTGTTTCAACTGTCCCGGCTCTCCCCTACTTGAGTTCCAACCTTGTGATGAAGGAAGTTGAAGTCAGTATGAACCTATGAATGTAAAGGATATACTGGTAGTTTAATTTTAACTGTTATGATTTAAGGCTCATTAAATCTTTAAAGCAATTAACAAGACTATGAGAACTTACGAACATGCTAGCGGCTCTGTGAGACTGTACTTTGAGCTAAATGCTAACGCCACCATGCAGACATGACAGTGATGATGCTAAATGCAGATGTTTATCAGGTATAATGTTTACCATGTTCTCCATCTCAGTTTAGAATGTTAGCATGCTAACATTTGATAATTAACACTACGCACACAGCTAAGGCTGGTATTTGGTGATAAATTAAAATAATGGACAAAGTTAATTTTGACCTGATGACGGCGCTAGATTAAAAGTCAGGGGGCCAACAAAGTCATTAAGATACATCGTCTGGGAACCATGAATGCTTGTTTGTTGAGGTATATCAGTCTGGACCAAAGTAGTGGACCGACCAACTGACCAAAGGTATGCTGCTAGCATGCCTAAAAATAATGTTAACCTTCACACAAATTAATTTTGCCTCATAACACAACACGTATCATTGTCAGGTTATGTAGTTAATTCTACTATTTTTCCTTTACCATAACATCACTGTCTACATGTCCATACAAGCAGGTTGCCAGTCTGTATCGGTGGTTAAAACATACGAACAGACACTCATTCACACTTACAGTCACACCTAGCATTATTGATGTTAATGAATGCACTTATAGCTACTGTTTACAGTTTCGCACAATTTAGCTTTGAGGACAATTACACTGCAGCTTAATAACGCAGGGAAGACACAGCAACTTTAATATTAGCATGTTAGTGCCCACAGTAAGTCAAAATCATATATTGTTAAAAGAGTTACTTTTTTTCTCTTGATAGATAAGTGAGACATCAAAGTAAAACTGTCCTGACCTCCACATCAGCTAGGTTCACCGTCATCAAGCTAACAGTAGAAGCAGCAGACTGCAGTTTCACATCCGGTCCAGTAGATGGAGCCAAATCAACTGGAGCCTGAAACCTGCAACACAGAAAGGAGAGTCCTGAGAGGCCCATCTAATCATGGCGGCTGAGGTCATAAAAAAAAATCATAATATTATATAATAAATATCCCACCTTTATTCTTTAAATTAAAATCTACTGGAGATGAATTGGAATAATTGAAACAGAATATAATATAATAAATAAAAAGAATATGCAATTGAACAAATGAGTAAAAATTAGTAAAAAAATGAAATGGAATGAATGAACAACGACCAAATATAATATTATATCATATATATGATTTAGATAATATGACTAAACTGCATTTGCAATGTAAAATAATGTCACTGTTTTATATAATCTGAAAATAGTTTTGCAGTTTTTCCAATGACTATATCTTTTTATACAGTCTATGAGTTTCTCCCATGTTTTTTCTTCACTACACTTACATAACCTGTGAGCTGTCCTCACCACCGGGCCCCTGCTCACTGTAAACTGTGATTAGCCATGTCCTGTTGCAGCATCATATAAACAGAACATATTTTTATGGTAGAATAAAAATCTGGATCAATAAAGTTGATCATAATTGTCTTGTGGGGTGAATAGCAATGATCAACAGGCTCATTCAAGCTTTATTTACTCATGTCTGGTTTCTACGTTTTTCTGTTTATTTTTCATCACCTGATTTATTGACAAATAATTATCAAAAGTCATAAAGGTGCAATAATCTGCAGCTTCAGAGATGCTGCAGCTTTAAAACAGATTCTCCAAATAATATGATTTCACAATGTTTTACAGGTGAGGTTATTTGCATGTAAGTAAGGTATGCACTACAAACATTCAAGTTTGAGCATGTTCAGATGAAAATGAGATCAGACTTTTGTATGCCTGAGCCATAATAATGTGCCTATTTATGCCAAACTTCAGTTAGTGCAAAGATCCTAAATTTCTTTCAGCTTTGACATGAGACAGAGCTAGAAAACAAAAGACTGATTATATCAGGTCATAATGATTCGGGTGTCGACTGCAAAACTGCTAAATTCACCTTGATGACGTTTACCTGTCCTCTAGTGACCTACTTCTGGATCACCTCATGTGACGTTTAGATCTAATTTTGTATGAATGCCAACAGTGTAAGGGTTACCACAATCATGGGCGTTACTGCTTTTGCATTTATGACTGGTGGAGTTTCTTCTTCCCTCAAGCAATATTAAGGTACAATTTCGAAATACTTGTACTTTAGTGTTCTTATTCCATGCTATTTTACTTCTACTCAACTAAATTTTAGAGGCAAATACTGTACTTTTTAGTACATATTTCTTTGAAAAACAAGATTTTTCATGTAAAATATAATCAGCTTATCAAATATGATGCATGATAGGTGAACTTCCCAACAGTATAAAAAGTAGTTAAAGTCAACTCCAACTCAACTAGCAAAACATTAAAATGTTACAAACATACATATGCATCAGTAAGAATAATCTAATAATATGACACTCAGACCGGGGCCGGTCTGACAGCCAATGCACACTTGAACTTTTGCTGATATACTTTGTGAACTAAGGTAAAATTATAAAAATACAAATGCAGGAATTCTACTTGTAATGGCGTTTTTTTATAGTGAGGAATTGCTTATATTACTTGATTGAAATGATCTCAATACTTCCACCACTGCTCAATCAGCAAGAATTTGGTTTTGTAATGCAAGTGTTCTGTTGAAATTCAACATTTGTGTTTGTGCCACAATAATGCTGCCACTCTATATCCTGCAAGATAGGCCTGTCGCACCCTGCAGAACCTGTTTGCATGAGGCATAATTAAATAAATGCATCAATAACAAAGCTCTCATACTTGTAACATACACACATGCTTACAGTGTATGCAGCTTTTGCTGAATACAGGATTTAATATAAACGAGCCAGTGCGTTTAGCATCTGTATGCTCATGATCTTAGTTAAAACACATTCAACTTGATGTGTTTGTTCCTGCAAGGACGTGTTTGCTATAACTTGGCACTTGAGTGCTCATTTCGTCATTTAAAAAGAATCCCTTAAAGCTGCAGAAGGTAGAAAGCAAAACAACGCCAGGATTTGAAGTAAAGTGAGATCTCTTCCTGCAGCCTCCCTCTCCCATCTCTGTCCAGCCCCTCCCATCAGATAAGCTCAGGCATATAAGGTATATAAAGTAGCCTGTACAAGTAGTAGTCATTCATTTCATCCCAATGCCGTCATAAAGTGACAATTCTATGATATTTACGGTCCAGTTTTTTCCTTGTAAAGAGCTATGAGATGACATACTATAATTTGAGGCACTAGCTAGCTACAGAAACATGAACTTGAATCCGCTGTGAGCTCCGGTTAGCAGAAGCCTAAATTACCGGCCATGTTTACGTTTCCTCTCACACCATCTATGGCTTCTCCTCGTTCGAATGGCTGCAGTAGACGGTGCCGTGGCAGCGGCCTCTGGTCCTAGTAAAGCAGGCTCATGCTGTCATCCAAACAAGGAGACGCCGAGGCTCTGTGAGAGAGCGTAAACACAACCCCAGCTGACCAGCTCTCCTGTTTTCACAGCAAATGGCTGCTCCCTGGACAATAAACTGGACTACGTACATTTCTGCACAATTTTGTTTCTATATGTACTGTGTATAGATTGATCACAATAAAGTGTCCTATTTAATAGTTTAGCCTTGAATTAGCCGCAGACTTGAGCCTTTAGCTGCAGTTACTTTCTCTACATTTGTCGAAAAGCCAATAGGAACGAACTTTCTTTCTGAAATGACCTGTGATTGGTCAAAGTCTCCCGTCATGGGCTAGTTTTTCTCAAGCCTGAAACCAGAGGCAAGGAGGAGATGCAGAAGTCTAGTTTTCTCTCAGACCACCTTAATTACAATATGCTGAAAGATTAATAAGGAAGTTTTGCCCAACAATGCCAAAAATAAACTGCCTACCCCAGCTTTAAAACAGAGCAGTATGTCAACATGTGCCTGTGCAAGAAAATGTAACCCTACCTCTGAGGAATGTAAGTGCAGAAACACCTGCAGTAACTGGAAGTAGCCATTTAAGTTTACTATTAAGTGACAATTGGGACGTCTGTTAAACATTTGGTACGTCCACAATGAATAATCAGCAAAATACACTGACTGTAAACCTTTTCCAAATATGTTAAAATATTGAATTGACAAAAAATTTAATCCAGGCAGCATGTTATGTTTCCCCTACAACATACACTATTTAGCAAACAAAAGACAGTTGTGCATGAAGGAGAACAAGTTTGATAATTCAGGGTAGAACCAGAGCTGGCCTGTAAGGTCTAGTCTGCGCCAGTTTCATCTCTCTGGATACACCCCGGTGTCTGTGAAGAGCCCACATTTCATGTTTTGACATGTAACTGTCAGTCACAAACACAGTCAGTTATTTTCCAGGCCAAACCCAAATCTTAACTGCAACTATCAAACAATCATATTTGAGAACATGAGACTTTTGCGCAGCACTAACACACCCACATTCGGCATCTCGACACCTTATAAATACAGACAGAACACACAGATCAGACACGGATCATTTGGATTTCTGCACCAGGTATGTAATGGAATAGCAGCTATTTTGCTTATTTGTAATGACTGCTAGGTAGTCTGATTCTGGTACTGATTCTTTCTTTCATTTTTTTTCCCCAGGAAAATACTTTTTACCGCACTTATCACCAAGACAAGACAAAATGAGTAATTGTTACATTTTTTAAGAATGCTTTTGAAGAGTTGTCTGTGCAGAATAAAATTTATAAATAAAAGTTTTTGTTTAGTTAATGTGTAATTTCTACTCTAATTGACTTTTTTTTTGTTTTTCCATCACAGGTGATAAAAAGGTATGTTTGTTTCCCTAAAGTGTTTTAAGTTTGTGACTAACAGGATGAAAACGTGTGTACTTAAAAACCTGTTTCCCTCTCCCAGGTCAAGGGGCCAGAGGTGAAAGGACATGACGCAGACGGAGTAAGACATCTTTCATCTTCCTAATGTGTGCTTCATACTGGATTGTCCCACTGGCTGATTCAATAACTTTGTAGAACTTGTGTTAATTTCCCAATTTTCTTTTATAGGAAGGAAAAGGAAAGTGTGGAAAGGTAAGAGTTTTACAACCGTTTTGAATTAAAACTATGCAGCCATTTATCTCTCTGCGTCTTAAGAAAATGTATCAACCATTGTTCTTATCATTGTTTACAGGGGGGAGCAGTACCTGGAAAAGATCATGGAAAAGATCATGGAAAAGATCATGGAAAAGGAAAAGAAGGTGGACAGGCTAAACCAGATGAAAAGAAAGGAGGTCATGGTCCTGGTAAATGAAGAACTCCTTGAATCAACATTCTGTAATAATGATTGTAAAGAATTAAATACATAATCTTTAATAAACTAATCCAGAAAAAGGCAAAACGGTTTGTTTATTCACATGAATCAAAATTAGTGGCACACTCCAACTTCAACACATGTATCCAAAAAGATGCATATGAACTTGTCCCTATAATCTGAGGGTGGTAAACATGCACAGCTGGCTGATATCTATACAGAGCATCGTTTTACGGAGGAATATGATGATGTGGGTTTGTTATGAATATTTCAGCCATGACAACATCATGTGGCAAACAAATATTTGGAGAACCTCTGCATAGGACGAACAGATTGAGTTGGTGAAATAAAATGCAATTAAAGTCTGTTTGATATACTACAATACAAATCAATCAACCCCTACTAAACCAATATCATACTGAAACAACATGATGAAACACAGCATTAATTCACTGGTATGTGGCTACAACAGAAAATATACTGATAAAATGAAGTTCAATAAACACAAATACTCAATGAAAGAAAAATAAGTGACTATAGGAACATTTTAAAATATTACAATGATGTTATAAACGACAAAAGAAAAAGCTCCAAAGCCTTCATAAACTACCAGACACTTCCTAAGGTTTCCTCCATTCAACAAAAACTAAACCAGGAGATTTTAGACTTCATAAAGTGTGGTAAATTCTTCCGATGGTGGTGCAAGAAGACAGACAATTCCAAAATGGTTTGGGAGGATGAATGTGCAAAAATGTAATAATAACTTCCTGTTTGATTATAATACCTTTTGGGGAGTGTGCTCAGCAAATGTCATGACAATCAGCCCATCAGATTTTGGAAACACAATAAAGCACAATATTAAATGACATAATAGGGGCCTTAAGATGCACTTTGCTTTATTTTCAAATTTATAGGCATTTTCTGTGTCAAAAACTAGTTTTAAGGAATAGTTTGATATTTTGGGGAGTTTGCTTATCCACATTATTGTCTAGATTTAGATGAGAAGATTGATAGCACTCTCATGTGTTTTTGTGAAATATGAAGCTAGCACCACCAGCTGGTGACTATAAATATTCCATATTTATTCTTTTAATTCCAAACCACTGCAGATGAATTGGAATAAATGAAACAATAAAGCAATGAAAAAGAATATGCAATTGACATGAGAGCAAAAATGAATGGGTATAATTTGAATGAACCGCATTTGCATTATAAACTAGCGTCACTGTTTTATAAAATTAGAAAAAAAACATGTTTTTTCTTCACTTATCAATAACCTGTGAGCTGTCCTCACCACCAGGGGGGCCCTGCTCACTGTAAACTGATTAGCCATGTCCTGTTGCAGCATCATATAAACGGAACATATTTTTTTATGGTAGAATAAAAATCTGGATCAATAAAGTTGATCATAATTGTCTTGACTAGAAAGAATTGCTGGTTTTGCTAGCAGCAGTGGAGTGAATAGCAATGATCAACAGACTCATTCAGGCTTTATTTACTCATGTCTGGTTTCCACGTTTTTCTGTTTAGTTTTTTCATCACCTGATTTATTGACAAATAATTATCAAAAGTCACAAAGGTGCAATAATCTACATTATGAGAGATGTTGCAGCTTTAAAACAGATGCTCCACATAATATAACTGTCACAATGTTTTACAGGTGAGGTTATTTGCATGTAAGTAAAGTATGCACTACAAACATTCAAGTTGGAGCATGTTCAGATGTGCCTATTTTCTTTCAGCTATGACATGAGACAGAGCTAGATGAAAATATGAGAATAGAAACTGTTTGGACACGTCTGCAGCTCATAAAAAAAAGATAATTTCAGGTCATAATGATTTGGGTGTCAACTTCAAAACTGCAAAACTCACCTGGACAGACACGTTGGCCTGTCCTCTAGTGACCTACTTCTGGATCACCTCATGTGACGTAACAGATCTAATTTTGTATGAATGTCTTGAGACAGTGAAAGGTGTGTCCTAGAGCTGTGATCTGTATAGCCTACCTTTTGTAAAAACCCAGACAGACAATAACAATGTTATTATTGTTGCCGTTTGAACTGGTGGTTACAAACAAAAACATTTGTACATGCAATCATGGGCGTGACTGCTTTTGCATTTATGACTGGTGAGGTTTCCTCCTCCCTCATGCACTCTATTTAAGTGCATATTTGAGATGCTTGTACTTGAGTGTTTTTATTCCATGCTACTTTAATTGTAATGAACTAAATTGTAGAGGCAAATACTGTGCTTTTTATTAAATTTTTTTCTTTAAATGAACAGTATTTTTCATGTAAAATATGATCAGCTTATAAAAGATGATGCATGATTATAGGTGAACTTTCCAACAGCACAAAAAGTCAACTCCAACTCAACTAGCCAAACATTAAAATGTTACAAACATAATAATGCATCAGTAAGAATAATCAGGGGCCGGTCTGACAGCCAATGCACACTTGAACTTTTGCTGATATACTAAGGTAAAATTATAAAAATACAAATGCAAGAATTCTACTTGTAATGGCGTTTTTTTATAGTGAGGAATTGCTTATATTACTTGATTGAAATGATCTCAATACTTCCACCACTGCTCAATCAGCGAGAATTTGGTTTTGTAATGCAAAAGTTCTGTTGAGATTCAACATTTGTGTTTGTGCCGCAATTATCCTGCCACTCTATATCCTGCAAGATAGGCCTGTCGCACCCTGCAGAACCTGTTTGCATGAGGTATAATTAAATAAATGCATCAGTAACAAAGCTCTCATACTTGTAACATGTGAGACTAATACCTAGAATTGGTAGCTTACAGTGTATGCAGCTTTTGCTGAATACAGGATTTAATAATCCAAAAAACATGCCAGTACGTTTAACATCTGTATGCTCATGATCTTAGTTAGAATTGGCAAATTCAACTTAATTTAATTAAAACGTTTTGTTTCTACAAGGATTTGTCTACTGTAACTTAGTTTAAGTTCATGATTAAGTGACAATTGGCACTTTAGTTGTGCAAAATGGGGAACAGGTTTGATGATTCAGAGTAGAAAAAAAGCTGGTCTGTAATGTTAAGGTTGGACCAGTTTTTTCTCTCAGGTTTCACCCCTGCTCTAAAGTGTCTGTGAAAATTCTTTCATTTTGAGGTCGAACTAGACTCTCAGAGAGAAAAAACTGTCAGTTGTTTTCTAGGCGGAACCCGAGTCTTACCTGTTCTGCAACTATCAATCACATTTCAGAACATGAGACTTGCGTGCAGCACTAACACACCCACATTCATCACCTCATACACCTCCTTATAAACACACTGAACACACATCAGACACGCATCATTTGGGTTTCTGCACCAGGTATGTAATGGAATAGCAGAATGTTGCTTATTCGTAATGACTGCTAGGTAACTTACAGATTCTCCTTCATTGCATTTCTATTCAGGAAAAAACTTCCTACGGCACTTATCAACAAGACTAGACAATATGAGTGGAAGTAAGTCACTTCGATTAATTTTTACTTTAAAGAATGCTAGTTTTCTGTGCAGAAAAATATAGGTAGGTTTTTTATGTTATGTTTGTGCACACACCTGGCACTTAATCCGTATATGAGCACGTTTTGTAAAAATGATCAAACAACTAAGTATTTCTCTGTATTTTCAGTATTATCCAGTAGCTACATGTTAGATTTTTCAGATTTGCTGACATGTTTGTTTCTACACACAAAAGTGTGCATATAGATTTGTGAATTGAAAGTTCGAAATTAGTGCGTTTTTGCCCATTTCCACGTGTCGTACTTTAACGAACTCCTCCTAGAGATTTCATCCGATCGACTTCAAATTTGGTCTGTGCCATCTTAAGACCTTAAAGATGAAAAGTTATTAAAAGCAAATACGGTGTGGGCGTGGCAGAATTTTGGTTCCCAGGAATTGAAATACACAAATGAGTGAAAGCATTTCATTCACTGTCACAGACAATTTAAACAATAGAAAAATACCATTTCCAATTATGTGTTGATGAGAATGATTTGAAAGGCAGCATTGGCTTAAATTCAACAAAGGCTGTATTCAAAATGTTTTTATTAAACTGTTCACTTGCAACTGCTATTGACCACGTTTTAGTTCATGTGTAACTTCTCGTTTAATTTGCAATTTTGACTTTGTTCTTTGTCTTTCAATCACAGCCAACACAAAGGTGAGTTTGTTTCCTTACAGTGTTTTTGGTCTGTGACTAACATACACGTATACTTAAAAAGCTTTTTTTCCTCTCCTAGGACGAGACGGTCAAGGCGCCAGAGGTGAAAGGATGTGACGCAGACGGAGTAAGACATCTTTCATCTTCCTAATGTGTGCTTCATACTGGATTGTCCCACTGGCTGATTCAATAACTTTGTAGAACTTGTGTTAATTTCCCATTTTCTTTTACAGGAAGGAAAAGGAAAGTGTGGAAAGGTAAGAGTTTCACAACCGTTTTGAATTAAAACTATGCAGCCATTTATCTCTCTGCGTTTTAAGAAAATATATCAACCATTGTTCTAATCATTGTTTACAGGGGGGAGGACACGGACACGGAAAAGAACATGGAAAAGATCATGGGAAAGAACATAAAGACAAGGGAGAAGGAAAACCAGATGAAAAGAAAGGAGGTCATGGTCACGGTCACGGTCATGGTCATGGTCCTGGTAAATGAAGAACTCCTTGAATTGACATTCTGTAATAATGATCATAAATAATTCAATACATAATCTCTAATAAACTAATCCAGAAAAATGCAAGACTGGTCTATTGTTTATTAACATGAATCAAAATTGGTGGCAGACTCTAACTTCAACACATGTATCCAAAACAGATGCATATGAAATTGTCTCCATAATTTGAGAGGTGGTAAACATGCACAGCTGGCTGATATCTATACAGAGCATTGTTTTGCAGAGGAATATAAGGATGTGGGTTTGTTATGAATATTTCAGCCATGACAACATCATGTGGCATATTACACTGTTATGTCAGTTTGCTAAAAACCAATATCATACTGAAACAACATGATGAAACATAGCATTAACTCACTGGTATGTGGCTACAACAGAATATACTACTGATAAGATTACGTTCAATAAACACCACTACTCAATGACAGAAACATGAGTGACTATAGGAACATTTTAAAATATATGCTATAAACGAAATAAAAGAATATTAAAGATCCACAATCATCATTAACTAGCACACACACTTGTCAACTAGTTTTAAGGAGTAGTTTATTTTGGGGAGTTTGCTTCGCAAAGTTAGTTTCGCTTTCCTGTCAGGAGTTAGATGCAAAGATTGATAGCACTTTAATGTGTAAGAGTGGTACATTTCTCGTATGTAAGCAGATATTTAAAAAAAAAAAAAAACTTGTACAAGCTCAGAGGCAGATATTCTGAATAGAGTTCATAATCCTGGTGGTCTGAGGGAATAACTGAAATAATATTGATTGCAGAGAACAAATTCTATTTTCTACAAGCAATATACAGTTTGAAATATAAATTAAAAAAAGGGTTGATACGTGGGCGTTCCATCAAGGACATTTTATTTGATCTTTTCTGACAGAAAAGTTGAAACCACTAATTTACAACATCTGTTTTCTCCAGCAATGTTAGTAATATTAATTAGAATACAGGACAGACAAAATAGGACTCAAAAATAAAACAAAAAGTTTTTTTTATGTATCTCAAGAAATGTATGCATCTCAAAGACAGACACAATTGTTAAAGACAGTGGCCTGGAGGGGATGCCCCTGGTGTAGTGCACACCTCATATACACAAGTAGTTTAAACAAAAGTCAAAATCTGCCACTTGAGAGTCTCGGCTTATTATTGTCATTGGGGGTTATGGGATGTGAAATACAAGCGGGGCTTGTTTATGTGCAACGAGTAATGTAACTGAAAGAATTGTCAATAGGACAGTTCCCTCTTGCAAAAAATACATCACGGACTGAAAATCTCTGGGGGATAAACTGTTCGGTGATAAATTAGGTTTCTTGAATGAACCATCTGCAGCCTTCAGGGCAAAGCAAATCAATTATTTACAGATGTCAGTGTCTGAGTGAAAAACAACAAACAAGAACAGCTCCAGCAGACAAGCTCATGGCACTCCAGTTATTAGTCCATCACATTTAAGGCTCAGTGTCTGCCAAATGCAGTATGAGGTTGGAATCTGTAGGTCCTTACTATGTGCTTCAGAAGAGCCCGTTGACCTGTTCAGTATCAGGGTCCAGGTCAATGTCATAGAAACAAGGCCTGGTGGGCAGACCAGGGATCGTGGGCATCTAGGAGGAACAGCAAGAGAAAGCAGTTTTAATGATATACACTGTCACACTCACACACACACACACAGATCTGATGTTTAGGTCAGCCGCCATTTCAATTCATATATTTGATATTTCGACTTTCTAGCGTTTGTTATGCACAAATTTAAAGTGTGCATAAAAACAGGTAGATGAAAATGCATTTAGTGAGAGAGACCGGAAAAGAGACAAAAAGATGAGAACAATAGTATTGTAGTAAACATACAACACACACACACACACACACGCACAAACACACACACACACGAGTGCTACAAGTCCTGCCATGTTGCGTACACCCTAATACCTCCCAGGCGTGAACCTGCGGCAAAACATTGAAAAGGAAAAAGGCATTGTTTAATGAAAGCTTACCGTTCCGACCAGTGGGAACAGAAAGCCAGAGCCCACACTGGCTCGGATGTCTCTGATTGGCAGGATGAACCCTGTGGGCACACCCTTCCTGTCTGCCTCGTGAGAAAGCGACAGGTGAGTCTTCGCCATGCAGATTGGCAGATTATTAAAACCCTGAGGGGAGAAAAGGTATTAGATCTTTTAACAAGGCCTAATCAAGCATTCTCCACCCAGTTAGGATAATTTCCACGGACAACAAACAGGCCTGATGAGAGAGAGGAAAGAAAACAAATCGACTACAGATGCTGACCTGTTTGGTGTACAGCTCCACCTTGTGTTGAGCCTCTGGGAGAAGCGCAATATCATCCGCTCCGTAGATCTTCTGGGCGATTATTCGAATCTTATCAGCAATAGGGAGCTAGAGAGGAATTATAAATTATAATAAAAATGATCAATGTGTTGGCCCACTAATGCCAACCAGACAAAATTAGCACATTGTCAGTGCTTGATTGAGTTTAGGGCCCAAATACATGATACATTTTCTAACTCTTTATGTATTTTCACTGAGACTTGGTACATGTGCAAGAGGGCATTTCTTGTGGGTGAAAACATTATTTTTTATCTTCAGTATGGCTGACATCTTTATTTCCCTTTACAGACCAAACTAATATAATAACATGCACTTTTTCTGGAAAATTCATTCACATATTTAACCTCGACTATTTTTGAGAAACAGAAAATGTGATGGCCCATACCTCCAAATCATAGAGGAATTGGAATTTGCTGGGGGCCTCAGAGGCCCTCTGGACCGCCTGACCCAGGGCCACCGCACCGGCTCCACCTTCGGCCCAGTGGGAGCAGCGCACGGCGTCGAAGGCTCCCACAGCTTTGGCCATGCTGCAGACCAGGTCAAGCTCAGCCTCTGTGTCTGTCCTGCAGGATAGGTCAGAACAACAAAAGGGCATTAGAGATAAACAGACACAGACGCTACCATCCAAAAACAAGGCGGGGAAATAGACAGGCTTTTGACAATGCAGGAACGCACAAGACAAAATGTCTGAACTACATCACATTTGTGTCACTATTTATCATTTAATCTCTTCATTGACCTTGAGGACCTTTCTGCCTCAAGCAAGGGTAACACTTCTATCCAGCCTGTCAACCCTAATGCATTAATTGTAAAGAAAATAATTGAAAACAAAAGAAATAGATTTACAGTCTCTTGATCCTGCTTTAAAGATGCATTAATTGACTTGACCACCTCGGGGCAGCACAACAAGCTGTAAAAACAACACTGACATATTTCACCCTCACCTAAAGCCTCCTGATAAATCAAAGTCCAATATTCAATTTCTGTTTCTCTCGGTTATTGGTCTCCTTAGAAAAGAAATCTGGCTCTTCAGCAGCTAAATACTGCACAATGTGTTATAGAACAAGTTCTCTGAATCGGTTGTTGTGTCTGTGACTGTGTCGCCATTCACCACTTACTTGAAAGCATTGACAGCCACCACCACTGGCACGCCAAAGTGCTGTGCATTCTCTATCTGCTTCCTCATGTTGCTGCAGCCCTTCTCCAGCAGCTCAAGGTTCTACAAGCGGGTTCACATAAACACACTTTTAAATAAGCTTGTGAGATACCCAATAGTAATGTACAGCTCATCGACAGAAAACTTTCATTTCAAATAAAGATCACATTTTGGTGGGCTCCTGTTTTGCGTTACCTCCTCAATGTATTCCTTAGGCAGTGGCATCCCAGCAGTGACCTAAACAAAAAGTGAAATGCTGGTTAATTTAAAAATACAAGAATGACCTCAACCAAATCTTATACAGCAGAGACTATTTGAAGTGTTTCCTTCAGTATTTTTAACCCTTGTGTTGTCTTCCCGTAGACTTGTTGTCCCTCTGTTTCAAAATTGCAAATTAACTTTTTTGGGCCCTTTTTCCAACGTTTGATGCTTTTTGAAACAGTTTTGTCACTTTTTTTCCTATGCTTTTTTAAATACATGGTCAATAAACATAATTTAAATGACATAATACCTATTTTTTTGGTTTAAAAAAAAAGAAATTGTGGATTATTTGGACTGATAGTTAAGATCTGAGGATGTTGAATGGATCACAGTTTATTTCAAATGCTATGAATATTGAAGAGAAAAACAAACACCCACAATTCAATGAAAGTAATCAGTAATTTTACCTGCCAAGAATGTTACATGGCTTCCATACAACGTACATCCACGCATTCATGTTATTTTGGGGCAATTTGTTTCAAAGAAACCCATAATTCTGCCCGAGAACAATTGTGTGAATGAAGAAGTGAGAATCTGAATGAGTTATTGCTCTGTGACGTCCACTGAGGGAGGGTGTGCAGAGGTAATATTCATTGTGACTGTGGATGCTGTTCAACCATCATGTAAAATTATATAGAAATGTAAAAGCAAAAGTGGTTTTGTTTTTTTATTTCAAATTAAAAATCAGTAATTTTCTCAAGCAAACTCACTGTTGGTCCTCCTCCGTGCATCTTCAGGGCTCGGACGGTGGCCACCAGCACCACCACGTGGGGTCTCAGGCCTGAGTAGCGACACTTGATGTTGAAGAACTTCTCCATGCCAATGTCAGCACCAAAGCCTGCCTCCGTCACTGTTGGGCACAATTGGGAGGTTGTGAGACAAAGAGAACAGTAACAGAATCACAACTGTATGAAATACTGGGTAATATCACTGAATTATATCACATCTGCTACACCATCACTTGTACCATCAACACAGCAAACAATCTACTAGCTATATAGTACCAGATCAAGCCCCAAAAAAGTGAATATTGAGGAAAACATGCTTCCATAAAGCCATTTTCTTAGCTCCACTTACCTACAAAGCCCTCGGGTCCAACCAGCTTTAAAGCTATTTTATCAGCCAGAATGGAGGAGTTGCCATGGGCGATGTTGGCAAACGGGCCAGCATGGACAAACACAGGGTTTCCCTGTGCATTCAGATGACTCACATGATACAAAACCCATAACTGAAGGCAACTATTTTTAAGTTTAATTTATTTTCAGTGCAACTATACAAGTTAGCATGCATGTTTCACACACCTCCAAAGTCTGCATCAGGTTTGGCTTGATGGCATCTTTCATTAGCACAGTTAGAGCACCACTCACGCCCTATGAAGAAAAACAATAATTCATTATAGGAGCCTTGCTTCCACAATACCTATAGAGAAGATCCCATCATGAAGGAGAGTCCAGACCACTCACCAGGTCCTCGGTGGTGATGGGCTGTCCGCCGCGGCTGGTGGCCACGACCATCTTGGCCAGGCGCTGACGCATGTCCTGCAGGCTGGTGGTGAGGGCGAGCACCGCCATGATTTCACTGGCCACGGTGATGTCAAACTGGGCCTGGAGGACAGAGAGACAAAATGGATGTCACCTTATCATCAACAGCAATGCAGCGAACTGGGCTCGGAGAGGGTACATTCAGTATTTAGGCAGAAATTCACTTTCAAATGGGGTGTGTTGCATTGCTACCTACAGCGTCATTTTAGACACAGCCACTGGGTGGAGCCAAAGAAACTGTCTAACAGAAATTTGAAACTTTGTGGATCTCATGTCTTTACCTCTCTCGTGTATCCCTTTTCAGTTGGCGACTGTCCGATCGTGATCTTCCTCAGGAACCGATCATTGGTATCCAACACTAAATTGACACGCAATGACCAATACACTCACAATTGCTAACAGAAATATGGCAGATTAAGGACAATGTGGATTAAGAGACTTCATACCTCTGTGCCAGGTGACAGAGCTTGGGTCCATGTCCAGGCGGGCAAAGCGGGTAATCTCTTCTTCGGTCAGAGTAGAGGGATCTGTCTTTTCTATGCCCAGTTTCTAAACAAATACAGAAGACGTTATGTGTGAGATGTACACCATACTCTGGAATGTGAGTCAAAACCTACGAGTCCATGACACAATAACTTACTTTCAGTCTGTTGATCTGGATGGGGGAGAACTTCCTCTGTTCTCCATTGAGCGGGACCAAGCGATTATACAGAGCCTGATGATGCATACAGAGAGAAAGATAACGGTCACAATCCATTTCTTTACAAAAAGTGCATTTTCTTGTATAGCACTGACAAAATAGAGTACCCACCTTGTCAGACTGTGTAGACTCGTGGAACATGCGAGCATCGATGGCAGCAGCCACCAAGTTGTTGGCAGCTGTGATGGCGTGGATGTCGCCGGTAAGATGGAGGTTGAACTAAAATGAACAGACTCGTTAATTAATGCAAATTTTCCCTTAGTATTTCTAGCTGCCTAGTTTCTAACTTGACACAGCAGTGTAGTACCTCTTCCATTGGAATGACTTGAGAATATCCACCTCCTGCAGCACCGCCTGCAGACAGAAGACAGAACTACAGATATACACAAACAGCAGTATAGGACTCGAAATAAATGTACATTTCAAAGGCTTGTAAAGCTGCGCAACCTTTCACTGAGTGTACATTATTCCAAAGCTCACCTTTGATGCCAAAGGTGGGTCCCTGAGAAGGCTGTCGGACACAAGCAAACACATTGAGCTTTAAGTGGGCTCCCAGGGCCTGGACCAGGCCGATGGTGGTGGTGCTCTTTCCTTCACCCAGAGGGGTGGGTGTAATGCTGTAGACAGAAAATTTTATTAGCATGGAACATAATCATCAGCAGGGTCAGAAATTAACAATTCATAATTTGAAATTCTGCTGCATACCCGGTGACCACCACATATTTGCCGTCTGGCTGGGCCTGCAGGCGTTTGATGATACTCAGCTGGACCTTGGCCTTAGCCTTGCCATAAAGCTCCACCTCATCTGTCAGCAGGCCCACCTCTCTTGCCAGACAGTCGATAGGCTTGGGCACGCAGGAGCGAGAAATCACAATGTCGCTGTTGGGAATTATAAAGACAACACACAAAATCACTTTTTCATCTGACCAGAGGAGGACAGCTGAACAGCTGAGGACTGAAAGACAAAGAGCACATTCAGAGAGCTCTAACGTGAGGCGAAGAATTAAACCCGCTGTTCTTGCGTGTGGATTATTAAATTGACCAAATCTTTCAGTGACAAAGTTAACAGAGCACATGACTGCGAGAAGGGGAAGATGAGGAGACAAACCTTGGCACGGGCTTCTGGAGGTTGAGTTTGGTGTAAGAAATGTTCCACTTCCCTGGTTGGTGGCTCTCCAGGAAACGCTTTGCACTCAACACTGTGTTCTACAAACACACACATACACGCTCAGTCATTCTTTTAACATCTAGGGTACATGAGGCAAAATAAATAATTCATCGCTATTTCCTCCTCTGGATAAAAAGAGTTTACTGTAAATGTTTAGCCTTATATACTGTGTTTTCACATAAGTATGCTAGCATTGAAAATGACTGTAGTGCTGTCAAACGATTAAAATATTTAATCGCAATTAATTGCATTAATGTTATAGTTAACTCGCAATTAATCGCACATTTTTATCTATTCGAAATGTCCCTAGATTTCTTTTTGTCCTCATTTTAATGCTCTTATCAACATGGAAAAGTGGATCGGCTTGCTTTGTGCTTTTGTTGCCTGGCTTTGACGAGTGGGCGGAGAATTGGCATCAGCTGTGTGCTTGGCCATCAAGTGGTATTTCAGACTGGACGTGCTGCGATGATAGCTCAGTTCACAACGACAAAATACACAGATCACTTTGGTCTTGTCAATGGAACCATTTGGCAACTTCTTCAAAGTAAACTTTCCATTCAGAATCTTATTGGCATCCATTTCGGCGTCTCGCGCTCGCCATCCACTCAAAACCTAACGTTAGCCTACTACTCTTTGGCCGGCTCACAAGCCCAAACAAGTGTGTGCGGCGTGCCTGTTGTTTTGTTTCCCGTCTAGCTAGATCCGGTGTGGTGTTGTAGTAACATATGTTACTAGTTGTTGCAACAGCATGTGAAAAACTAACTACAATAGTTTGCTATGCCAAAAAGAACGTCAATCTCGCAATAAAAAAATTGACGCCGTTAAAATGGGTTTGCGTTAACGCCGTTAATTAATAACGCGTTTAACTGATGGAACTAAAAATAGAGTTTAGTTGAGGATTTCACTCTCCAGATGGGCCTTACCGCCATCAGCATGGCCACAGTCATGGGTCCCACACCACCGGGCACAGGGGTGATGAAGCCGGCCTGCTCCTTGGCTGAGGCGTAGTGGACATCACCCACCACCCGCTTCCCACTTGCTTTAGTCTCATCTAAAAGACACGGAGAGAAACTTTGAGGTAAATACCACACTTTTACATCTGAATAACTAATTAAACTCCGGAATGCCATGACTAAAGCAGACTGAAGAGCCTCAGGAACGCAGAGTCAAACCTGGAATGTGGTTGATGCCACAGTCGATGACCACTGCTCCCTTCTTGATCCACTCTCCTTTCACCATCTCTGCTTTCCCGATGCCGACAACCAGGATGTCTGCTTTGCCCACCTGGGCAAAGACAGCGATGGACATTAGTGAGCGTTTCATGAATAAGGGGGGGTTAGCATGGGTAAAAATGATGCTAGGCTTGGTGGACATTTATTTTATGATTTCACAGAAAGTTTCAAAATGTGGTTATTGTTCATGCCACGCGATGGCAGCAGATATCTGAAATTCCCTGCGTGTAATCACCGATTGTTTTCAGTTTCAGAGTTTCACCAACATGGAAACCAGTTTTGAACTGAGTCAGGCCCGTTTATATTGTAACTTAATGTGACTTTTAACTTCCCTGTATAATGAATGAAATGAAAACATCAGTGGTCACATTGCTCATATTGGTCTGGGGACACATAATGGCTGATGGGAGTACGATCCTGAAACTATATTGCTGGGTTGGGTGGAGGGGTTACTGTTGTACCTCTCCAGGCAGATCAGCAGTTCTAGAGTGGCAGGTGGTGATGGTGGCGTGGTTCCACAGCAGCAGGTCGTGCATCGGTGCGCCCACAATCTTACTGCGACCAATCACTACCGCCCTCTTTCCTGCCACAGACACACCTGTAGAGAAGCAGTCGATCCATCAATTTATTCTCGTCTTATTCAATTTTGTGTTGTATGTTTTCACAGCACAGATTTTTTTTTTTTTTTACTTAGCATTGAATGTTTTGGGGTGTTAAATGTTGCCTTTACCAGTCTGTCTGATCAACTCCATGCAGCCGTTTGGTGTGCAGGGGATGAAGCAGTCGCCCAGGTCCCCACGAGACAACTTCCCTGCATTGATACTGGTCAGTCTGTAAATGCATCAGAACACAGTGAAAATTGCAAATTCAAGCTGTCTAACAATTTAAATTATCCAAGAGGTTTTTTTTTTTTTTTTCCTTCTTTTAACCAGACTCAAAGAAAGAAAAGAAAACACAAATAAGCAAACGTTAGAAGGAAGAACCCTGATCTTTAGTTTATGTCTGTACCTACCCGTCTACATCCTTCTCTGGGGCCACGGCGTTGGTGACCTTCTCTGTGTCCATCTTGTGGTTCGAATCTAAGGGCAGCTGCACGATGAGGCCATGGACAGACGAGTTCTCATTCACCTCTGTGATGCAGTGAAGAACCTACGGACAGACAGACGGCCTTTACACTCTGAGGTACTCTCAGTTTGTTATTTGACGTGTGTGTGTGTGTGTGTGTGTGTGTGTGTGTGTGTGTGTGTAAAAGCTGGTCTGAACTTATACTTCAAATCCATTCTCACCTCCTCCTCCGTTGCAGTCTTGGGAAGTCTCATATGTGTGGCATTTATTCCGATCTGTTTACACAGAAGAAGAGATTAGGAAGTTAGGGCTGATCGCAAAACAGTATACAGTAGAAGTGTGGTGTACATACTGAATGTAAATTATCTTTTTACCTCTGCTGCTGCCTTCAACTTCATGCTGATGTACAGATTTGAATCGTCACGGTCTCCAACCTGCAAAAGACACAAAGCATCACTTCACCTGCCTATATGAAGGAATGGCCATCCTACTGTTGATGACAGAGCACTTCCATAAATGTCTCCATCTACAAGAAGGGGACTTCAGTGGAACACAGTTATACACTCTATGCAGGGGCACAAAATGGCACGTGACCAAAGTCCTTACCTGCCGACTGCCTCCAGGGGAAGGCCACGAGAAAGCACATGGCAAAATTAGCAAACAAAACAACCAAAAATGTGCTTTTACCCCAATACGTTCTAATTTAGTTCCCATTTTACACTTACCTGTAAAACCACTAGACCGGGTCTGAAGTTTGGGTCCTGAAGCTTCATCTGCTCCACATCCTTCTTCAGACGCTCCCTCACCTGCCTGAGAACACAAGACAACAAAATAAAACCCAACTGGATTTCCAATCTCTATGCAGTGACAGCCATTATAACAAAAGGAAAGGGATAGGACCATATGGTACACGAGCCACATGCCTAACCCATTCCCCTCCCTTGCAATTGTTACAGATGTTATGCCAAAATACATGACATGTGGCTATCTCATTGTGAAATTGGTCACCATTTTCCAATCCCCAGCCATCACTCACCACTGTACATGCAAAGCCAGGTCAATAGAAAGTCTTATCTTTGGTCTTTGTCTTTGCTTTATCTTTATTTGTTTAATGGAGTGGAGGTGTATCTGTCCCCAATCAACATATACTACAGTAGATTAGGCAAAGTCAACTCAACCAATCAAAGACAAGACAGACAGCAGTGACAAAAAGTTATTGGAGCAAGCATAGCATAGCATAGCACTCAATCTATTTTAAGATCTAGCATGTCTGTCTAAACAAAGCTTAACTCTGACTGCTTCTCTTTTGTTTTCTATTCACACGATCAATCACACAACAAATAAGCTTTATTGATCTCATCAACTGTTACTCAAGAAGCACTAAAGATTAGGGGTGGGAATCTCTCGGCACCTCACGATTCGATTCCGAAGCCAACGATTCGATTCTAAACCGATTATGAATGCATCTCGATGCAACAATTTTGTACATTTCCATGCGTGATTTTTAAAAATAAACATAAATCTGAGTTTGCTACTCAGAGTATGCTAATCACTTCTTAGACAAAGCTTAGATTTTGACATATACAGTATTTGTCACATACAAGTTTTAATGAAATGTTTTGTCTGAGGTTTTTATTTTGTAGTCAGTCCATGCTTAAGCCTTAAACATGCTTGTGAAAGTCCCCTTCTCTCACAGTAATCTTCCATGTCAGAGGCTCAGTCATGTTTAAAGGTGGAGAATTGGCTTCTTAGAACATGAAACATGAGGTGGTCAGATGTAATGTGATAAAGTAGATGAACAGCCTATATGTGTTTTGCCTAATTATTTTATGTATGTCTTATTAGATCATGTGTATATATACAAAATGTATTTATTTTTTCCTTTTGGCCATTTTTGTGTGGTTTTTTTCTGCACTCCTGCCTAAACTCTAAGTTGTTGTCCATTATCCCATCCTCTTTCAGTCACTCCGTTTTCTGATTTGTACTTGTCTGGAGACAGTAACTTTTAAATAAAAATCAATACATAAAATGTAATCTATTATTAACTCACAGAATCGAGTATCCAATCCTTCTAGAGACAATCACGATCCATCTAAGAATCGATTATTTTTCCCACCCCTACTAAAGATACACTGACGATCGTGTTTAAAACTCTGACTGACTAAACAGATTTCGATTGAAGCACGGTGCTTTTGTGAATCACATGAACTTCATTAGCAGCGATAATGGAACACAACACGTGATTACTATTGATTATGGATGTGTGACACCAATTGGAACTATTTTTCAAGTAACCTCAGAGTGGTTTTAAACCGGTGACCTTACAAAATTTGTTTCATATTCCAAAAGCTTCATCCAAAAGGTAGGTAGGTAGGTAGGTAGGTGTGTGTGTGTGTGTGTGTGTGTGTGTGTGTGTCAGAGCAGCTGTTCCAGAGTTTCTACATACCCAGGGGGAGATAGAGATATGTATGTATGTATGTATGTATGTATGTGTGTATATATATATATATATATATATATATATATATATATATATATATCCATAGTGTGCTCCAATAGCCTTAATAACCTAAAACACTGGATTATTTTAAAGTTAAGCACAATTTAAAACATCAGGTATTCCAATGGCAATAACACCTTAGCCTTTCTAGGGGCTAGGATGCAAAGTAAAACTATGACAATACACATTTTAGTCGATATAGTGCAAATCATATATATTGTTAGACCTACTAACAATACATACCATTAGACCTACTGTTGAAACTGTTATTCAGGTACATTATTTTACATATGACCTGCATGATAATGCTTTATATGTATTCACAAAGGTGTCCAGAGAAACAAAGGGCTATCAGTAAAAATATAATCATTCAGACTTTATAAGACCAATCATTATTACATATTGCATCACAACAACACTCCTAATCTGATGATACTCAGCATGTCTTCCTGCTTACTGATTAACTAGGGCCATATTCCACTTTCATGCATAATGAATGTAAATCCCCCTACTGAAGGCACAGCAGATCTGTGGATTTAATTTAACTAATGAGTACTGTGAGGAGCAGTTATCAGGGTGCAGGCGGCCATGTCTTGTGACAAGCACATGCAACTAATGAAAGTTTGTTTTGCCTCTTTGCCAAATACATTCTCCCAAACTTTCTGTATAAGCAATATTTGGATTAATTCAAACTCTGAACTATTAAAAACACAAGAAACTCATTTGCAGATTGTACTCAAATATTAAAACAGTAACGATTGTTAAAACGTTAGTTTGGGGTTTCTAAGTTTCATAAGTGGTGTGTGTTAGCCTCATCACTTGAAGTCACTGGACCAACAGGGCAAAGATCATATCCCACCCCCACAGCTTCTTACATAATGCTGCAGGATTTGCAACTATTCATTCCAAAATGTTCAATGATCTAGCTAACCACTATATTATAAATGCGACAGTCACAAGACAGTGCATTCAGTGTGGACACATTTAGATATAACTGTCAGGAGACAAATACCCCATGCCACTTGAGGAGAGTCCACTGTGACTTCTCAGCTCGTTATCCACAATTAACAGTATAAAAACCGTTAACTCAAATGGCTAATTTACATTAGCTGACTAGTTAGCCAGTAACGTTACACAGACACATGTTTCCAGGCTCTATGTGCATCAATAAACGTGCTGGAAAAATCTGATACTTACCCTGAAACCTCTTTCCCGCTTATGATTTGAGCTGACATATTTTGGTACTGATAGTCCGTGATCTAATGGTGTCGCCTGCACACGAGGTTCCTAACAAGAAGAGGAGTGCGGTGAGTACTGCCAAAAACTAAAGTTTGTCAAAAAGCGTTGAGACTAAAGGGGGTGGCGCAGGCTCTACTCACAAATCCAGCACTAAGGTTAAAAATCAGCGCATTAACTTTCAGGAATAGCGTCAAACGTAGAACGTGGCCTCGCCAGTGGGCATGACGATTGAGAAGGGCGTGGCTATTGCCAACTTTGACAGCCTATTAAAAACTTGTTAGTAGAACCCCTAAACCAATAGCATTCACAGTTCTGCTAACCCACCCACGAGAAATGGGGGAATGGGCGGGTTTTCAGAGGGTGTAATTACGTCAAGAACCAACAGAGGACAGCACTGTATTTACACACCGTCACCGTAATTCGTCAAAAACTCTACAGCAGTGATTATATGGGCCCAATTTGACGTTTGATCGGAATTGTTTTGATCATTGCCAAGCTGCATCACTCAGGAAATCACCAGAAAGTGCTAGAAAATACTATACTTACATATCTGGCTTTAAGTCCGACGTAAGACATGAAGAAATACAGAGAGCAATGGAGAGTAGATTCTGTGTTTTGAGCGACACCGAAGACCTCCAAACGCTAATTTCAAACACTGAGAACAATCTCCACTTCGAAAGGTAAATTGATAGCAGCTGCTAATTTGTTAAACTAGCGGGCTTTGGGGTCTATGTCTATTCCCTGGAGGATAAGTGGACGTTAATTACTTGTCATTGCGTGGCTTCTTTTGTTATTGCGAGCTAGCTTACACCTATTTGCATAGCCATAGTTTGTGGTAAGGCCGCAGTCTCTCAACATTATCCGGTCCATATTCATCAGTGCAACAAACACATTCAACCACCTCTTTCTAAGCATCTGCTAACTCATATATGTCTCATTAGATCTAAGACACTGTTTGAAGAAATCCGTGCCTCCATCAACAACAATGACGAAGAGGACCACTCCTTCTGGAGGCCTGTGCTGCCTTGGGGGGGCGTCTTCGCCATTAAGGCAGGACGGAAAGCCATATCATGCACCCCTTTGTACGTCAAAATCAACCTAAAAAACACCTGCACCATCGATGGCTTCCTTATGATCCTGTATGTGATTCTGCGGGACAACCAGGGTTTTCCCAGGGAGCTGGCTGTCTTCCTGGGCAAGCACTTTGTCGAGTATTTCCTCTCCCTGATGGACTCCTGTGACTACACCACAGTGAAGATGCTGTGGATCTGGGACAGGATGTCTAAAAGACAGTACCGCTCTAAGATCCACCAGGCAGCACTAGAGATTGACCTGTTTGGTAACGAGCATGAGAACTTCACAGAGAACCTGGAGAACCTAATGTCCACTATTCAGGAGAGTCTGTGCACCAACTGGAACTGCCCGGCCCACTTCCAGGAGTTCATCAAGACTACAATCAACATCAGGTATACTGCGCACAGGCGGTTTGATATCATGATGCTACAAAGTGAACTCTATCCAACTTTTCCCAACGTTTCATTCTGTGAACATTAGCAGAGACTGTTTCGAAAGTCAGGACAGGTTTTGCACCAGCTGTCTTTATCTAGTGCTGTTCTGTATTAAATGTTAAAGGTCCCATGGCATGACATTTTCACTTTATGAGTTTTTTTTAACATTAATATCCCCCAGCCTGCCTATGGTCCCCCAGTGGCTAGAAATGGCGATAGGTGTAAACAGAGCCCTGGCTAGAAATGGCGATAGGTGTAAACAGAGCCCTGGGTATCCTGTTCTGCCTTTGAGAAAATGAAAGCTCAGATGGGCTGATCTGGAATCTTCCCTTTATGACATCATAAGGAGCAAGGTTACCTCCCCTTTCTCTGCTTTGCCCGCCCAGAGAATTTGGCCTCACCCATGAGAGAGAGGCATCATGGCTTTCAAACGAGCAAAGTGGCAGTTGGTCAAGGCCACACCCCCACTCTCCACCTTGCCCCCCCCTCTCTCCTCCTCAATAGCTACAGACACAGAAATGACACATACCAAGGAATGGACTTTGTCCCACCCTTGTCACCACTTTAATAGGTCAGGTCAGCTGGTGCACTGCTCCATCATAAAATGGGTTTATTTTCACCCCTTGACATACTAACCTCGAAAAATCTCCACCTGTCTAATTGAGGTCACATAAAGACCATGCATACATCGCTATCGCCACCTAAAATGTATTTGTGTCAATGCACGCAATTAAGATTCTTAATTGTCTTTGGAGATATTTTTCATTTTACAAAGTAGGTCACTGCTAGTAAATGTGTGTTGTTTGATGGTATACATGATTTTCATTTCTTATGATTTCCCTGTGACATTTTTCCTCCAGCCCTCCTCATGAGCTGCCTCACAGAGACCCCATTCAGTCGGCCGTGGACGAGTTCTTCTGCCCCAAACTCCTACTCTGCTCAGAGCTGGGGTGAGGCATAGGGACAGCGTACATCATCTTCTATTTCTGTCCAGTCTTATTCCACTTCCTTAACAAATTGATAATCTTTTTTTTGAACAGGTGTGATGGTCTAAGGGAGTTCTCTCAGAGGGTTTTCTGCCATGGACCCCCACCCTTTGTCATTCTCAACATGCAGCAGTGGAAGTCAGAGGAGCTGTCCTATGTTCCTTACCATCTGGCTCTTTGCCAACACAGGTATGGAGCTTCCAGTGTGTTTTGGCTAGGTAAACGGGACCAGACACTGGTTTTTCTTCTACACCTTCTTATCTTGCCTCTCTTTGTCTCAGATCCAAAAGAAAATATCTTCTACAGTATAAAGAAAATGGTAATAATAACTCTTTTCTCCACAGATACTTACTAGAGGGTGCCACACTCTTCAACAAGGTGGAGCATCACTACTCTGCAGCCTTCCAAATAGACGGCTGCTGGATGCACTATGACGGTCTGAGGAGTGACAATCTGATCCTGTTACACAAGCCCCCAGAGCTCCTGCTGCTGTCCTCTCTGGTCTACATCCGGGCCTCTGACAAGTGAACTTATGTTTATCACAAGTGGATACACAGATGAGCAGGCATTCATTCATTCATCCAGCCTTCCTGCGATTATTTTGTCATCGTCCCCATGGATGGCGTTACATTACTGTAATGTCATGTTTCTCTACTTATCGCATCATTAGTTTTTCTTCTTCCTGTCAATTGTTGCTTTCTCCGTTACCTGTAAGATAGTTGCATGACACATGCTCCATTTCACCTGAATGCTTGCAGAAAGATTACTGTGCAAAATGGAAATTATTTCTTTTTGGGCATGCTTGGAATCCAAGAATATAATGGACTATAATAGTTCTGGGTTGATATGCATAGTAGCAGTGAGTAATACACATCGTATGCATATACAGTTACCCGACATACAAGGAGATTGATATGATTTTAAAAACGCCATGGTTAATTTACACTCTGAGGGTGCATTTGCTCTTAATCAGCCTTGTATAGATGACATTGACTGTATACCACATTTCCATACAAATTGCTAGTGTACAATTTTGGCAGTATAATTTTACATTCATGCAGATCAGACCTTTCGTTAAATTAAACTGGTGCTTTTTCTATTGTCACATGTGGTCTGAACGGATAAGAAACAACCAAACAACGCCAACGTCTGTCAGGTTAACTTCTTTTTTGTTAGGATGCTTAAATTGGAGGCAAGCGTTTAATACGATGAGTGAATGAATGTTAAAAATACCAAGTTCTTAAATGATATATAAAAGGTTGAGGGCAGTCTCTTTTCTGAACTACAAGCTTGAATATTACGGTCCATACCAACAAATTGAAGCACTTTAACACTAGCTCAGCACACATTGCAGTCACAACAGGTAATGTCTAATTACGGTGTTTTTTGTTTTAAGTTTTTAACCTTCAAGAATAACTGGTATCACACAGTGCCTCTGCCAAGGAAAGTTTACGAAAGTGAATCCTTTCGCGTATAAATCCTTGATCATGATCAGTTGTCAATTGCTGTTTTTCTATGCAGAATACAAATATTTTGGAGTACACTGGTATTGATTTATTTTTGTTGCACTTGCATTGCATGGATGTGTAAAACAAGAGCCACATAAAAGCAGACAGTACCTTTTAAGGCAGGCATTTATTTTAAACTGGGTACAACTGCACCACACAAACAGACTAAAATGTAAAATGTCTTCAATCAAAACATGATAAAATGTGAAAAGCTACTGTTTCTACACCTAAGGTTATCTTGTACTTCCAGTATTAATCCACAGGATAGAAAATTCAAGATCATCACCTTTACTCCAGACACACAATGGGAAATGTAAAAGAAGCAGAGTGGTCATTTGGCTAACATTGACATCAGTTTCAAATAATTTCTTTCAGACACAAACAGTGGCAGTCCATTGCAGACCAAGGTGTTAGTCATCCATCTGCTTTCTTTGAACAAGCACTTTGGTGAGTGGTGGCAAAAACATGACATTGGTTAGGCCATAATGAAAATGCATACAAATTCGATTTTAACATCCCTTCTTTTTGCAGATTAACGTTTGCAGATTTTCTTCGTCTCTCCAAAATTGATTAAAGCAGTAGTTAATATACACCTCAGAAATCATGACACTGTACATAACATTGATGCAAGAGGAATCATGGCTGTAGCACATAATTACGCCTGCGTGATTTGTGCCATGGCTGTTAAGTGAAACAAAATCTAGTACAATACAGAATTAGCAAACAAAATCAGGTTACACAACATAAATAATACAAATTATAAATACAAAAAAAGTCATTCACATCTTTCTAAAAAAGACATATTTGCAGAAATACGCTTGGCTTGCTTATGCCTTACTTTTAAAAGTAAAAGGAAAGTACTCTATATAGTGATGCAACAAATTAAATGTCTCACCAATGACACCAATGAAATGCCATTAAAGTCCTCATCTGTAGTAATGGTTTCCCTAATCATTTCACAAACGCATGAAGTTTGGAGTACAAGTGGAAGAGCACATCTCCTGTTTAACAGGTAACGGTTTTACAAGACTTGTGGTGAAAGCGGCTGAATTGTTTAAAAAAAAAAAAGTGTATACCTCGAATTTGGCCATTTATCATAATTAATGCAATGATTGTGAGCAATCCATCTGAATCTGCTTCAAACATATGCCTTGTACAAATGAACCAGCATGCACAACAAAATGACAACATTTCCTGTAGGATGAGGCAAAGTCAATGGTACCATTTCTTTTTCTTCCCCCCCCAATCAGATGTCAACATTACCAGCCAACAGTGTGAATCAATAAACATGCCATGTTCTGTTACAGCAATATGAGATGCCTTGGCTTTTTAAAGAGACAAACACACAAAAAAAAACACCATCCACAGAGAGAACAGAAGTCTTATTGCATTATCTAAATGCCATTATCCTAAATTAAAGCATATGTACAAATTACAATATGTATCAAATAGTTTGGTAAGTGCAACGTAGAGCTTGGTTAAAGTTTCCACTTATGTGCAAACATCAGTGCACAAAGCAACTCAAACTAGACTTGAACATTAAGTGACTCAAGACACACCACACCTAGCCTTTCCTAGTCTAGTGCCCTCTATTGCTGTGCATTGCTTGACCTATCCGTTAGCCTAACCCAAGGCTGCACAGAGTGACACCCTCAACCAGCCTGGGGAGCACCCTCTCCCAGGACACAGGACTGGTGACAGTGGGAACATGGCCCGATTTGGCTGGCACAGCCCTTGGTGCTTTATCATCCATCTCTATATGACAGCATAGAAGAATGTCATGCTAATACATTAGCAATAAGGACAAGATAATAATTCAAGCGTGGCACACAAAGGAATCCGTTTCTAGCACAGGAGGTGGGAAAGATGCAAAAACAAAAAGTTAATGTTTTGGCACTTCACATGAAGCTGTGAACGGATTACCTCAAACCTGAGCTTGCAAGCAAGACCATGGCTACATGAGAATCACGTTTGGTAGCGAGTTGGTGAGTGAAAAGAGGAGGCTTAGACCCAATCACAGGCAGAAAAAGTCATGATCATAGCCAAGAGTGACATTGTACCAGGAACAGGTATGGAGACAATGACAAAGCATGCTCATATCCAGCAACAGGGACGATGTAAGGAAGGGGAATGCTAACTATATTATATTTAAAAAAAAGAAAATCAAACCGTGCCAATTTTCAGACTTTTTAGATATTTATGAGGACAGAAGTTTGTGGTTTTCCAACCACAGGCTTCCCTTGCAGTAGGAATTTATATTTATTGCATGGTTGGGGGCCCTTCAATTATACGCATTTAAATGTGCATACATCAAATAACTACCATCTTACGCAGAAGTAACAGAGGTTGAGCTAATTGTGTGAAGCAACACAGACAAACAGCTGAATCCTGAATCCTAAATATAGCACCAGTTGGTATACTGTACAGACCAAAGGGTGAAAAAAAGGGCCACGGTCGATTTCAACTAAAGAGTAGCAAGTGCATGACCTGACCTTAGGAAGATGTAACAGAAGCTAGAAGATGGGGATTTTTTTTAAATGGCTCTGAGGATGAAGCAGAAACTAAGTGATAAACACTCTCAGGAGAATTTGTCACTCAACTCTACACTGAACCTCGGAATCAAACTACACACATCCGCACGCACACTAGTGACCCAGTGCAGAAAGACATTTTACAGGCAATGCACTAGGATATATTCCATATATTTTATTTAAACTATTTACAAGAGAGAAAAAGGCAGCCCTTTTTGAAAATATAAAGATTCCAACTTTTCTCTTTTTTGTGAAGCACTGATTTTGATGCAGAACTCCTGCGTCGCTGAGCCCAAGCATCAGCTCTGCACCCGGACACATAACAAAACAAACAATCCTATCTGACATGCATGTACCTCTCGAGCATACACACTACATGGCCAACAACCACATATTCATACAAAAACACCTGCCGACTGCGGTGTTCTACAAAATCTGAACACATGGTTCCAGTTGCAGCAGGGAATTTAATAAAATAAAAATATTTAAGTGTTAAACACAATTAATGGCATAAAGGAAAAAAAAAAAAAAAAGTCTGCTAACGTAACAGAATTTTAAAACAAAAGTGACAAGTTTTCTCCCACAATCCTCTGGGGAAATGGCTCAGAGTCCTCATTGTGGTCCAGCAGCAGTAGAGCGGTCGTCTCCTCGTGCCCGTGACAACAGCTGTCCAATGATCTTCATCTCTGTAGCTCTTTCTCATCTCTGCAGCCATGTCTGTGGTCCCCCTCTAGCCAGCCAGCTAGCCCGGCACATCCATCCACTCAGTAGGCTCCCTCTCCTCTGGTGTTCACGTTGGTGTGCAGCGCTCCTCTGCACCTGGAGGATGAATGTGGGGAAGGAGGAGTAGACAACAAAAAAGAAACGTCTTTGTGTCCAAGTTCTCTTATTGGGTCCTAGCTGGCTGGGCCATGGGTCAAAGGGCAGTCAGACCAAAGTTGCAACGGCAATACATCATGCCGCTTGAGTCCAACCAGCTGTCTGAGATGGGGTCATAGCGCTGGACAGTGTTCAGGTAGGATGATCCGGAGTGACCTCCCACCACATAGAGGTAGTTATCCACGATGGCAGATCCCACACCTGCAAAACAATGTCACAGTCATATGTAGCTAATTACATGCATTTCTCACCATTTTGTAGATGCAGTTAGCTCAATACTTTCAAATGACTGACTCAAATGATAGGGGTGGGAATCACCAGAGGCCTCATGATACAATATCATTACATTAATTATGTCACGATATTATTGCGATTTTATTACCTTTTTCCAACTTCAAATTTTTGTCAACATAGGTTTTATCTACAAAGAAACATTTCTCTGTTCGCACTTCAATTTTATTGCTGCAAAATGGGATTATCAAGCAGACAAACTGACCCAACACATATCGATACAGTATTGCCATGGAAAATATCGCGATACCATGCTGTTTCGATTCCCCCCCCCCCCCCACCCAATGATACAGAGTCTGCACGTACAGGCCAAAACAACTTTTCATTGAAGCCTCTACGTGTAGTCTCCTTAGATAACACCACTAGGGGTCGCCAAAATCCAATTTGCAAATCATACAAATAGGGACTTTAGCTAAAGTATGATGTAAACTCACCAGTGCGTGGTTCATTCATTGGCCGACAGGCTGTCCACTGGTTCTGATGTGGATCATACCTCTCAATGCTAGACAGATGCGACACTCCATTATGTCCGCCCACCACAAATATGAAGCCGAGCATGACGCCTACTCCGAAGTTGATCCTCTTATCTGCCATGGGGGCTACCATTTCCCAGGCATCTTTGCTGGTGTCATACCGCTCTACGCTGTGTGGAGAAGATGCAGCACAATTAACAAAATGCACACAATGGTTTAAAAAGTCCAAATGTAAAAACATCCGATGTCCCAGCACTCTGCAATTCCTCAACAGGCCCCCAGCCAAATGCTGTAATGATTTACCAGTTTCAAGAAACTTTTATATTATACAGGCACAGGTGAAACAATATTACTGCATGTGGTATGCTTTGGAAAATGACCTGAAGTATTGTTATATTACATATGCAATTTGTAATTATTCGTCTATGACATACAAAAACACCTATGTACTCCGTCAAAAGTTGCATTTCAGTTCAAAAGCAGCTAACCGACTTCACATGGAAATTTATTTTAGCAATATATAGTACTTAATTGGACCGATATTTAGTCATTTGAATTTTGTTATTTAAATATTATTTCAAGCTACAAAAGAGAACTGTTCAGGTGGTGTGATAACAAACACACGCAGTGCAACTAGTAACCAATGGCAGTGGTGAATTACTAAATTTGACCAGAGTAAAAAGAACCCTCCAACAGCAACATGAACACTAGCAATCAGGGATTGTTTTGCAGTAAGCAAGGACATAAAAGCCATTGGGGAAAGAAAGAAATAGTCCCCAAAGATTCTCTGTCCAAACACATTCTCCCGAGGGGTTTCAGGAGTCAAGGAAACAAGCTAACACGGTGTTGCTCTCTAGAGGTCTAACCAGCAGCAGTTGGGCACCCTCCCCATGAAACTTCAGCAACCACTTCTGTTATGACTCCTCCTCACGCATTGACAGGGCCCTGGTCCCATCCTTCACTCGATTACCAGTTCCTTTAAATAACAAACAAGACCTTGAGAGAGAACACCAGCTTAGGAGGTCGTCTAAGAGCTCCTATGTGGCATTCTGCAGTCTTCACATTGTACAGAAACTTCAATGAAAGAGGTTACAGTTGAAGAGAAAGACATTTACCATATCATACACAGAACTGAGCAGCTACAGAATAAATTATTCAGTGCCTTGCTAATAACTGGGCAATCTACAGGACAAGACAGTTATTAATAACTAAACATTTCCCATTCCTAATGTTTAACAGCCCATAACATACAGTACATTTCCACAGGTAAAACAAAAAGATCATATCCACTCTCCGTGGTATTACCTGTTCATATGGGCTGGGCCATAGCCTCCAATAGCGTACACCATGCCGTCCAGCACAGCGGTGGCAAAGCAGCTGCGGGACTTGGTCATGGGTGCCACAGGCTGCCACTCCTTCAACTTGGGGACATATTTCTCCACCGACTGGAGATAATACTGGCCGTCATAGCCTCCGAGGGCATACAGCTCGCCCGCCAGGACCACCACCCCGAGTGTGCTGCGGCACTCGGCCATACGCTCCACAGAGGACCAGGTGTTGCTTTCGGGGTCCCAGCTCTCCACGGTGCTCTCGTGTCTCCGATAGCTAATGCCCTGTCTCATGTGTGTGGCGATGCCTCCCACCACATACACCTTGTGGTTCAGCACTGCTACTCCAAATTCATAACGGGGTACACCCAGAGGGGCCAGTCCTATCCATGAATCTGTCCGAGGGAAATACATTTCTATGCTGCAAGAGACAGACAGATGTGATCTGGTTTGTCAGTTTGTTTTTAAAACACAGAACATAAACAAGGCATAGATAATACAGAATTTGGAAAGTTGCCTGTTCAATAATGCTTAAAATTATCATCCAGACATGATTACCTTTCTAATGTTGCAAACAGTCCAGCCTTGCCACCTACTGCAAGCAGCACCTTCGGGGCACACCTGGGCCGTGCCGACAACACAGTCTGATAGGAGAGCCGATGCTCAGGCATAAAATGATATTTGAGGGCCTCATTGAGCAGGTGCTTGCATGCGTGGTCATCTCGTATAAGGTGGTTGGCTTCATATAGGCGAGTGAGAAATTTAACGCTTAGGAGTGGAAGGCGAACACAGTGCAGCAGCTGAGCCAGATGCTGCTGTCTCTCAGTAACATCATATTTGATCCACGATTCCAGGGCGTAAAATACAGTCTCCTCTGTGACCACCTTAAGGCAGTCATTGGACACAATTTCATCCAACTCAGCCCTTGTCAGTTCAAAAAACTCCTCTGTTAGACAAACTTCCTCAAAGTTCTCACAGATGAATTTAGTTGCAGCCAGGCACAGGTCATGACAGCCATATGTCTCTGCAAAACGGGAGATGCCTATACAGTTTCCAGCATCCAGCTGGCTCTCTAAGAAGGAGCAGCACTCCTTAAGTACTAGCTTAACCTGGAGTAAGTCGGCAGCCGGTAGCAGAGATTCCACTGTTTCCTGGGAAATAAACACTGTGCCAGTGTATGCATACTCAACAATGGCCTAGAAGAAAAAGAGCAAAAGCATCACAAACAAAAACTATGGTACAGATTAAAAGTTAATCAGTGCAGTTTAATAGGTGTCTGCTGGCTCCAAGCATACCTGCAAGGCAGTCTCATCGATGCACTGGAATTCCACCTCGGAGGTCTCCTTTTCTGACAGGTTACCCGTGAACATGGCCTTAAAGTAAGGGCTGATGCTGGCCAGCACTACTTTGTGGGCATGGATCTTGGCATCACCCACACGCAGGACAATGTCACATAGTTCGTGATCCTGCCGCAAGAGCTGGAGGCCTTGCAGCAGCTGCTCTGAGTGAGGCCGTTTCAGACTGGCAAACATATAGGCCTGGTCCTGCTGTTCCATCTGCGAGCAGGAATCCACATATCAGTGCATTGTTGACATTTTGTAAAAGGCTATTGATGCAGTGAAACGTTATGAATAACTAACATTTGACCAACAGCCAATGGAAATCCTGTAAATTAACCATTTGTCATCTAGCCCCTGAGACTACAAGCCTGAAAAGTCAACTAAACACAGGGCTGTGCAACATCACGTTATTACAGCACGCGTTAAGGAAACATGCCTAAGTAGTAGTAATGTCATGAGAACCGGTACTTCGGTACCAAGTCAATACCAAAATTCTGAAAACGTGACGGTACTCGTTTTTAAAGTACCTTAGGTAACGTAAGCTTCGATAGCTACTGACATTAGCTAAGTTCAGCGCTCGTTTTAGCAGGCCTCTATAAAGGTTAGTCAAGTTAACTTTAGTCAGTCTGGTTCTATGTGAAAAAGCAACAACGGCAGAGAGAAACAGACTTACTACACATAATTGCTGTCTGGGAGTTCCAGGTGAACTCATGGAAGAAGTTACCATATGCTAACTGTGTGGTGATGCCAGGCTTCAGAGCAGCGGGCTGAAGACTGACGTTTTCACCAGGTTAGATAGAGGTTACATGTAAATCATGCTCTCCTTGCCCCCTCCACTCCAAAACAGTGAGACAGAAAGTTGAAAGAAAAAAAAGAAAAAAAAACTGACACTGAAAAAAAGAGTGACATGACACGCTTTGCCAGCTCTTCCTCCACCGCTGATATTTTTGGTATCGTGACATCCCCACTGGGTAGTATGATGCATTCAGGGATGTTTTGTAGTAATACAGTAGTTATTCCGACTCTTAGCGGTCTACTGTAAGGATCTTCTTAATCTAGTGCTAACGCTACTTAAAGTCAACCAGTCGTACTGGCTAGTAACGTTAAGCATACCATGTTTTAACCCAAACCAACCGCATACATGCTGCGGTGTATTTATGCTTTATGACATTCAGTCACAATAACGGGAACGGTTAGTTTTGTGTAACTGGGGCCTTGGCTTAATTTCTGAACGGAGGGCATGGCCAGATCAAAACTCGCTAGCTTACATTACCGCTTAGCTTCAGAGCAGCAAACAGCTAGTGCGCTAGCTTACACACTGTTAAGCCCACTAACAGCTTAGATTTCGCAGAAACAAATTTCCCCGGATATCATATTTATATTAACATCAACATCCATGTCACCATCGTCTCGTCGCCAGCAAATACACAGTGCCAATCTGTTTCATTGCACTGCAGTCGGCGCAGGTTAGCTGCTAAAAATAAACACGGTTACTGTGGCTAACGTTAGCTGCATCATTGATTGATATACAGTAACATGGCTGACACATACAAAACGTGACGTTATAGCTAGCTGCCAGATAAAACGTGTATATCGTCAAATCAAGAAAGACAAACCTGTAACCTATAACGTTAGTCCGTCTGGTGCGCCGCTGTAATAACCGATTTTGCAGTGGCGGAGTTCAGCGGCGACGAGTGGGAACCCCGAGAGGCTTTCAAGAAAACAACCTACTGCCAACCTAGCCACAAAGCTACAAATGAGCTCTTATAATATCAGAGCAGCACACCCACTTCCGCTTTTTTCAAAATAAAACGACATTCACATCTATTTCTAAGGAAGAGATGTCAGCAAGCGACAAGCCAAGAAAATGTGTTACAACGATAGTGAACCTTACCAGTATTTTTTTTACAGTAAATAAAAACACTATTCTACAGACATGTTTTATAACAACACGCACGCACACCACAGTATTAATGTGTGTTTATATATTATGAACACCCCCTTTCCCCCCAAAAAAAGATTCTTAAAATTTTTATAATTTTATAGTAATGGAGGTTCTCCATTAACAACTTAACTTTAGTAAAATTACAAAATATTTTGAGCAGCATATTTTTATGACTTTCTTTTTGAAATTACTCATTGTGTGTGTGTGTGTGTGTGTGTGTGTGTGTGTGTGTGTGTGTGTGTGTGTGTGTGTGTGTGTGTTTTAGAGGTTATAGATAGTACATAGTAGTACAAGTGTGCTTAAGTACACTACTGGTAAATATACTATTTTCATTGTTCCTTTTATTGTTAAAATCATTTTTAGCATAAATAACTATTCTACAGTAAACGTGAACCTAATTTGTGCTCCACAGCATAGGTGCAACTCTGGATGGCATTTTGTAAATCATTATTCTAAGGCAGTGACCTTTTTTTTTTTTTTTTTTAAATAATATTAATAATAGTAATAAATCCGTGGATATATGGGTGCCTAATATAATATACTATATATAAGTATATGTGAGAAAATATATACTTTTCTTTATGAATATACCAATAGCACAAATAACAAAACAAACAGAAACATTTACATTTTAAGTGATATTTATGTTTTATTTCATATAACTGTGCGGAGTTTAAAACTATAAGTAAACAAAATGATATGTGCACAAATAGACATGAAGGATATGTATGTACGTTGTTTAAGTCCTCCTATATCTTAATTTTTCGACTCTGACTTTTCATCACAGTCTACGATGCAGCTCTGTGGTGATGTTCCTGCCTGGAGGAGCCTGGAACTCGCGTCACCATGGAAGCGCTCAGTTTGTGACATGTATTCGCCATTTTGCTGCCTCGGTGTGTGTGTGTGTGTGGGGGGGGGGTCCTCTCTAATACCTCTGTAGCTTTCAAACATTCAACACTCAACATACCAACTGAAACAACCACGGAAAACGTTTGCACTTAGAGAAGTGTAGCTGCCGCAGCATGACATGGAAATTTGGACGACGTAACATTAGATAGTCTCACCGAGCGTCACGGAAGAGGACCAGGAGGAATGCAAGGTCTATTTTTTTTGCTGTTTTTCTAACTTTGCTAGCCCAGTCAGCCAGCAATTACCACTAACACAGTTTAGCAGAGTAGCAAGTTAGCTTAGCACCGTTTGAGTGGTGTTGCAGTTAGCTATGGTTCTATGTAACGTTAGCTAACTAATGTAACGTTAGGCTGCTTAACGGTAACGGTGTAGTCAGGGATTGATTCTTGTAACGTTAAACCCATTGAAGGCATTACTAAGTATCGTATAACGTTAACTGGCTACGGCTGAAATCAACACACATTTTTACTAATGTTATAATAGCAGGGAATAATGTAACGTACAGCAGGAAAGCCCATCTCAACCATTCTGCTGATAACTAACGTTACCGTGCTTGACAGCCACAAGTGGTTGTGTCAGTTCGCTCCAATCTAACGTAGTTCATGAAGATCGATCGTAATGTTGAGGAGCAATAAGACTCCCTCAGTTAAAATATGTACAGTTACGTGTCTATGTAACATGTTTATATACATTATAACGAAACCTTTTGCTCCCCTTTTCACTCTCAGCCAATTGGAATTGATTCAGTAAGTGGCTACCCCTGTTAATTTTCTCATTTTTGCATTCACAGCTTGACAAACAGGAGAGTGGTTTTCCATCACCAAACCACTCAGGATGAAAGCACGAAGTAAGGAGGAGGAATATTATTGTCCTCACAGGATTGTATTTGTTTCTTTGGATTCTCAAATTTGACCACAACCACAAGACCATCAATAATGATACCTGGATTGATCTCCCAGGAGTTACACAAGCTACTTCTGGACCTGACCAATTACCAAAATCGCACAAATGGGGTGGAAGAGCTCAAACATATCCTCTCAGAAGTGGACATGAAATCAGTCCCATCTGGCAGTATTGTGGAGTTCATACATTTTCTCCCTCAACTTCTGGATGACAGTAATTTTAAAGTGTTGTATTGCACCTTGCAAGTTTTAAACTTACTCATTCAGAAGCTAGATACAGGTGTAGACAGATATTTCAAACAGATAGTCTCAGTGGCTTTGAAGGCCCTAGGGGATACTCGCACTGTCACCAGAAATGAATACATGAATGTGTTTCGACAGCTGATGAAAACTGTCGCACCACAGCAAGTATTGGATCTTGTCATTGGCACCTTGAAACACAAGAATTCAAGGGTTCGGGAAGATGTCCTTAACATCATTATGGCAGCTATGCTCACTCATCCTAGAAAAGATTTCAACATCCCTAAGCTTTGTTTTGAGGTTGCACCCTATCTGGCAGACAGCAAAAGGAAGGTCCGCCAAGCCGCCCTTGAGCTGTTTGCGGTGTTTGACTATTGCCTTGACACAGGGAAAAAGCAGCCTCTAATGAAAGCAGTGGACATGGTTGAACTCAATGAGGATGCAGACGGTCTTATGGCAGCTGTGCAGGCGAGACGAGCGAGGCACGTCCTTCCCAAACTCTCCTCAGAGGGGATAGTGGAGTATGGCTTGGTGGTCCCGAAACTAGGACATCGGGGCTCCCTGCAGTATGGTTCTGGAGCTGATCTGGACTGGGTGATGAACGGTGGGCGCATAAGCAGTGCCAGGAGCCACAGAAGTGAACCAGACTGCGACCAATTGTATGGCTATGGCAGCTTAGGTTCCCTCACTGATGACCTTCCACTTCAAAGGAGGATTGTCAGCGCAGGTAAAGGGAAGAACAAGCTACCCTGGGAGATGTCAAGCTTCTCATCCACTGAGAATGACCAGCAGTGCAGTACTCTGAATGGAAAGTGCTCTGAAAAGGTGGGGTCCATCATCACTGTTGACTTGCAATATTCTCACTTATCTTTTGTGATAATTAAGCCATCTAGCATATGATTTTACTAACTGTTAAAATAAGACAGCTTTCAGGGATATTCTGGTATATTGTAGGTTAATTTACCCAGAGAACAGATGGAAACGGTGTCCTTTTAGTTACCATTGATTGACATTAATGTAGCAGCTATTGATTCAACAAGCAGTGTTCACCTTTTTTTTCCTTCTAAAAATACTCCAATCCAAATCAATTGGGGCTTAATCAGTCACCGTGCTTTTCATATTGACTTGGAAATTACTAGAGCATCTCAGTGACGAGGCAGTTATGTTGATTTGCTCCCAATCAGTCAGTAAGTGCAATCATTACAAAGAGCATGAAAGGAGTGGTTATTTTTGTGTGCTTGCTTTTTTTCTGCCTCCCTTCAGTCTTGCTTAGTTTACAGAGGAATGCTAAAGCTAAACCTTGGTAAGAATTAATCTTCAAAAGTCGAGGGTGTTGTTTGTTTGCTTTCAGAATGTTACACTTCTTGTTTGAACAAGCTGATTCACACCCAAAGGCACCAGTCCAAAAAGACATCTTAGAGGTGGCACTTTCCTCAGAGAGACTTTGCAGGGGAAAAAACCTAAATATAGGACAATCTCTCATGATGCAGTATGGATGGAGTGCAGCAGAGAGAGACAGTTACTGTATATCTTACACATGTTACTACATAGAGTTCTGCTGTGTCCTCCTCAATCAACCTCTGCTTGTCCATATAATTGCATATTGTCTAGACAGCTCATAAGGCTTGATAAGAGGTGTTCTTTTTTTTTTTTTTTTTTTTACATTATTAGAAATGAATCCGTATCTTTTGGCAGGGTAACAATAGGCTTAATTGTATCCTTGACTATATGGCTCTTATTATAAACAAAGAGAAATAGATAGGTAAAATCTCAGAGCACACCCGGCTCACAGACACTATTTCTGGAAGAAATACAGTAGGTGACTCATTTCCCTGCACAGTGACAGTCACTGCAAAGATGAGCATCCAATGTCTTGAGAATAAAAATCAATTCAAGGTTAACCTACCACTTTGTTGGGGTAAAGTATGTAATGTGGAATACATACTAATCATATTTTATTAGCTAACAAACTGGAATGATTTGTTAAACATAATGCAGCTCTATTGCAATAATGTCCATTAGTTGAGATGAGTGGCTTTGTTTCATAAGCTATTATTTGACCTTATTGTTTTCTGGAAACTATTATCCAGCTTAGAGCCTCCATTTGAAAAACCTTCTGTTTACAGCAGTATCTGTTTCCCGGCAACTCTATTACCACACAGCACACTTAGTGAAGGGGGCGTTACACATAATTGGTAATACCACAGGGTTATGCTTGTAAAACATGGCTTATTTACTGCTCTGGTGTTGATTGCAATCACACCAAGTGCTCCACGATGAGTGTTGATCAGATTGTAGGCAGTGGGACTAAACCTCAGCCACACTCTCTCTCAGAGGCTGAGATGCATGCACTGAATGCAAACATCTGTCATAATTCTGTCTCTACGTGATTTATTCATCTTAGACTACGATTTAACAGGTTGCAGTTTGGCAGTTAAAGTGTCATGAGAACAGTAGGCATGATGTATATTCAGTAAAGTCTGTTTACAGTGCAGAAGATCCACCCAAATGCCACCCAAGTGTCTCTTGTCTGAGCTGGAAAATATATGCAACACACCTTTGTTCAGGCCAGTGGATGGAATTACACTTAGACTCCTGTTTATTTAAGGATTGATTTACATTAGTTCTTAGAACTTCATCCTCTATTGTTGCTGTTAATGGAACTCATTTTCTGCCTACTAGGATTTCCTTCCCCTGTCCAGGAAGCTCAGTCCAGAGACCTACATACCCAGTTTCAGTAAGTGCCAAGACTTCCTTCTCTCAACATTGCCCTCACATTTATTCCATATGAGGTGAAAAGTACAGCTGACTGCTAGTTGTCATGGTCAACTTCAGCCGGGCTCAATTTAGAGCGGCTTTAACTTGAATTAGCATGCTGAGTCAGAGAGTCACCATGCCACATGTCACCAAAAGTCCTGAGATGAGCACGGTTGCAAGGCAGAGACATGTCATACTAGTCTCACACCATGCCAAAAGAGGCCATTACATTCACCATCTGTTTAGTTCTCTAAACTGTAGCCTGCTGGAATGTCATGGACAAAAGGAATCCTAAAATAAAATAGACATCAAACGCTAATAATTTTACCTTAAGAAGTTCACTTGGACAGATACACTGTAGCACATTCAGTAAACTCCTAAATCTCACTCATGTTGTAAAAAAGTAGGCCCTGTTACATGGAATTTATACTCTGGGTTTATATCTGTGGCAAGAAGCTCTTGCAATTGTCCGAATGCAATAGAAAATCAAGCCTAGCAAATGGGTTGTGTTACTGCTGCTGTAACTGTAACAAGGGATCGTAGGTTTATAGCAGCTTGTCAGTGCTGTCAAGTTAAAAATGACCTGCCAGCAGCTGACTACCCCGCAGTTTGGCAAAAGAAATAAAAAGAAGCCCAGTGATGGAGATTGGACAGATTTTGCGCAGTCAGTTTTATAAGAGGGAAGGCATTATTGCCTACTTAATTATTCTTGCCAAAATGTTATGTTTTCAAAATGGGATTTTGTTTCTGACCTCAGCAACCCTGTCAGTTTTATAGTGCGAATAGCAAAATATACCTTCCATCTAGGTTCTGCACAGCCTCAGAAGCCACAATCCTCCAGAAGGAAGGAGTCCCCTGCCCGCCTCAGAAGAAGTGGAAGCCTGAACTTGGAGCCAGACATCTTTAAAACCACCAACTTCTCTGACCCAGATGTTGGTAAGAAGTCATTACCTCAAAATGATCTGCTTGTTAAAAAAAAACAAGCTTCCCTTTGGAAGTGTTTACATACAGGTGGCAAGAAAAAAATCAGGATAACAAGTACTTGAGTCCTTTAAACAGACAATTGTCATGTCATTAAGCATATTGTTACCATCTTGTTACTTTTTATCTGCTCAGTATTTCATGGTTCCTGACATGTGAATACTCTGTCTCACAGTGGCACCCAAGGGACGCATGCTTTCAAGGAACCCCAGTGTTGAGCGCACATTTTCCCTGCCCTCAAATCCCACCACGTCCGGATCCTTCCTACTGCCCTCCTACCCGCTGGCTACGCTCCCAGGAAGCATGCTTACTCCAACGCTGTCCCGCCGTCATGCAGACTCATCTCTCTCTATGTCCAACACATGGCCCAACAAGAGAGAGAACACCCCTCACCAGCGAGACACCAGCCCCTGGAGAGACACAACAGGCACAGCAAAAGGTAATTTAGTAAAAAGTCGACATGTGAGCTGTCAGCTGAATAGAAACACGTTGTAGCCTCTTTGTATCATCTGTTTTTATCCTCCCTGTTCTACCTGTTTTAGGAGGCCATCTCTTGAGCAAATGCTCTCCCCTGCCTCTTCGCGCCTCCCTCGTGAGTTCTTCTTCCACTTCGTCATTCCGCCGGGCTCTGAACAGCACCAGAGCAACCCTATCTATCTCGCCAGTTGTCCCAACAGCAGAGCAGGTCCAGTCCCATAATGGCCAGAAGTCCAATGCTTCAGGCAGCCCTCAGAATCAGCAGTTGGAAAGGGACCTTCATCTGGACCCTGATAGCATCAATGTGGTGCAAGATCCTCAAGAGGATGATCCTCTGGACATGCAGGAGGTCAGTGAAACACTCAGTCTGCTAGTCCAGGCTGTGAAAGTTTGGCTCCGTAAATAATATTCCTCTCCATGCTCATATGTGCCAATTTGTGTGTTCACAGATGCTGAACTCCCTGCGCTCATTGCGCAACAGCACTGCCAAGAAGAGGGCCAAAGTAAACCTTAGCAGTTCAGATCCAGACAGCCCTGACTCAGCTGTGAGGCTGGACCTGGGTTTAGACTCACCATCACACACCTCTCCAATGCTTACCACCTCAGCCAGTGAGAGTGGTCTTTCCAGTCTGAGCTCAGTCGCCAACTCCAGCTTCAATGGCATCAAAACCAGGTAAAGGATCTGCTTTTTGCTTCATTTAGCATTTATTGCTTTTGAAGTCCCTCCACTATTGTACATGTCGTCTGTCGTTTGAGTAGAATCATACTTTAAATACAATAACTTGATATTGTGATATAAGCTTTATGCATACACCATAGGTTCCTCCTGTAGACTAGATGATCAGATTGGCTCTTGATGCATCTTTAGCAAAAACTCATAAGCAATATTAAAGGAGAATTCCGATCGATTTCAACACGTAGCTCTGTTGTGCTGGCAGTAGCGAGAAAAACTAAAACAATCGGTTACCTACACCATGTTATCCTCCGTGTTAGCACCCAGGAGGCTGAAACTGGGCAAGTTTTAAACGTGCTTTTAGCCTCTTAACTTAAGTTCGAAATGTCATTACAAGTGCCTACCCATGTGAAGTGATTCCTTCCGAGTGAACACAGTGAATCTGACTGCAGTAGATGTGAAAGAAATGCATACAATTTGTGCTAATTCAGCTCTGTTTAGTTCCGGTGTTGAGACGGCAAGATGAGTGCTTAGGGACCGTGTACAAACTACCAAACACCAAAAAGAGATACAAAAATATTTTCAAAAATAGGCATATGCTTATTTTTTTAAAGTGCTGTAGTACAACTAGCAGGAGGCACGTTATAAATGAGGTACGTTTGGAGACACTACCTTATTTAATCATTCAATTAATACATATTTTTGTATCTCTTTTCGGTGTTGTACTTTGTAGACCGAACAACTTTTGGTCCCTAAGCACTTGTCTTGTCGTCTCAACACCGCAACTAAACAGAGCTGAATTAGCACAAATTGTATGCATTTCTTTCACATCTACTGCAGTCAGATTCACTGTGTTCACTCGGAAGGAATCACTTCATATGGGTAGGCACTTGTAATGACATTTCGAACATGTTAAGAGGCTAAAAGCACGTTTAAAACTTGCCCGGTTTCAGCCTCCTGGGTGCTAACGCTAGCAGGAGGATAACACGGTGTAGGCAACACTGATTGTTTTCGTTTTTCGCACTCCAAATTTACAAACAACAGAGCTACGTGTTGAAATCGACCAGAATTCTCCTTTAAGGAAAACAGTTATTAAAACAAACTATTTATAATTATAAATACCAAAAAAAAGTTGGATTTATAATTATGTAAACACATGCATAAATATACTGTAACATGTTTTCAAATAATGCATTATTTTATGAGGATTACAGTATGCCGGGACATTAGTCAGCTCAGGTACTTAGGTCAGGTTATTATATGTCAGTTAATTGAGTCACTGTTTTCACAGACATGGTGACAAGTTAAAGCAGTGATATTCTGGTACCCATCTGGTGGTGTTTGACAATGTGTTTCCAGCATCATTTCTCACTTGTCACATCTGTCAACAGCCCAGGAAACTCTGCCTCTTCAGGAATGAAACCTCGCATTGCAAGAGTGCCTTCTGCAAAACTGAGGTCTTCTGTGTCCATGGACTTCAGCAGCCTTCAAGGTATAAAAGGGATAACGTGATTTTGCCCAATCTGTTTTATTGTTTAGTTTATCTTATTTACGTCTCTGTTTTTTTTTTTTTTTTTCTTCAAGGATTGTCTCAGAGAAACGAACTGTCGTCTGAGGTGGGTGTTGTTGGGCAGAGAGTCACTTACTCCAACGGAACAATCAAAACTGAGGAAGAAACAACAGGACCATCCCCTCCGTTGGTCAAACCAGCCCTCCGTGAATCAGTCAGAGCTCTGAAGCCGGCCAAAGGTCCGTCAGCGGTGATATCAAACAGAACAGAGCTTTTTCCTGGATTTACCTGCCAATAATATATTTGTGGGCTTAAATAATTAAATCAATCAATCAGTATTCCTCTCCTTTGATTCTTAGGATCTCAGAGCCACAGCAGCAGGAACTCACCGGCCACGGATATGGCTGAAGGAATCATTGGAAGAGGTCAGTCTTTGCAGATCTTGATTTGGACCCTCAATTCTTCATTTAGTTGTCCAATATTCTGTTGTGTTGCCAATATGTTCTAGCTGAGTGCTGCTTTACAACAGATTGAAAGGCAAGTGACATGCGAAAGCAAAGCCTTGTCTGAGTTACGTAGAAGCATAGCCAAAGTTTTCAGTGGGCAAAGTTTTCCCATAATCCCCTTGCCACATACAAACACAATCACAATTCTAAGTTTAAAAATATCTCATTACTGATTCTTTTAGCATTTGAGAATGTTTAATGTCCACCTGTCTGATCATTTATTTAAATGATCTGCAAACATCCCTCTCGTGCTTTGTCTTAGGCATGTTTGGCACTGCAGTGTCCTCCAGCCATCCAGGAGTCGCCTCGTCACTTGAGCAGGGTGATTCTGTGGCCAAACCCCCCACTGATGCCTCAGCAGGCATCTACAGCCATGCTCCCAGTCCCCTAGACAGTGATGACAGCCCACATCCAGATGAGGTTAAGGTTAGTCACACTTTGCCCTGTGGTAAATCATAGTACATCATACAAAGTTTCCACTTACCAAAGTCCCACCTGGTGTGTTTTCTATCAATGCATGTGCAGCCGAGGGTGAAGAATGCAAGGTTTAGCCGGGATAAGATGCGGGTGCATTGTCTGGATCAGCAAGAGGATCAGCTCAGTCAAGCGGACCACACGCGAGACAAGATTCGCCACAGAGTCAGACAGATGATGTCTGACTCACCCACAGAGGAGAACAGAGTATTAATCATCCAAGGCAAGAGAAAGATTTGGAAACCTTAACCAACTGGTTTTATTTATTTTATTTTTTAATTAAATGTATATTTCTTCATAATGTGGGGTTTAAGTCAGAGTTTAAATTCTAGCTAGTTCAACTCTTTCTGACTTTAACTATTAGTTATAAAAAAAAAAAGCAAATACCACAGCACATAATAAGTTATCAATGTTTCACTCATTATCACTTTTTTTTGTTGCTATATTGCAATTCAGTATTGGATCTTGCTATGATGTACTTTATTGTATCATCATGCTCTTTGAATAAATGAAATCATCCAAATATGCAGCTCCTGATGTTTGCACCAAGAGACTTGAACATTTTTTTTCCTCATGTAGATCTGCATCTGAATGGCAGCACACTGACTTCCACCAGAGCAGACCTTCTCTCTGAGGAGTCCCCTATCACCCCCACCAGTCCTGTCAGCCCACCAGGACCCCAAAGCCCCATCAAGTGCTTCACTCCGCCCCACCAGCCGAGCCCCCCCACAGTGCCCCCCAACCCCAAAAACCTGGCCCGTGTTAGGAGGGCCCCTAGCCTCAACAGAACCCGACCATCGCTGTCCCACAGCTCAGGTTAGTGGATCTAAAAACCTACGACTTCATCTACCTGCTGCACCAGATGTCAAGCTCAATCATCTGGGGTTTTTTTTTAAACCAGCAAAAAATGTCACAGTGTGTGTTTATTATGTTGCCATGTATCATCTCTCAGTTGACACTGGCTTACAATTTAGCAGTATTCCGACGCATTATAAATATATGAACCAGTGCTTTCAAAGGTCTTTGTTTATAGAAAATGGTGGAACATTAATTAGTCTGTCAGAGCCATCAGAGCATGGGTGAATAAGATGTTTGCTTTGGGTAATGTGCCACAATGCTTTGTTTTGACAACCTACTGTTAATGCACCGCCGCCCACACACACTGGTTGTTTTCAGACTGATTGAGATGTAACATGAGTGTGTGTGTGTGTGTGTGTGTGTGTGTGTGTGTGTGTTGTTGTGTGTTGTTGTGTGTTGTTGTGTGTTGTTGTGTTGTGTTGTGTTGTGTCTTGACGGGCCATTTAGATGAGCTGTCCCCTGGTACCACCGGTCACAAGAAAAATCTCTCAGAGCCTCCGGAGCTGTCTCAGTTTTCCAAGCCTGACCTGGCGCTGGCACAGAGCTTTAACCTGCTGAGCTCCGAAGACTGGTGAGAAACACTTGCATGTTACAGTATCTCAGCTGCACTGTTTCGGAGGAGACTAGTTCTGATCCATCATCCTGATAACTCAAATCCCAGGGGGCCAGAGATTTATAGAATATAGAATAGCATGAAAAATCCATTCACTGGTATTTATTATCTTAAGAATTACATGAATGGAAAAAATATTAAATTACAAACAAAAGAAAAACCTTAGCTTTACAATTACTGTAATAAATACCTTTATAAAGAAGCAGCCACTGAACCGTGTCTTTACATTTTGTCAAAAAAATCTACAACAAATGTCTACGAACTCTTGTCTTTTTTTTTTTTTTTACTTCAGGGAGAAGAAGATCGAGGGTCTGACGATCCTGCGCAGTCTGGCTCACCACCACTCAGACACACTCCAGGCCAGGCTTCATGATGTCTGCCTGGCCCTTATTCAAGAGGTAGTATTGAGAACTTGTTGTATAACACTCCCACATCATTTTACTTTTGCATTTTGTCACTTCACTCCATCTGAACTTGAACTGCTTTGCTCCTCATATATATTGCTACCTGATTTTGCAGATCATTTCTCAGTGTCTTAGTAATTAGCAGTTTACATATTCTCAGCCTTGACTGACTGACTGCCAGGAAGGCTCGAATGACACAGTTTCCCCAGTATTTAAAATGTCCATCTCATTCAGGTAAAGAACCTGCGGTCAAGTGTCTCCAGGGTTGCCGTATGTACGCTGGGCGACCTGTACACCCACCTGCAGAAGGCAATGGACCAGGAGCTGGATGGGACAGTTAAAGCTTTACTGCTGAAGGCCGCGGAGAGTAACGCCTTCATTAGGCAGGATGTGGATGCAGCCCTGGGCTGCATGGTCCAGCACTGCACACCAACTCGTAGCATCAATGCTTTACTCTCTGGGGGACTCAGGTCAGTATGTATCTCTACATACACACACAGCAAGGTGCTGTTTCACCACATATACAATTTAGAAATTTTGTGTGTACTTTTGCCCTATTTATAACACCAAATCCTTTTAATCTTTGATTGCTGAATTGGTTCCCCCTCTTCTGATAGTCACCTCAACGCAGTGGTTAGAAAATGCACCGCCCAGAACCTGGCTAATCTGGTCGAGAAGGTTGGTGCGGCCCGTCTTCTGTCTGGAGGTAAAGATCTCACAGACAGAATCTTACCTGCCGTCACCAAACTCGCACAAGACTCCTCACAGGAACCCAGGTATGCCACTTTGTATTTGTTGCTGGATGCGTTTTCAGTTTTTACAAGTTGGAGCCATTGGGCCTCATTCCTGTTTGTACGGCCAGATTTTTTATTTTAACTTTTGCCCCATTTAGGTTATTAGGAATAGAAAGAAAATTAGAAACATTTTTCTATACAATGCAGTTTAATACAACCCAATATTGCAACATATAAAATACACCTGCATTCTGGTTGATGCATGCTTTACTATTACTGAGATAGAAATCTGAAAACATTGAAGAAAAACAAAAGTATTTTTTCCTGCTTACAGTAATTTATGGACATGACACCTTCAAGGCCAAAGATGGTATCACTGCCGAGAAGCCAGAATTTACACAAGACAGGGACTGTTAATATCTGCACTTAGTGTCTGAGTTCTCATTATCATAGTGGTTCAACACACAGGTACTTTGGGCGTCGAATGCTGCTGTCCCTGTCATCCCACCCTGACTTTGACAAGATCCTGGAGAAATATATTCCCACCAAAGACCTGCCGACTGTCAGAGAAACTGTCTTCATTCTCAAGACAAAGGTAAAAAAAAATTTTTTTATTTATTCATATTGCTTTTGCTAAAGGTCACACCGTCATCTTACCTGGAGATTGTTGGGTTTTTTTAGGCTCTTGGTGAGATGTCCCAAGACACCCAGTCAGCCAGGGGTAGACGCTCCCTCCCAGGCAGTGGTACAGTCCGGGCCTCATCTCTCACCAGAGAGCCACTCAACCAAACCAACAGGTGGGTGTAAATAACAAACATGAAATTGAGCCTTTTGAGCAGAGGTGTAGCTAAACACAAACTGTATAATGAATATAGAAAGTATGTTATTCATACTTTAATCACAGGTTTAAACATTTTTGATGTATTTTGCATCATCTACAGGGAGTCTAATAGCCATAGCCACAGCTGTAGATCTCAGACACAGAGTATTGCAGACAAGACCGAATATATCACGCAGATCTCAGGCCTGCTGAGTTCAAAGGACTTCAGAGAGAGGATCAAGGGAATCGACCAGCTAGAAGCTGACTGCCAGCACAACCCCAACATGGTCATCAGTAATATATTCCCGGTTAGGACTAGTTTTTTTTTTTCCTCCAAATCCTATCAATATATTTGTTTGTCACATGCTTTGTCATGGTTAACAGTAACCATCATCTAATGCTGTTTTCATCAATAAAACCTCACTAAAATGTCTCTCTCTCACATTTTGTTCTTCACCCTATGGGTTCCCTTCTTTCAGGTGTTTGATGCCTTCAAGGCCAGGCTGCAGGAGTCCAACAGTAAGGTCAACCTGTATGCTCTTGAGTCTCTTCAGAAAATCATCCTCTTGTTGAAGGACAACCTGTCCCAAGTAGTTAATCTCCTAGTCCCAGCAATCGTGGACAATCACCTCAACTCCAAGAACAACGCCATCTACTCTGCTGCTATCGGAGCTATCAATGCACTTATCACAAATCTTGGTACTCATTTTGAGCATTCAAATATTTCTGGTAGAGGTTAAATTGGAGTCAGTGAAGCAGTCAAAAACAGCTCGGTCCAACTGGAGAATTGTCTTTATTTGACTTTGTGATTTTATTTGTTTCCATGACAGATAACATACTTCTTCTTCAGCCTTTCTGCACCAAGGCTCAGTTTTTAAACGGCAAAGCAAAGGTGGATCTTATCGAAAAAGTCGCAGGTATGTCGTTGGTAGTAAATTTGACCACTGTTTCAGCTTGGCTCTCAGATTGGTGCGTAAGTCTGAACATCGTTTTCTCACTTTCTTTTTCCAGACCTTGTGACAGAGCTCTACCCTCGCAAGCCCCAGATGGTGGAGCAGAAAGTGCTTCCCTTGCTTTGGCACCTCCTGGGCACCTCTACCCACAGTGGTACCATCCATGGCCGGGGCGGCAGCGTAAGGGGTGCTACTGCCAACCTGTGCCAAGCCCTGTACGTCCAGATGGGGTCCAATCTGACTGAGTGTGCTGCCTCCCAGTCTGCCAATGTCCATAAAGGTTTAAATGAGGTCCTGAGGACCTTATCCTAAAAGGTAAAACTGAATCAGAACACATCCTAATGTTGGAAGAGAAGAACATTAACACTGACCTTACTTGAAGACAGAGATGTTCTACATTTCTTACAGTGCCTGCACTTTTATATCAATAAAGAGAAAGTCCTTTAAAAAGTAGGAGCTCTTAATCTTATCTCAGTGAGATTTCCTCTGGTACAAAAGCATGGACAATTGTAACATACTGACATCAGGTCTTACACATACTCAACCTGCTCTCTTTGCACTTTGAAAAGGTAGCTCATTATCATGATAGACTTAATGAGTTTTACATTTGACCATCCTATGGTTGTCATTGCTTTTTTTTTCTCTTCATAATCTAAATGTACTGTAGACAAATCAGAGACACTATTGCAGAATGTAAGATTGAAATGCACAAAAACAGACGGGGAAGAAGACAGGGACCTGAAAAGTGTATATTTTTGCTGTTTCGTCAAATTATGATGTGATATTTTCAAGACGTCTTATATAGTTGATCTAATGTGAATTGAGATTAACCATAATAGTACAAAATACTTTTGTACAGCTCAAATGTGTATTTGCACAGTATTAGCATAATCTGTTATCGTATGCTGTATAATGGTACAGTTTATAATTTATCTATTGTGTAATGGTTTAAAAGTCCTGTTAATGATGTGCTAAGTTGGTACCGTCTGTCTTTTTTTTTTGCATGACCAAAATTTACTGGCAGGATCAAAATTGTTTATATTTTTGTTAAGGAGATATATATGTACACTGATGCCGAGATCAAGGTTTGGTTGGAACCAATTCTTCTGGATGGGGACAGCGTGAAAGGAAAAGGAGTTCAGTTTTGCTCCAGCCGTTGCCTGAGAAACCGTAAAGGCCCAGATCTGATTCTGTCTCAGTATAGTGCCAGTCTTCAAGTAGCCTTTTAACACATCTATTGTTAAATTATATTGAAGTTGTTTGTGAACAAGAGCAAAGACAGATTGATATATAAATAAAGTGTTTTATTTCTGTAAAACCAACTTCTAGCTGCTTCATTCAAATATGAATGGGATTGGAAAAGGAATATTGAGGGGCTTTGACCACATTTGTTAAGGTCTAATCTTGACCGTTACATTTTATCCAAGAAACACACATTCTCTGCCTTTTAAGTTACATAATTTACTTTACTTAATGGCTATGTACTGAATACACACTTCACAGGTTTTATGTTGTTTTGACTGCACCCATTTTATATGTAAAGCTAATGGTGAATTATCCCTCTTAATGTGTTAAATAACAGAAAATTGCTGACCTCTGTTGTGGAACCAGAATTAGAAATGTAATATGTGACTGTAGACCATGCCTTTTAGAAAAGAGGTAGGCTTAGAAAGCAGTATATTAAAAAGTCTCATATTACATTTTTAATAACCAAATGCACCAATGATTTGACATGCTTTGACGATTGAAAAACATTATCACTTGAACATGCTTGTCAGGGATAAAATATTATGGCTTGGGGTTCGCTGACAAGTTTGGAATTAAATACAATGCGCATCATAATCTTACCCCCTAAATGTTTAACTATAAAAGTAGCTGCCATTTTTAAATTGTACTGTACAGATTTATGCCAACTGCGTTACTCTGTGAATGTGCTATCCAGTATCATGAGAGCCAAGTGAATGTCTTGTCGTGTCAGACTCCCCGTGACCTCCGTGTTACAGTAGGTGATGTTACAGCATTTCAGTAGTTAGGTTGACTAGCTTGTGCTTTGAGGGATGCTGCTACTGGGCCAGCCATCATTCACAAAACAAAGCCTAAAGGCAACCCTGATAAAGCACTGACACAATTTATCCCATCAGTGTCAACAAATACAGTAGCTGGACTACACATTGGCAAAAACATAAACAATTGTACTTGTAAGTTCATCAAACATACATTTTGTAACTTCTCACATAAAATGCACAGCTATATCAAAGATTCACCCAACTTTTACTAAATCCAGTCAGTTTTCCAGTATTAAACTTTAAAAGCAAAGCTATAAAAAGGCTTATTCACAGTAATAGCAAAAGTGAAAACTCCCTTTTAAAGTTCTGAGCTAACCACAGTGGTGTTGTCGACAAGAGCCAAATATGTTTGCTACTTAAGTATGGCTCAAATTTGCTAACAGATACACATACTTTCTGAAACGATGCAATAGACAAGGCATACTATGAAATCAGCACAACTTCTTAAACTGTCATGAAATTGGCTTTTTGCGATGAAAATTGGAACACAAATAGAGAACCAAAGATTACACCTGGATTTAATTATTTGTTCGCAATGATGTAACTAGTAACTGGAGCCAAGTTAGTTGATGCCAAGAACATGCTGATAACTTAGACACAACATATTGCATCTAACAACTGTTCAGTAAACCATCTGATCATTTATTGTGCCATGAATGAGGGGTTTATGGTTTTGGTTGAGTGTTCATTTAACGCTCTGCTGCTTTGAGTCACTATGTTCCCTCTGCTACGACGACCAAATGGGAAAATAGCTCCTACTCCTCCTCTAGATCTTTCCATTCTGTTACTAAGGCAGCGGGATCAATGCCATGGCAACCTGGACTGGTTAGATGTTGGGAGAAGATGTGTTTGGTCGCCATCCTCCGCACCTCACTTTGTCAGGGACCAGATGTCTTGGGCAGGTCCTGGTTCTCAGCCAAGTGGAGCTTTTGTCTGAACGCGGACACATTAAGAATTCACACAGACGGAGTTTGATCTGAAAACTATTTAAATCCAGTGTCTGCGCCTGGAGTGCTGGGTGATTCACGTAAATTAACAGTCATTCAATTAGGAAAAGGATACATTGAGGTGCTGAGCTCCTCCAGCTGCAGGAACAAATGAACAAATGGGTGAGAGGTGTATCAAAAATAGAACATGATGTTGTAGTACAGGGGACTAATAACTGATGGTATTACATAACAGCCGCTGTAAGTCAGGTCAGTATTTGAATTAAACTCCAATCATCTGATCATCATCTTTACAAAAAGCAAACTAGTCAACTTCCCTTCTTATCCACACAAAAGAAAGTCACTTCACAGCTCTGCTCTGAGACAATTATCCACCGCTGCTACAGCTGGCAAGTATTCCTGGCAGCAGTATCTGTAACATGAGCTGAAGGCTTTTTTTCCCCTCACCTCCCTCACACATAGCACTGCAACTTCCTCTGAGCGAGCATACCAGCCACAGGCGTGGGTAACTAGGAGCCACACAACATGCTAACAATAGAAACTCTTTCAAGGCATTCTTGGGACTGCATGTCACCGTTTGTGCTGGATAATATTTAACATTTGAATACTGCTATATGACTAATCTCATTTTAGACAGGCATATCTGCTTTATTGGAAGGCTCACAGCTAAAAATAAATAAATGTTTGTATACAATATACTGTATCTCGAGCTTGACTCATTAACACTGCATACATGTGATGAATGCCTTACTGTCTTGATCCTTGAGGCACTTAAAAAGAACAAACATGAAAGTCCATTGTAGTGTTTCACTATTCCCCTGATTAAATATTCCTGAAATAGAAATGGACACTTTGTGGGCAGTTAATAACTAAACTGGAGTGCTCCCATGACCTAATCATTTGATTTCCTCCTGGGTTTATATTGTTATCACTTTAAAGGGTAAATAAATAGTTTGGCTTCGGCCAGAGTTGAGGATGAAAACAGAAGACTTCATGCCATCAATGTGTGTAACGAGCTGGATAATATATGTTACACTGCTGTAAAGTCTCAGCTGTAAAAATGTTCTTTGCTGGCTTACAATCCATCAAAGTGCATTACGAAATTGGACCTATAGTTTAACAACAGAGGTTTGCTGATGTATATTAATCAAAAAAATTATAATCAACCTAATGGAGGGTGACAATAATGAAACACGATTGCTTGTAATTTAGAGGGCCGTTTTGGCAAGCAAAAGGTGAAATGTAAAGACAATGAATTTTAAAAATATTGATCAAGGTTTATGACCTGGTAAAAACAGATCTCTTTTTTACAGAAGAAACAGCACAGATGGGCGTGACCTTTTGCTGCTGTGGTTGGTGCTTACGTTACAGAGCAGGTGCTCCAGGTTGTGGTCGGAGGCACACTTCCTCTGGTCCTCTGAAAGTTCCTCCACGTGGCTGTCGAGGCTAAAGTGCAGTCGTGCCAACTTCTCCTGCATCTCACGCACATGCTCCAGTTGCTCAAAGGAGCACACCTTACCTAGCAAACACAGGAGTTGAACCAGACAGGTGTAACTTTTCTAAAAGGGCAAAACATGTCATTTGGTTGTAGGAGGATTACAGTAAAGTCATAAATATTTCCATGGCACCAGATGTGTAAAAAGAGCACGACAGCTATTTGATTTCAGTCTTCTTTGTGTAACAAAGCCACTTTTCAGCTGGCTTTATTTTCAGCACGTAACAGAATATTCCCTGGGAGGCCTCTCTAAATCGAGGTTATCTCACCAAAAGCCTGTAGTTTGCCTGAGTGGAAGTCGTTGAGAAGATTGAGGAGGCCTCCCTCCATCTCTCTCACGTCTGAGACATCTGTGAGAAAGGAGTGCTGCAGGGGGGAAGACTGGACTACTTTACTGGGCCCTGCAGGCTGGGGGGCCCTGGGCTTCTCCTTGTGGGGCCTGAGGAAAAACAAACATCACGATCATACGCATCTGTTGGTGCACTCGTTGACATTTAAAAAAAAAAAGACAGTCCACACTTTAATCGCCTCATCACACAAACACAGTACTGTTACGTAGGGATTTGTATTGTTGCTGTGTGTGTGTGTGTGTGTGCGCCTCCTCCCTCTCCTTTCCGGGTTGGTGATTGCTGAGTGAGCACACCTGTGTTCAGCTCCCTGGATAAAGGAGAGAGGAGACCCCGCCACTTGGCCCCTTCACTACTTTCAATTTCTTTGTTGTGCTGGCTGGCAGCAGGCGGTGCTGTCCTGAGCATGTATTGGCCTCTGCCTGACCGTGGCAAGCTCACCTTTGTTTGTTGTTGTCGTCAGCTGCTGTGGAGCAGCGTTTCACATTTCCATTTGTTTTGTTAATACATTGTACTGATAATTTTGTTACAAGCACCTCCCATCCTTCCTTCAGTTACTGTTACATCAATGGCTACTCTCTGATTTATAGGGTCGTAACATACAAAGTATCTTTTATAAGTATTTGTTATTTACTTTTGTTAATTTTAAGGTGACATACAACCTGCCTCGTCTATTTCTTCTATTTCTAGAATGGCTTTAGACAATGTGAGACTGGCTTTCTCACACTTCAAATGAAAATTCATTCAAAACACTTAGCTGCTACAGCCTTACTTGGTCTGGTATGACTAGTAGCTTATGAAGGCTAATGTTAGAACATTTTAATGTGACTGAATAACAGACTGATTTTCTGACACTGTTAATGACTTAGCATTTTAGCTAAATGCTAAACAGTAGTTTTGCATTCACTATTATCCAATACATGTCAGTTGTTCAGCTAATGTTACACAGTCACGGTTTAAAGAACTATGATTTTATATCCCATATATGTATTATCAAAGTTGACTTTTCCCTATATTTTTAAATCTTAAATTTTCAGTGCAAAGTGGTGAGTCTAGTGTGTCTAATTCTGAGGCACTTTCTACGATACTCAGGTGTAGTTGTGGTGGAGATACTGCACACTGTATGTGATCTGACATTATCTAATAAAGCCAGTTATGTTATTTGAAAATAAATTAGATGATAGGACAAAACAATGCAAATAAGGCAAATAACATTTGCGGTAGTTGGTGTTTTCTGGAGGATTTTCCTGATACGTAAGACACAAACCTGGTGGTCTTTGGTGGAGGTACGACGACTGTAAACACCTCTTTGGGCTGTCCTGGCGCTCCTATAGATCTCTTGTACTTGCCTCTGTTCTTGGGGGAGGGGGGCTGTGGCAGGCCGAGAGAGAAGGTGGCACTTTTGCTGGCAGGCAGGACGGTGAGTTTGCGGGGGTTGATCGGGGGAGGAGGAGGCTGGGGAAGAGACACCTTTGGGCTCCGCTTCTTGCGTTTGTCTTCCATTATTATTATGGAACTGGCACTGCTTGGCTGGTGTACAGGACTTCCTGAAGCAACAAAGGTAGGAAGTTCAAAAGCAGCAGCCTTCCCCTCCCTGAGGACTCTGTGGAGGATTCTGACTGTGCCAAAATGAGTGCTGCAGATCCAGATTCTCCCCCTCTGCAAAAAAAAAAGAGAAGAAGCATTTTGTGATGCTTTCATTAGTTAAACAGCATTCACACAGGTTATCGCAACAAAATATCTGTCACAGACAAATCAGTCAGTCAGTATACCACTAATCTACCTGCCTAAATGGGGTTGCATTTAGATTAAAGTCTTAAATTAAAGCAATTTCCTTGCTTTTATTCATAATGCTTCCCTGGTGTAAGAAGAGGGAGTGAAACAGTAATATAGAAAGATATTTTTAGAGCAGCTTCAGTGAGTGAAGACCTTAGAGATTATGTGTGAACTGAAGGACACCCTCTATTACGAGTTTGAAAACACTTTCCAACCAACCAAACCAATTATATGCTAAACAAATGATCAAGCAATCCAAACAAGCTGCACTACAGTAGGCTTTGTTTTTATCGTTTACTACATGAACAATTAAACTGCAGAGACAGGTAGCATGAGTCCTTAGGAGCATACAGCGGGCTATACATTATACAAATGGACCTAATGTACACAGCTTTCAGACACATTGCTGAAGGAGAAAATCAATATAGCCTACTGCATTATTATTGAGACTGGTAGAATGGTGGAGTTTGAAAGATCTTATACCCATATCTCTTTACACAGTTGAGTGACCAGAAAAACACCTTACAGTGTGAACTTATTAAATACAATGGTCTGCAATAAATCCAAATATTTTACTATAAATTAAAAGGTAGAATTACAAGACATGTATTGGATTGCATTTGCCTCTCGTTTGTTGTTCACATATATTTTGTATATAGGCTCAGTGATATTAGTACCTTCAAACTATTGCAGTAGAGTGGTTGAGTTGTTATATCAAAAGACCAAGTAAGTGCATTAACGTCATTGTGGTCTCGGCACTGAGACTAAATAACACTTTATTCCATTACAATGGGATGAAATCACTGTAGCTGTGTTATCTCCTTGACACTGCGTCAGCCTCCGTTTAAAGTAGAATCCAAAGATGGCCACTACAGTAATACACAATGGCAACTTTATACGCCAAAATCCTTCTTTATTTGGATTATATCAATCCTGTAGAAAATCTGCTTTAAGAACAATATGGAGCCAACTGTTTGTTTTCTTACAGCATATTTGTTCAATTCAGTGTGAGAGAAGACGTGTAAACAGACCGTCTACGAACGAAAGACAAAAACGTTACGACTTACCGAATCAATTACGCACCAGGGAGCAAACCGGCTGAGCAGTGTCACATTTCTCCTCCCGCCATTTAAAAACGTTTACGTACACTTCATATAAATGAACCTTTAAATAGCGCAATGGTGGTGAATTCTTCCTGCAGCACTGGCGTGAACACTGATGTAAAGCGCGGCAGCAATCGATGCGCTCGGCTTGTGCGGGGCTGTTGTCTTTATCCGTCTTAAAGGGCCAGTCCGCCCCGCTGTGTATGCCAGATATTGGCCCCTACAGGTTATCACTGTTTACTTTGTCACAGGTGCACACAGCATGCTGGGTACTGCTGAACACTGATCAGCTGATGGTGCAAATATCCTTCTTCTATTACAGCCTGGAGGGTTTGATACTACAATACAATAATATGATACTACAAGAAACAGGCCACATGGTGACGCCAACGTTCTCCATCTTTTATTAACAATCGACTTTCTCTGACATCTTGAAATATGACAAAGCCATCTGGAAAATGTAGGTTGGCACACATAAAACAGAGTCCACCTTTTTCACTTGACCAATGTAGCCTCCAATGGCCTGCTCAATAGTCTCCCCTTCAAGTCAGATCTTTGGAGCAAGACACTGGCTTCTGCGAGATACTGATGACCAGTTAGGCTCAGGCGTTTGTATATGTAGCCAGGGAGCAACAGTGTCTGTCTGAGGGAAACTTGCTACATCAGGATGCTTAGTATCATAGCTGCTGCTGGCTAGCTGTTCATTTGATGAGTCTGTATTGCAATGATCAATGTCATTCCCTTTTTGGGACTTGACAGGCTGGATTGACTGAGTAATCATAGTCCTTTGTTCTAGGTTTTTTCCTGCCAGATTTGCCCTCACGCCCTCTACCCCTTTTCCGCATCAAAGAAAGGCTGTATATACGTTTTGTGGGCAAATGCAGCCCAGTAGCCATTTCCACAGCAAGGATGTGGAAACATTTCCCTGAACTTGGACAGGAGCATGTTGTGCCACTGGAGGTGTTTTGAACAACATGGACAGACTCATTTGTTGGACTTTTAACTATGAACACCCCTGAAGATGAATTCAGACTCACCAGGCCCATCTCAACCACAGTTCTTGCTAAGGAGGTCTGTGACATCAATGGTTTTGATGCAGGTTTCTCAACACTACATTGCTCATCTTTGACACTGGACTTGACTCGTTCCACTATTCTCTCTAAAGGAAAGAATGAGGGCATCTTAACATTCCTCAGAGCAACAGGGACACCCCGCTTTGGAGTGTAGTTCCCCAACCCACATCTGGCTCTTCGAAATTCATAGAGGAAGTATGACTGCATGTAGTACAAAAGACAAAACCATTGCATCAACAGGAAGTTCCTTCCACTCATTTTGAGATTTGATCATTTTGTTTATGCTGTCTGTTGGGATTTTGGATTTGAATGCTTCAAATCGTTTCGTATAGAAGGAAGCCATGTTGCCTAATAGATCTTCCTTCAAATGCTGGTTGAAGTATTTGATTCCTCAGAACATTTCATCATGTGAGATTCTGTCTCTACTTCTGCTAGCATACACAGTGTTTTGGACCTGTTTGAGGTTACGTGGGCTATTCACAGGCAGCGACAGATAAGGCGGATCGGTAGATGCTCGATGGTGCCTGCCCATGGTCATTTTGAAGGATTTCTGAAAATACCTCTTTTTTAGACGGAATGAACACCCGATCTGACTTTGCATTACCATGCTTCTTTGGCACATATATGGACACATCTCCCAAATAATGGATCAAATACAAATTTGCCAAATGAATATCTCCACCTTGCTGCAGCAGACAGTACACATTTTTTTCTGAATTCAGACGAACCCTTGTTAAACTGTACTGTCCTAATGTGAAAGTACCGCTTCAGCACTCTACCACCATATTTTTTTTATGTTATGGTAGTTTGACCCTTTCTGCTTCCATGACATTAGGTCAAAACGAAAGTCCATGTCTGATCTACCTCCCTTCAAACTCCAATATAGGTACACATCACCCCCCTTGGGATCCAGGGGCGGATCGTGCAAAATACTATCTCTGTGCTTCTCAGCATCGCACAGAATGGCCTCTATTTCACCCAAAGTAAATTAGGCTTAACTGTAATTATTATATAGGCTTATACTATACTAGGCTATTCTATAAAATAAGCTGCTAAAAAAGATTGATTAAATAGCCTTTAAAAGGCAACAGGAGTTCCAGCACCACAGCTTTTATTCGACGGGTCCGAGGAGAAATATGACCTTTGGGAAACGCGGTTCCTAGGCTGCCTACACATTCTGAAGTTAAAAGACACTATTTTAAAAGAGCCCACTAATGCAAACGAAGGTCAACTAGCTGAAGACAGATGGAAAAATGCTGACTGCTATGCCGAGCTGGTAAGGCTGATAGACGATAAGAGCCTATCGCTAATAAGACATGAAGCCGCTGATGATGGCAGGAAAACCCTGAGTATACTTAAAGAACTAAAATATGTACACTTCATTGACAAAGTTACGCATGGCAGACAACGAGACGGTTACGGACTACTTAATAAGGGCAGAAAACATCATTACAGCATTAAGAGATGCAGGAGAGACCATGAGTGATGGGCTAATCATAGCCATGATGCTAGGCGGGCTACCAGACTCGTTCAAACCGCTAGCCGTCCATGTAACGCAAAATGAAGATAACGTAACGTTTGCGGACTTCAAAAGAAGACTACGGGTCTATGAAGGATCAGAGAAAATGAAAATGACAGAACCAACTACAGATAATGTGATGAAAACGCATACAAGACAGGGTGGAGGCCACAGCAAGCCACACTAACAGAAAAGAAGAAGATGCCAACATTACTTGCTACAAGTGTGGAATAAAGGGACACAGGGCGAGAAAGTGTTTCAGAAAAGTGTGGTGTAATTACTGAAAGAACAACACGCATGCAGAATCACTATGTAAGAAAAAGGGGGGACAAGATGGTGTCAGAAAAGTTGCCGAGGAACAAGATGGCGACCAAGACCACCTCTTCAAGGCCAAGTACGTCAAAAGTGAAAGACCACCAGTTAACGTGAAAATTAAAGGCATCATGGTGGACGCAGGGGCAACCTCGCACATTGTGAATGACATCAACAAGTTTGAGAACGTCGACAGCTCGTTCAAGCCAGAGACCCACTCAGTGGAATTAGCTGATGGAAGCAAGTGCAGTGGAATGGCGCAACAGAGAGGAACGGCGGTGATACATCTTCTAGACAACGCTGGACGACAACACACAGCGCAGCTACGAGATACACTCTACATGCCATCTTATCCACACGACATCTTTTCAGTGGCAAGAGCAACAAATGGAGGAGCGACAATCACCTTCAGAAAGGGGGACAGTCACATGGTCACCAAAGATGGTAGCAGGTTTGACAGTCATGAGAATGAAAATTTGTATTACTTGCCAACTGTTGAAAAGAATGTTGATCAATGTAAAGCATGTCATGATACGCAGACGTGGCATGAAATTTTGGGTCATTGCAATTATGTAGATGTGAAAAAGTTGCAAGGTGTTGTAAAGGGCATGGAGATTAAGGGAGGTGTAGTTGGGTTGGATCAGTTATGTGAGGTGTGTACACAAGGAAAGTTCACTCAGACAAGAAATAAGGAGCCAGATAGGAAGGCAAAGAAGCCCCTAGAACTAGTCCACACTGACTTAGCTGGTCCCATGCCAGTACCAAGCATGGAAGGACACAGATATGCGCAGTCATTTACAGATGACTACTCTGATACTATGCTTGTATACTTTCTAAAGTCCAAGAGTGATATAGTGCAGGCCACAGAAAAATTCTTAGCAGACATAGCACCTCATGGAGAAATCAAGTGTATCCGTTCTTCGATTCTTCTTCTTCTTCCCAAGGTCGATGCCCATTCCACCAGTACATGCCCAGCAAGCCCGCGAGGTACGGCGTCAAGTTGTGGGTGGCCTGCGACGCCAAGTCCAGCTACGCAGGGAATGTGCAGGTCTACACGGGCAAGTCCACGTGCGGCGCGTCCGAGAGGAACCAGGGTGCCCGGGTGGTGCTGGACGTGACCGAGGGGCTCACGGGCCCTCGCAACGTCACGTGCGACAACTTCTTCACCTCCTACGACCTGGCGCGGCGGCTCCTGGACAAGAGGCGCCTCACCCTGGTGGGCACGATGCGCAAAAACAAGCCCGAGCTGCCGGCCGCCTTGCTCGACACCAAGGGCCGCGCGGTCACCTCGTCCAGGTTCGCCTTCACGCCTACCGCCGCTCTGGTGTCCTACGTGCCTGAGTTGTTATAACCAGTCAACTGAACCAATGATCTTTTCACAAAACTGACAAAACCTTGTCAAACTGTCAAAATCCATCAACATTCTGTGCATGAGCTACTTTCTGACATTCTAACTGAAAGTGGGTGAATATCAAAATACATGATAGAAACATTTTGTTAAACCACTTACAAGTGTTATGTTGACAACACTATTGAAACAATTACTTTTTATTTATCTATGAATAAATAGGCCATTTGGCCCTGGACTAATAGGGTATTTTATTTGTCCATTCAACTGGCTCTATTCTATGTGCTGTGCTGGCTGCACAAGTCTAATTTAAGGCTCTCACAAATAAGTAGTATAGGTATATTGTACATTTTCTGAATCATCAGAGTGCCTTGAGTATTGAAGTTGTTGAGTTGTGTGTCCCTGATGTTCCTTCATGCCCCAGGGATAAAAGAAAGCATACAGCTTAGGCGGAAATTGTGAGAAAATTTGTCTGGTTTAAAGAAGTCATGTGACCTCTGTGTTTGTCAGACAGATTCAGTTCTGGGTTTAAATGAAAGCATAAAAAGGTACCCTTTCCAACGATACCAAGCACCATATTATAGAATATTGACAATATCCCTACCATGAGCCTAAACCAGATATACACCAGATTCAAAAACGGCGAGGCGCAGTTCATCTCGAACGAGCCTCATGTTAACTGGCGACCGTCAGCCAAATGCGTCTGCTGTTGTCGTAGTGACTACCTACGACGGAGCATGAGGGCCACATCAAGTGAAAAAAATTAAGGAGGAAGATGTTTTATTTATTTTGAGAATAAAGTCGAAATGTCGAGAATAAAGTCAATATGACGAGAATAAAGTTGATATTTCAAGAATCAAGTCGGACTTTTGAGAATAAACCAAACTACTAACTAACTACTAACTACCTATAGTATTCTACAAAGTGCATGAACTCTTTCTCTTTTAGCGCATAAACACAGTATGGTGATAAGTATTAGGACTTTGAAGAGATTGTGCCGAAAATTGCGTCTCTTCAGGAGGAGAAACCACACAAACTTGGAAGAGGTGGCCGTATTCCTGCAAACTGAAATAGCTTGTAATGGACAGATGCAAGGGTATCGATGGTTACACCTACGTGCAACAGAGAGGATATGTTGTATCACAATACACAATAAGACAATTGATCGACTTATTTGATCCTGAAGGAGTGACGCTCAGGCGAGCGCGGCACTCCAAGGATGTAACCCATATCTATGATGCTGCCTACATGGCAGCTGGCATGGCGGACAGTCGCTCTAATGTGATTAAGTGATAAAGAAGTTGAATTTGTTCTCCTCATTTCAACTTTAATCTCGACATTATTCTCGAAATGGTATAGTTCAACTTTATTCTCGTCATGTTGACTTTATTCTCGACATTTCGACTTTATTCTAGAAAAAATATTTCAACTTTACTCTCGTCATGTTGACTTTATTCTCGACATTTCGACTTTATTCTCGAAATGCAAAATAAATTAAAAACAATATCTTCCTCCTTATTTTTTTTTTCCTTTGATGTGTCCCTAATGCTCCGTCGTAGACTACAGCTGTTGGAAACGGGAAGAGAATACGTAGCAGTCCGCGTGAATGCCTTTTTGTTAAGTTGTCATTGAAATGTTAAAACATAACGACATTTACGTTACCTCTCTGATTTGTCTTGGGAGTCTTGTCTGAGGAAACTTGTCAGTCGCGTTTTGAATGTGGCTTGCTGTTAAAGAAAACAGGAAGACAGCGTTGCTTTTCCTGTTATAATGTCTATAATAGGCTACGTTTTATTTAATACACCTATTCGTCTTCAGAGCCTGTTTAAGTAAACACGTCACGTAGAAAACTTACTTTAGCCCTTTTAAACGTAGAAAATAACTGACAAGTTGCTCTTACTCAGAAATTGTCTTTATTTTGTTTGATTCCCACAACATGCACATATCTTGTATGTCTTGTAAGTTATAGTCCTATGTAACCTGCCTAGGGACTGCAGATGAAAAGTAGTTATTTTTACTAATTCTGGCATATTTACGGTATGGTGTTTTTATACAACAATGTTCATACGCATGGTCCCTATCAAATAAACCCATAAAATAAAAAAAATAAAAACACTTTGGACGAACATACAAGATATGTGCATGTTGTGGGAATCAACGCGCGTCTCTCGTTAAACCGGAACACCTGCTCGTTTCAGAGGAAGTGTAACGTCAACAGCACCGCGACTGCTTTCGCCTCTCCATTAATATCATATCACAGCAAACGCTGTCTGCGTGAAGTTTTGAAAAACTGTAACCACACTTGAAACCACTCTATCGGCATAGCTGTGACTCACTGTGACTTCACAAAACTGCAGAGCTGACGTAGTTTGCTCGAGTTTACTCCATCCGCACCTCTGCGCGATCAAGATTAAAGTAAAACTGCCCAAAGTTCACCTTAAAGACTTTCAAATACTCACATTTATCATTTCGACAGCAGTTTTTTGTTAACACTTTTCTGATGCACCATACAGTCTATGGTCATTGGTCATATCATGTTCGAGCCATTTTCAGCGCAAAACCTCCTCACATTTCTTGCAGAAAATCCTCTTGCACCCCCACTTCCCTGTGATATGCGCACGTATGCGCACCATTGACAGTAGATATGCGCACAGAGATTTCTGCACATGACAGGGCTTTTTTTCGCCATGTCTAAAATCACATCAGAGTCGTTCTCTTAATACATCCATGATCAGAGTAGGTAGCCTATCCAAAGTCTTGCCTGTGCTGAAAGCAACACTGGTACACTCACTGGCGCTGTTGCCTTGGAAATGACAACATCCGGTGTCTGAATATGAAAAAGATCAGTGTATGTTTTGGTCATTCGATTTTCATTTCAGAAACAGGTATCAAAAAAACAAAAAACGAATGGTTATTTGATTTTCGTTTTAAAATACAAAATTTAAAATTGAAATACAAGGTGTTTTTTTCCTTTTCATGGACAAAATTTAAAATATGCTTTGATTTTCATTTTCTATTTCATGTAACAAAAAATAAAATCACTCGAAAATAGAAACGAAAAAAAAGCCTGTTTTTTCATATTCAGAGACCGGATATTGTCCGGATGTTGTCAGCTTTCAGCCCAGGCTAAAATTACTTTGGAAACCTAGCTATACTCTTGATAATGCTTGGAGGGACATTTATTTCATAATGTCACATTTATGTATTACCCTCTCTCCCTGCCTACCTCTGACTCGGTGCTGGGTCTAATGTTATAATGTACCGCTAGCTAGCAGCCCTGTGACCTGGAGCCCCGGTTCGCTCCCCGGTGCTGACTGACTCTGCTCCGTCTGCAGAGCTGACGTTACCCGCTCTAGCTAAGCTGGGAATCAGACGAATCTGCCGCGCTCGTGTTTTATAACGTGCAAATAAATAGATGGAAATAAATAAAAGTAAAACATATGTATTCAGGCTATTGAACTAGAATGACTAATGCATATGTTTATATGTATTGCCTCATTTATGTATTTCATGATGTATTTCATCATAGCCATATTTATGTAGCCTAGTATATTTATGTAAAGAGGTGAAAAAAACGGATGATCAGTCGCTCAGGAAGTTAGGCTACAGTTTCCCTCAACTGCAGCCTGGGTTAAAGCAAAACTGGTATGGCTACACCGGTGCTAACATCATGTGCAACATCAAACACTACCAAGTTCTCAACGATGAAGAATCAATTCGTGCACCTTGTCAAGTGAAATGTACACCTATTTGCATATTTTAAACCGTCCTTTTGTGGTCAGAATGGAAACACATTTTAGAACCAAATAAAACTAAAGCAAACCTTCAAAGTAATACAAAAATATTTATGTTATTATGGCAGATCAGAACAAAAACGTGACACAAAATGCAGTTTGTAGAAAAAATACAGAGCTCTCCGGGCATGTTTGTGTTGTTCCAAAGTGAATACGACCAATAATAACTCAAGTCTAACTGACTTTCTGGTCTGACGGGCTGTTTGAGTATGAATATGCCTTTCCTAGGACTATTCTGTCTCTGAGAAGCTTGAAGAAGGCGTAGTAGTTGCTGAAGAGAATCAGAGCCAGTGATATCGTCTGATGCCACTTTTCTGAACATATCAACGAGTAGAGCTGGTAGAATATCATGGCACCTTCCAGGATGATGAGTATGTTCAATATTCGTAAAGGCTTGTTGAAAAAGAACTAAGGGGAGGGAAAGAGACAGGATGCAGTCATTAGATAAATTATGCGCAAGTTGCTGCCTTTTTAAAATACCGCAAATATTTTTAAAAACAGGCAGTTCAAGAAATCTCTGGCATCTAGTGTTGTTATACAGGACCTGTTCATTTCGGAATACTCACATAGAAGCGATAATGAGACACATCTGATGGAATTGCAACATTGTAGTGACCCATGGCCTTGTAGACGTTCTTATTATGTTTAACCAGGACTCCCTGTGGCCACATGTACTCTTCCGTCCATCTGTGCAAGGAGAGACAGCAGAGCGGAATTTAGGATTTGAATCAAATTAGTCCAAATGGATCTGAAGCCCTGTAATAAACCACGAGCACTACATACATGTGCTGAAGAACATTGGAGCAGAGCGAGGGGTCTACTTTCTGCCAGCAGCCCAGGTGAGCTGCAGCTTTGTGAAGCAGGTCACAGTATCGAGGTGGCAACAAGTGCCTCATGAGGATCACTGACGTACTGACTGACACCAGGATGAACAGCTCACAAGACCAACGCTTGTCCACATACTGTGTACTCTGAGGGAAAACATACAGGCGGAAAAATGAGAAAAGGTTATTAAAATCATATTACATGTTGAAAAGCTACAATTGAGACCTTTCTTACCTTGACAAACCAGACGGGCACAAAGGCCACATAGTAGGCACTGAGCATCGAGCTGACAAGCACCTCCTTCATCCTCCAGTTGAAGTCCATCTTCAGGTACTCCACTTCCTTGCGGATGAGATCCGGGGAGAGGCAGCAGGCGTGAGTCGGCATGGCCTGGACGCCGTACAGCTGGCTGGTGTGCTGCTTCCACGTCTCCTTCAGCACAGTCAAGTAATCCCTGCCCCGGCCCACACTGCCCACCTCCTTGGAGCCGATGCTGGCAATGGGGGAAAGTGGACCTGCCCGCCGGAAGTCACAGCTCAGCCGAAAGAATGGGATATACATCCCGAATCTGCGGAAAAACAACTACAATTAACTGTTACAATACCTAAAGCCCTGCATCAACACTGCAGTGCGTGTAGATGCTATGAATACAGCCCTCTTTGTTTTCCCTGTGGATACTAACGGGTAGCAGAGGAAGAGCAGGCTGAGGACAGAGTAGGTTCTGAAGAGGTAAATGAGGGAGCGGCACAGGCTCCAGCCTGTCAGCGTCAGCACAGCAAACCGAGCCATCACTAGAAATATCGAATGAGGGAAGGATAGTTTCCCACTCTGTGATGCCTGGAGGAGAGAGGGAGAGAGACAGAACAGGCATATGCATTAATACAATTTTGCCATTACACCTTTATTCAACACAGAAACACAATAATAGATGTGCCAGAGAAACAAAGAGCAGGAAGTCTAGTACCTGTAGAAGCTGAAATTCTTTACTTTGGACCCTCGCATCAAATACAGAGTAACATGACTTATGCCGTTTCATATTTGAATGTATAGAAACAGGTACGGGACAAAAGCTTAATTCTAAAAAAGTAGAAGCCATAACTACAATTCTTACCTCTTTTACAATTGCTGCAATTAACCTCCTTGCCAGTATGATGATTGTGAACACCAGCATGTTGTAATCAATAAGGTGAAAGTTCTGCAAATAACAACATTGATTCAGGATTATTGTTCCCACTTACATTATTTTGTCAACATAAATAAGCACAGCCTTAAAGTACCAGTTCAGGCTACCAGCAAGATATGCAAATTCCAAAACAATAGAGATACAGTAATCAATGTCAGACAAAACAACTGCTGAAAATAATGCCTAATAACCATAATAAACATGGTGATCATTCAACAGCTGACCACTGTGTACTCACCAGTGAAGTGTGGGAGGGAGGGTGTGATGGGGGGTACCACCACACAGTCTTGTAGATGTTGACATAATGGACAAAGAGGGCGATGAGGTGGCAGAAGAAAAGATGGAGCTCGAACAGCACGTTACGATCCACAGATAACTCGGGGATCTTGCAGTGCTTCAGAGGAACCACCGTCTGCGCAGCCAGTGGGGGGCTGGACATGCATGTTCCCGAACCATTCCTGCAGACAAAACAAAGCCTTGTTATTAGGAATATAATGTGGGACAGTTGGAATAAGACACATAGTGTACTACTGAAGCTTGGATTAGACTCTCAGGCTGCACTGTTCATTTCTTGTCTCTCACAGTGTGTTCGGCAGCAGTAGATTAGAGCTTACCTTGTACGAGATCGCACCCCTGTGACCGGGGAGCTGGCCGAGTGGTTGCCATTGCTCACAGAGCCTGGTTCACTGCTTAGTGGAGGTCTGCAGTACGTGGTACGGTTCGCCCCTCTCCTTCCACCAGCCATCACAGACACACCTACGGCTCACTTCTCCCAGCTATGCGTCTAGTTTTATGATTTCTCTCCTTGATTTGTACCTGTAAACAACAAGGGAACCGGTCAGATACTGTGACTGAGAAGGCTGATCAAGAACAGCCAACAAGTAATATTTATTGACTAATGGGTGTAAATGATTTAAATCAGTACGTGATATGCATCCCATAGGATATAATTCACTGGCACAGCATTAAACAGTTAGTAATGAAGTTATATTTTTGTGAGTGATTAGATTTACTGAAATAAAAAGGAGTGGTGCAGTCATAACAAACAACAGGTTTTATGGTCAATCAAAGCACGTGCAAAGCCAAATCGATCTTCAAAAATGCTCACATTTATAAATATGCATCACAAACCGCTGACGTTATCGTTGTACAAGTTTGCACTAGCTGCATAGCATCTTTTAATTATGGTGCAAGTTTTGCGGAAGCTGCACTACAACTAGCTAAGTAGCAACATAATTTGCTCTCTTCGCTGGTCAACTAGCTATCTCATGAGAGCCGTTTCATGAGTTAGAGGGAGAAAACAACGTGGACCTGTACAATGAGCGATGGACACCGACCTGTCCGCCAGGACCATGCTTGATTAAATACAAAGATTGAGGCCTAGGCTAACTATATCTCTGGCTAGCTAGCTAGCGTCCAACCAACCTACCAAACAGGCTAGACTACAAAATGTAAGCTTACCACTGCCAGTCTCTGTTGTCTGTGTTAGACGCTGCTCTGTTGCATAGATAACAAGTTAAACGCAATACATTTTCAGAATATTTATTGAAATATTGGCGTGTTTTCTATTGAAATCAGCGAAGACAGTCATTGTTGATATGAAACTAGCCGCTGGGTGGATGGGGGCGCGGATATGTTAACGACCTGTGGGAGGAGAGTCATTTATTAAAGGGACATTCCGCCGATATTCAATATGCCGCCAGTGGCCGCAACAAAAAGAGAAAGCAATGGGTTTTGGATGATACAAGGTAACATACTCAACGTTACACCTTTATATTTATTTGGGGCTGTTGCAACTGTATACTGTGTGTATACAATTATGCATTGAGTGTATCAGAAAGTTGGTTTGGTGCAACCTGTGCACTGATTGTACAGTTTCTCATTCATTATTTTTTAAATGTTTATTGACTTTTTTCTCACAATTAACTCACATTAAATATGACTACAAAATATATAAACTGGGGAAATGCATGTGGAACCTAATATATCCAGAATGTTTTTTGGGCCACATTTAAGTCTGGAAATACATTGCCAACACAAAGATACAGATCAGAATTGTAGTAATGCCCCACCAAAGCCCCCCAGACCCACTATATCACAGCACTAGACCCGAGCTTGTACTACGAATCAAGATCACCATGTCCTGGATTTCTTTCAGTTACCCGGTCCCACATAACCTGTGACACGACGCTGGTTATCAACGAGTTCAGTCAACCCAGGGTTTCCCAATCCAGCGGCGTACGCGTTCACATAAAAGAGGCGGTGTTTGCACAGCACGACCAATCGCAAACATCTACCAGAGCCGCATATTTTATAGCAAACTATAATTCTACATAAATATGAAGTACACAGACGCGGTTTTACAGGCAAAACGCAATACAGTCGCTGCTTCCTAAGCTTTCCTTTCCTGAGGAAAGCTGGCAAAAATAGCCGAGGCTGTAGATGCGTAAATCACAACGCTTATATCATATCATTTCCCCATCAGTCAGGCACAAGATCTGACCATAATTACGCTTGTGCTTTCCATAAACTGCCGTTGCTTTAGCCTATTATTTCAGTTGCAAGCAACCCTGGCAGCGGTAGCGATCGTGAGAGCAAATAAATGACAACCTATATCTTTCATAAAAATACCCATCAGGGAATGTTAACGGGGTTGTCGGTCTTTAAATGCTTTAACTTTTCAGAGCGCACCTCTTTGCGCACCGAGCTCCACCGGATCTTCTAAGAACGGTGACGCCGTTATCAACAGAGTATTGATTGGTCGGTAGGCGGTGCTTTTACACCGGTTAATCTCTAATCTCCAACATAACCTTCTCCCGACCAGGTTAGGTGTTCAGCATAAATTACCACGGCGATTGAACCAGATAACAACTAATCCACCGTCGTGATAAAGCAAACCCTGGGTTGAACCTTAATGTTACCTCGTTAACGCCAAATCTTGCTTCGTGGTACAGGCCTCAGCTCTCTAAATCCACCCGACCCAGGCATGTCGGCAAACATTCCAAACGGTTCAACACCTGCGGTGTATGCACGTGTAACCTCCTGACCAATGTAATACCAAACACCTCTTTCATCTCTATTATTGCATACATCATCTGTGTGGATCATTAGATGTAGCCCGCTTGTCATGGGCCTTCAAATGTCAGTTATAAACAGGTCTATCGGTGTTTGTCTTTAGTAAATCTCCCTAGTTGCATGTGAAAAGTGACAGATTAAGTCCGTAGCCTACCAGAGAACAGAGTTGATTAAAATAGTATATGCATATGACTGTACAGCAAGATGCATGTATTTTAATTGATCCTTTACTCATTGGAACCTTAGCATAGCCCTACATAGACAACCATCCCAATCACATGTAAAAACTGAAACACAATTTACATTAAAAAAAAACAAACTTTATTTTCAGTGTTCTTGTTCTCTTCCCCCCATAAAAAGGCAGTTAAAATGTCATGTAAAAAAATATTGTTAATCTGGACAGAATAAAAAAAAAATTCCATATGAACAATGATAACAGCACATCCTCTTAAGTAAAAAAGTTCATTGCTAAAGCAATATTTCAGTAGAGCAGAGCATTCTCTCAGTAGTGATGGAGAAAGCTCCCTCTTTAATCCAGACAAATCCCTAGAGGGATTAGTAATTGACAGAAGCAGTCAGACACTGAGGCCTCTACTCTTTCCAGGGACTTTCAATGGACCTGTTGAAGAAAGATACATTTTAATAATCTTGACAGCAAAATTCAAGGCTAACACTTATTTGCAGTATCTTTTGAACTGACCTTAAAAGCCTGGTAAACTGGAGTTCAATGTGTCAACTGCACCTACAGTTTTCTGACAACCTAAGAAGAGAAAGAGAGATGAGATCTTGGACACACCAGTGCCTACATGCACACAGTGGATAACACACATGCAAAACTAACTTTATGCTAAAAGTATAGTATCATGCAACTCAAGCTGAAAGGTTTTTGTCCACCAATGGGCTGTTTTAACGCTTTGAGTGCAAACACTAATTTTCATTAAAATTCTACAGAAATTAGGATAAAGAAATTAAGATGGAAATTGGTAAGTATTGAGTGAAATGAATGGACCATTATTGGCTTTATTTGAGCAAGAGTTGCATCACAACCATTTCTGATTGTTTCGTACGGCTTATTTTGCTCGGAAATAACTACAGATAGCATAATTTTGTACTTCAATGTTTTTGATATGTTTTGGATGACTTGCATTACTTGATGTTTTACACAGAAAAAAAAAACAAAAATCTAACAAATGAGTGTTGGGGTTAGTTTTACCTTCTTGTGGCGATCTTTAGGCTTTTAGAATCCTCTCTTCTGCGATTTTTTTCTTTTATAAAAACCAGCCAGCATGACTTTGCATCAAAGTCAAGTAAGATCCCTGCAAGCTTGATTTGAAATACTGTTGAAATCCAGTTATTTCAAGTGGCCGAAGATACATTGCTCTCGGGAGCTTGAATAGATAACACTAACTAAGGTTAATGACAATACATGTTCAAGCACTATATCATTCTCAAATCAAACATGTATTTGGCAGTACATTACCTCAAGGAATGATGAGCTTTATTTTTTTTTTTTTGAAGGTGACATTACAAGTGTCATTTAGATAAGTTTTGAAAACAGACGAAGAGGATAAGTTCATTGTCAAAACAGTATTTGTTTTTGTCAGGCTGACGTGTATACATACAGCTTATTCAGCATTGTTGAGAAACCACTGAGGACCACTTTCACAAACTGAAGGCGTTCCTTTGGTACAACAAAGGCAAAATACCATGTTTAGATTGATTAAAAAGAAACTAGAAACTTTATTGAAACACGCACTGCAGAAAAACATTTTGGGATATATTTAGTATCCTATTTAGCCAAAGGTACACAAGCATTATGCATTTTTGAGACGGCACGGCTTAAAGCATACACAGTTGTCCTAAGGTTATGTACAAAATATTGAGTTGGCTGCAACCTTCCTCACACACTGTAAGGATTGTTAATCCTTCAAGCTTTACAAGAATTAGTCGATCAGCGTTGATTTTGCAAGTAATAGTCGGACAGATCATAATATACCAATTGTAAGTGTGGCAAAAATAGAAGCACTTCTTTGTCAAATTGAGTTCAATGTATTTTAGGAGATTCTATAACTTCACACAAGACTAGATTTGTTTTGTAGTATAAACAAATATTTGATGACTTTTTTTCAAAACGGCTCATGGCTGTGTTTGAGTTTGCAACTAAATCTATTCTAGTTATAGTGAAGTTACATTGAGGTCTTATGAATAATTTTTGTCCAGTCATGAAGGACTTTTAAAATGCAGCCTACGTAAGAATTTATTGCCACATCACATTTAGTTCAGGAACAATTAACTGAAATAATAATCATATATCACTAAAATGTTACTCTTGTTCCTTTGTTAGGTTTAAGTCACTAGGACCTGCCAACTACGCAACTGAAACAGATTAAATGGAAACAGGTAAACAACGAAAAACCTTGTCTTAATGTTTCTCCTCTGGCACTATGATACAAACAAAAACGTCTCTACCGAGTTTAAAAAAAAACAAATAAAATAAACCATAAAAAAGGGAACAAACGAGAGGGAAATTACTTTTGAAAAAAGTGAGTTACAATCGGAGACAGTTGCCATAGCAACTCTCTACCAGTAGCCGTTCAGTATCGTCCATATGGATGCTCTCTATACGATCCCTTTGACTGCCTGGCTGCGGGGGCCTTGCCTCCGGCCCCGGAGTTGGACCATGAGTTGTCCCAATCATCTTGAGCTACAAAGACAAAAAGGAGAAACAGAGGAACGAAACATCAGAGATAGAAGGTTCAATCAGCCTTCCACAAGTGTCTTCAGAGTGTGTGCGTGCACTACATGGACAGTGAAAAAAATGGAAGCCAATTTCATAATCTTACCATAAGGCTCATATGCCGTTTCCTGGGCCTCTCCGTGTCCGTAATCATAATATTCAGTATCCCTGTGGGCAATATAAAAGTATTAATACAGTACTCCTCCAATTCACAGTCAGATTCAATGGACAGATACATTTGACTTACGCAGGTGCCGATTGCTGATTATAGTAATTTTCATATCCCTCATAGGCAGGCTCTGCATAGGATTCTTCATATTGAGACTAGAAACAAATTAAAATTAAGTTAGACAATGTCAAGTGATTTACAACTATTGTGACAAAAGGAACTCACAATTGCAAGAGATCACTACCATTTACTAAAAAGTAATTAATGTCAAAAGAAGAAACCAGGACATAAGCAACTTACATAGTCCTCATAGCCATCAGATTTGGGCTGTGATGCTGAGGGAGGACCCTGGTGTTGCTGGTGAGACATGGCTGCAGAGGGAAGCATCCTTTGGCCCCCTGCTGCAGGAGGTCTAGAGCGGGAAGCCGAGCCTCCTCTATTAGGAGCAGAAGGTGGCCCACCCCTACCAGATGGTGCACCTCTAGGACCATTGCCCCGGCCTAATCCTCCCCGTGGACCGCCACCACGCATTGCTCCTCGGGGGGCCCCGCGTGGCATCCCTCGCCCTCTGTGAAAAGTTAGCCAGGTTGTCAAAATGTGATCAACCATAGAACTGATAATAGAAACCAGCCAACTACAGAGTAATATCACTGCATTAACACAGATGGTGGCTCGCACATATTTACAGGCCAATGCAATGTGTTGCCAAATTATGCTACAATGTGCTGTGGTGGAAGTTACTGTTACCTTGGTCCTCCAGCACCTGGTGGTCCACCTCTGCCCCTTCCTAGGTGCCCACCTCGCCCTCTGCCTGAACCATCCTGGGATCCATTCAGGAAATGAGGATCCATGTACGGGTCATGCTCACCAGGTTCCTACGGACAATTACGTCAATTATACATGACATTCCCTGGGAGTAGCCAGAGACGAAATTGCTTACATATCTGGAATGCAAATGTTTGAAGTACACAATGTTTCTGTAATTGGGATGCAAGAGGTTGTCTTGGGTACATACTGGGATAAGGAACTTCTTGACCTCCTCCATGGCATGCGCCATGCGCATATAGGCTTCTGGTATGGGTGCCATAACCTCAATGAACACATGCAGCTCCATGGCAAGGTGTGCATATTTGGCCTCACCACCTTTCCTCAGCTCTTCCTCCTGACATCAGGAAATTATAATTAGTATACCAACCATCAGAAACACCAGGTAATATCCCTTAAAGAGTGCAGCGAGGAAAACTTTTCTCTACATACCTTATTCTTGTCCCTCATGGAACCTTTACCCAGGACTGAAATCTTTGCACCCGTCTCTTCCTGGAGCCTCTTGATTGTGCTGCCTTGAGGTCCCAAAAGCTTACCAACAAAGTTGACCTGTATGGTGTAATTGCAGCATTGTATTATGTTTTGTTATTAAGAGAAGCAGATTGCAGGTTAATATGATGGCAGGTCGTACATTCTGCTCCAACGTGAAATCAGGTTATGGCAGCAAATCTGGCACAATAATACTGTTCACATCCACATTAGTTGCCATAGCCCCCTTTTCACAAGCTGCATTTTTAGACTACTGCAAAATTGTTCATGCAGAAACAAGCTTAGTAGGGCACTGGCCACATGACTTGACTAATTCTGGGTCAGCAAAGATGGAGGAAGAGAGGGTGCTTCAATCAGATAGGATTAGTCTGACCTGACCACAGGATTGTACAAATTTTGTAGGCCCAGCATACAGGGAGAGAAATGCCACAATTTTACGTATATAGAGAAGCGAAAAAAACAAATAATGTAATTTAACTCAAGTCCAACTAGGCCCATTCCCTAAACACAGCATCCTCAGTTGACTGACCTGCGAGGGTGACCGACCCCCCTGCAGACACTAAATCAGAAAAAAGTACACTTACCCTAGGGTACTGCTTGGTAGGAATAAGTACCCGCTCTTTCAGTTTAAGGTTCTTGGTGGCAAACAGGTCCAGATACGTTTCCTTCTCTGGCTCTTTCTTGGTGTCACCTTTTTGAATCCTATCGATTTCTGCAGGCGAGAAAAAAAGTTTTTTTTTTAAGAATGCAGCATTCACAGATGCAATGACCGACTAGCGATACACACCCTGCATTTGCCAAAAATTAGTTACGTCTCAGGTGATCTTGTAGCAGCCTGCAAACCAGTAAAATGTAAGCTCCTTGTATCATAACCCACCATATTTTGTGCTGTAGGCATTATTTCAGTTGCATTTGTGCACTGTATGAACCATAACAAACAAAGAGCCTTGCAAAAACGAGTCGATGATGTAAATTGAAGCTATTCAGTTAACTATGACGTTTTAAAATAACCTAAACGTTCGAGTAATCACGACAGCTTATTTCACACAAACATATGTAACGTTATACATCCTGTCGAATTAGTTGGCCGCCACATTTTCAACCAAGAGGATTTGGCCCACATCGCTAACAACCACGTGTTTATTAGCTACACCATTGTTCAGGCCTGTACCGGCCGCTGTAAAAAAAAAAAAAAAAACTAGGCCTCGCACCATACAGTTAGCTAGTATGTGTTAGCCTCGATAAAAAAGCAATCGCATTAACGTTACCTGCAGAAATAAGTTTCATGGCGTGCGTGAAAGACGAGTCCAAGCTGTCTTTTTCAGCCAGGAGCTCCGGCAGGTATTTAGTGTCTTCCATTTTGATTTTCTTCTGTGGGCTTGACTCTATGGCGGACTCAGAATTGCTCATAACCGTACTAGCACGGCCAGAATAACGAACGAAGCCTTGCTAGGTTCGTTAGCTTCGCCTTAAACTAAACTGCAATTAAGTAGCTAACGTTGTTTCCGTCTGCGGCGCAAGAAACGGTCAAGTTGCAAAGGCCCCGGCGTCTTTCCGTTGCAGGTCGCTTTGCTCTCTTCAATGGACAAAGAAGGAATGGCGCAGCTGCATTTCAGTGTGATGGGAGGAAGAAACAAAGGATGAGGCTATGACGTCATCGCCAGAGCACACCGAGGTAAAGACATCCGGAAGAGCCCACAGTGTTTTTTTGATAGGTTTTTATTTTTATTTTAATGCAGACTCTGGGACATGTTAATAATAACAAAAGCGTTCCTACGTTCATCATTCATTCATCATTAGAACCAATTACGCACTATTTAGTATATCATTTTAATTTATTTATTTTACTTTTTCTTCATCTCCTTATTTATTTTAGTATGTCATTTGTCTTACAGACGCTTTGTGAAATCTATGATGTCTGACTTTGTACCATTTACATTCTTAATAAAGTTAATTTAAAAAAGATTTTCTTCCCGGTGGCGGGACCAAGTGAGCCCCTCTTTCAAGGTTCACGATAGGGTTCATGAAAATCAAAAACAATTGGATTTTCCCAAAATATTCACAGGTATCCCATTCGTATATCATGGGTAATATTTACTACTTTTGTGCCTAACTTTGTTTATACAGTCTGTATTAAACATGTCTGGCCCGTGCATCAACAGGGAAAGGCAAGAAGGGCTACCTATTGTAATGCATCCAACATCCTCTCCACAAAGAAAATTTCGGGAAATGTACACCCCTAGGTCCCTAGCTGATCATGGTTTTCACAAGTGAAGGATATTTTCAGAACTCTGGGTTAGGCTGTGATTTCATACATCAAACTATTCCAATTAGTTAGCAGTGTTCCTTGTATAGGGTCAGTTAAAACAATGGGATGGTTCTTTCCAAAATGGGCTGCAAAAAAAATATTTTTTTCATCATAATTTTTTCAATCATCAAATTATTATTCCATTGTGTGTTATTTAGATCTAAATATTGAAAAATACCCTTCATATCTTAACACAGCTCAAAGGGATTCCTTGAAATGTCCTACTTGCTCAGCTGAACAGCCAATGAACCCAATTATTTATTTTTTTACAATAACATGAAACAAAAAAGCAAGCAAATCTCACATTTGATTTGAATTAAATAATAGTTATCTTTTAATTTCTGTCATTCAACTTATCCATTAATGAACCTATTCAACCACTGCCAGTATTTTATTAAAATGAATGGAAGTTATTGTGTCCTATTCCTTTTTTGGCCCAGACAGACATTTTTATTTCAGTTAAAACATTTTTTGAAATGTAATTGCACTTGTTACCATCCACATGTTAGGTTTTTGCATTTTCCACCATCAGTCAAGGTTTCAAGTTTATATATTTGTCACATACTCAACATAGCTCTACATTATGCAGTAAAATGTTTTGTTACTGTGCTTGAAATATAAAATTACAATATATACCACAGAGAAAATGTATACACTCATTGCATAGGACTGTAATCACACTTGTCTTCTGTGTGCCTTTTGAGGTAAAAACTCCAGCTAGGCTTGTGGATGTGGTCTAATATATGGATATAAGTAACATGTATTGTACAGTATATCATAAAAGCACCAACAAAACCCAGGTCCAACTGGAATACAGAAGGTTGAGTATAGGATCCATAGAATTAAAATATAATCAGTACACTACAGTATATTCATTCATTTTAATGAAGAAATTAGTTGTTGCACTTTGGCAGTGAGCCAATGTATTACAAAAGAAAATTCCCTGCTATTGTTTGATGTTGACTTATTGGAAGCATTCTTCCTTTTAAAATTACATATTGTCACATTCCAATCCTTTGAACAGGCAGACACACATCATGCAGTCCTGTATCTTTAGCTTTAGTCCTAAAGAGACACATAAATACTGACATGATATCCTGACTGGATATACTGTATGTGTGTCGAACAACTTAAATCAACCATAGTGTTAGAAATAATGCATTATGTATTCTACATTTGTTTAAAGGCTAGTGTGTATGTGTAGGAGTTATGGTTATTTTTTGTGTTTGTTTGCCAAGTAATTTTACATTTGGAGCTCCATTTTATTGCTTTGTCTTCTAGAATAACCAAACACTAACAAAATATTTAAAAGCAAGATTTATTCAAAAGCAAGATTATATTATTTCAAAGTACCAGTAGCCAGTTAATCAATCCCACAGCAGAACAATACAAATCTGTTGATTTATTTACAATGCTTAAAAAAATAAGGCATCAAAACAATTCAAATTTGTGATAAATGAGTATAATAATTTGATAAAGCATTTCGAGTCAAACTGGGTTGAGGTGTTAAAAACTGAATACTAAATACATCTGAGTTTTACTTTTCAATAAGTGCATTTAAGTAAAGAGTTCTATTATTTTCATGGTTTTGTGATTTCTGAAATAATGCAATTTATAAGATATCAGTGTCATATCACTTATCATATCCTGCAGTCTATTTTCCACTGTACAGTGTGGACACATAATCACCAGAAATGTTGAGAAATTCTCCCGTTAGTATTCAGTTCACCTCACAAGTAGAAACCCAGATTGTACAAGTCATTAATTAGTGCCTTAGATAAAAGGCCACTTAAATTGGCCAAGTAGATATTTCCAGTTGCATTGAACCAGGAGGGTGGTCTGCCACTGAAGGTATTGTCAGATATCAATGATGGCAAATATCTCTGGTTTTGCTTTATCATGGATCTGCATTGCGGAGTATGTGATGGCTTTCACCTCAGTTCCCTGGATTTACAAGACAGGACAAAACACTTAGAATAATGGGGGAAAAAGTGATATTCTACAGTGATATCTTCAAAGCTTCACTGTCTTACCTGTGGATGCTTTGCCAGAGAGAATTCTTCACCCCAACTTTAATAAATAAAAGAAAAATGACCATATGAGAGGAAGAAGATAAAACATAATATAAAGGGGGAGGGAGGGGCAACCAATGTGTTACAGGCTTTGGGGGGGCATGCGGTAGGTTTTCAAATCTGGAGTAAAAGATGTTCAGTGTGTTTGGGAGAGAGGGGTCAGCTGCAGTACTCTGAGGTTTATAATCTGTGCAAGTCCCTTCTAAACCAACGAAACCGTCACCAGCAGAAAAATACTGTTCCAGTTTGTCCTGAAACCGTTGTTTGGCTGACTTCACTGCCTTACTATGTGCATGCTAAGCACCTTTGTAAGCCATCTATTCACCACTCGAGTAGGCTTCCTCCTTCTTGTATCAAGGCCTCATGAGCTCAAAGGGGAAACAGGCTTTATCATTAAGCATATGAAGTTTCCACACACGCTCCACTGAGGAACTCTGATCACTCCCTCATTCATTTCATGCAGGCAAAAACAAAACTACTCTAAATACACTCCAACCAGTATTATAGCAGTACTTCATGAGGGGACTAGAATGGTTTGCAGTTACTATCAAGACTTCCCAGGTCAGAGGAGCACTTTATAGCTGTAACAGTCACATCACCGCACCATCTGTGGTTAATGTAGAAACATATTCTGCCATCATGAAGTCTTGTGAAGTAATGCTGGCTTCCTTTTTTTATGCTAAACAGCTATTTCGTATACATTTGTTTCTGTATGTATTGTTAATTTTTATATAATGTTCAATATGTGGTTTATATATGCACCAAATGCCAAGGCAAATTCCACGTAAGTGTAACTCACTGTAACAATAAACGCTTTTCAGATTCCAATTCTAAAAACTGAGACATTTTCACATTATTGTGAAGAGGTAACCAAACTTACCCAATGGAGCGGATCTTGAAGTTCATTCTGTCTATGTGCAAAACTTTGATCTCCTAGTGGATAGATGTAACATATAATTGTCAGGAGAATAACAAAGGAAAACAATTACTAAACAAGATCTTTCTGTCCATCAAACTAAAACAAAAAATACATGCTGTGTAAATCATTCACAGCAGTGTTTTAACAAGCAACTGTGGCACATGTTATGATGTAGATCCCTTTCAGAGCCACAGGTGTCCAGAGGCTATCTCAGCATATAGGGCATTGTAAGAAAAGTACAGATAGGCAGTCACTCGTTGTCGTACCTATGTTGAGTTTCTAATCTACACCCATGGGACAAGTGGGTAAAGGCAAACCAGGGCCCAAATATTCTTGCTGCCATAACCAGCAAAACATCCCCTGGATTTCTTTTTAAACTACATGCAAAAAATGTCCAACACCCCATAACTGACCAACATACTCACCCTGGGAACAAAGAAGAGATCTGCACAAAACTTGTATAACCAATCATCTAGGAAGTGGAAAAGAAGAGACTCCATATCATCACCTTTTGAGAAGGGAAAAAAAGTATGTAAGAGTTTAGTTTCACGGATCTGGAAAGAGCATGACTGATCTACAGTAGGTATAGAAAAGGTTAACTGGGGTTTGTGTTGAACAGACCCTCTGATTCCACGTCAACAGTATCAATCGGTTCCACCGTCTCTGTGTCTGTCATGTAGCCGAACATGCCCATGGCACACTGCTCGAAGGCTTCTTCTAGAGAGTTTCCCCAGGAGTGAATTCTAGGAAGAGAGAGCAGCAAATATACTAGCGATGCATATTGAACAACAGAAAAACGTGAGATCAAACACTTTACCAAGATAATAAAACACACTCACTGTACATCTGCTGTATGATCCAGATCTGTAAAAGTAAATCACATGGTGACATGATGAGACAGGGCAAGCTGTTAGACCAGCTTGGAACAGCTGGGCAGATATAATTATACTCTTTCAAACACCATGTATGGCACACGTCACTAAAATAGTTTCAGTTAATTAGATCGTAGACATAACGTTAACTACAGCTAGCTAGCTGACGTAGGCTGAGTAAATGAATAGCTAATAAACAAGCTAAGATAGCTACATTATTTACCATAACGTCAGACTTACATTCATATTTCTTGTTGATTGGCGGGTATTTAGACTTGGTAGCTTTCTGTGCCTCTGTCAGGTCTAGCGCACGGTCGTCCATTATAGCTGTAAGTTCGTTCAACGGTTTAAAATGTGATCAAATCTACTCTTTACCATGTCGGTGTGTTTATATACTGTCTATGGTGTGTCGTTACAACCATTTACAATTCGGAAGAGGGCGTTCCGGATGTAGTTAGTCATGCGACTTCCTTTCGGTTTTTGGTGAATGCTGATTGGCCAGTCCTGTTCTATGGAGTTGGCGCCATTGCGAGCCTCCGTGCTGTCTACAGAGCGTTTTCACACATTTTCTACTCTTTGCCAGTATTAGTGGTTTAACCACGACACAATGGCGGATAAAGACGGTAAGGATGTTCACCTTTTGTGAATAAGCTGATTAAATGTGTGTGTGTATGTTGTCCAGAATGATAGAAACTACCAGTCAGGATGCATCGGTGGTTGTTGGCGCGACAGCCAGCATCACCTTTCATTGTTAGAAACCAACCAACTAGCTGTTGGCTAACGTTAGCTGTTAGCAGGCTGGCTATGCAGGTGTTTTCATTTACGAAAGCAGGTAACTTGATATACATGAAGTGACAAATGGCTTTGGGCTCTCCCTCACGGGTAGTTTAGGATTTGGATATTTATATAGCTAACGCTAACTATAGAAACGTGTTCTGACGTTATCTTATCAGCGAAATGAGTGCTGTTAATTTAAGGAAAATACTTTGCTGAGTAGGGTATCATTTTTTATGTCACTTCGATATTCAGTCCAGGCAAATTTGATGCTGCATGACTGACATCATTATAACATAACTCTGTGTTGCTGGTAAATATTACTTTTGCAGCTGCATTTGATGACGCTGTGGAGGAAAGGGTGATCAATGAGGAGTACAAGATCTGGAAGAAGAACACTCCTTTCCTCTACGACCTGGTCATGACTCACGCTCTGGAGTGGCCCAGCCTCACTGCCCAGTGGCTGCCTGATGTCACCAGGTAAGAGGAGATCTGCTGCACCTGACATCCACCAAAATATGACATAATAGAGGAATCAGATTGTTTTTAATAAATGAATATATGACCTTTATTTATTTAATCCCTCTTCGCAGGCCAGAGGGCAAAGACTACAGCGTGCACAGACTGGTTTTGGGAACACACACTTCTGATGAGCAGAATCACCTTGTAATTGCTAGTGTTCAGCTCCCTAATGATGATGCCCAGTTTGATGCATCACACTATGACAGCGAAAAAGGAGGTGAGGGATAGTGTGTGCATGTGTGCTGTGTTTTGTTAAAAACTGTTATAGTATACTGTTGTGCCTAGCTGCTTATTGCACAAAATAAATGGATGGATCATATAAATGGATTGATCGTGGTATGGTCAATGATCATGAATCATGTCCACTATTCAGTTATTAAGTCACATAGATTAAACATATTATTCACATTGCTACGCCTGTTCAATATTAACATTATTGTCATTCAATGTCATCAAATTGTCTCAAACAAGTCATTGTATTTGAATATTGTGGCTCAAAGTTCTTCTCATTGAATGCATACATTTAAATCTTGCTGAAATCTTTAATGCTTCAGAAAATATAGGTACGTATTTTTGTTTTAGATTCCATTATAGTTGATAAAATGTAACAAACCATACTCAGAATATAGAATACACCATTAAACATGCTCAGTAGAACAGAATTATTTCCGACACATGCTCATTTGCAACAACCATCTTATGTAACTGATGTTTATTTCAGAGTTTGGAGGCTTTGGCTCTGTAAGTGGGAAGATTGAGATTGAGATCAAGATCAATCATGAGGGGGAAGTGAACAGAGCCCGCTACATGCCTCAGAATCCTTGCATCATTGCCACAAAGACCCCCACCAGTGATGTGCTGGTCTTTGATTACACAAAGCACCCCTCCAAACCTGGTAGGATAACAGCCGAAATGCATTTTCTTAAACCTACATTGTGTAATTTTTTGAGTTGATTCTTAGCAAAAAAAAAACTTTTGTTCTTTCACAAATATGTGCTCATTCATGTGTAATTACTTTTACCAACTAGTCAAAGTATTCTCGTAAGCGTAGAATCTGCCATTTCGAATCATTCAGAATACATACGAGCGAGTCCCTCGAATGACGGCCACCGTGTAGCGCCTCCATCTTTAAAATACCTTAACCAAAGAGGGACATACCTCCCGCCTTTCGTGCTTTTAAACTCAGTGGCACTGTGACGAATGCCAGCCGGGAGGGAAAAAGAGAATTAAAACAACGCGACAGGCAAAGCAACAAAACCAAAGTTACTATTGGAGCGGCTAGAACAGCTGCGTGTAAACGATGGAGCTACTAAGAGCTAATTTCGAGTTCGGCCACCGTAGGAGTTGAAACACGCTCGGAATGGGAGGGGCTAGAAAGCAATATTCAGTTGGTTGTCATATACAATTTCACCGCTAGAGGTGAGAAATTCTTACACAATGTAGCTTGAAGCATTTTTCAAAAGTCTGCTACAAGTGTTGTTTTCTGCACAATTTTTGTCACATTGATTTTGTTTCTATTGAAGACCCTTCTGGAGAATGCACCCCAGATCTGCGGTTGAGAGGCCACCAGAAGGAGGGCTATGGCCTCTCCTGGAACCCAAACCTCAGCGGCTGCCTCCTCAGTGCTTCTGATGACCACGTAAGCAACCTGTTACAACGTACCTGAATTCTTCTGTCTAATGTTTCTCTTCCTGTTTTACCCTGTTTGACTATATAATCTTGTGTTTTCCCAGTTTTGAATCACCACTGTTGGATATTGACATAATGAATTGTTACAAATGAACCTGTTTCTTACGGTTTTACTTAAAGTGGCTATATGTAACTTTCAGTTTGTGTTGATTTCAGCGGCCCTCTGAGTAGTGTTTTTTACCACACTGTTGTCGTAAAGGTCTAGGAGTTAGTTACCGGGAGGTCATATAGTCGCGATGAATGTTTTGCTCAGACAGAAAATCATTCATTTACAATAAGAGAATGCGTTACACAATGCATCGTTGCATTTCAAGTGTTGCATACGGTAACTTGTATCGTGAACTAAACCGGCTAACGTTATCACTGTCACTGTGTCACGCGCTAAAGCAATAAGAGTTTGTTGTATCAACCAACGTAATATTAACTTAAATTAATATAGCACATTTAATGAAACCTAAGGACGCTTTACACAAGGACAAGGTGACAAGGGAAAAGAAAATACTAGGCCAACACAAACACGAACTAAAAGAAATAAAACGTCCGCACTAAATGGAAGGGGGACGTAATTCAATGTCTGCTACTGACATACAACCACATCGCGCATTGTAAAGTTATTTTATTAATGATATATATATATATATATATATATATATATATATATATATATATATATATATATATATATATATATATATATATATATATATATATATATATAAATAAACATACCTAAGGGCCAATTCTGGGACAGTTTTGAATAATTTACAATCCCGTAATTGTCTGTTGAAAGCCTGACCGAGTGTGACTCGGATTTTGCCCGTTGTCTTTCACTTTCCCTTTTTTAGCGTTTAGTTGTTCTTCGTTTAATTTCCTTCTTTTCTGTGATGGCCCTGCCCCAGTATCAGTCATAACTACAGCAGATAACGTCTAAAATAAAATTTTAATACAATTAGGCCTATATAAAGAAATCTCGTGCTGCTACCCTTTATCTGGCTGGATACAATAACGCAGGCTTTTCCGGTGTTATGCCGAAATATGTGACCCGTCAGAATGTGTGCTCTGTAGCGCCGTCTCCCTGCCGTAAATCATTTTGTGACTTTGCGGGAAAAATCAGACCCGGGCAGAGGCATTAATAAAAACTATATAAAATAGCGTTCTTTTCACTGTTAGTCTCATTTCCTGTTACAGGTCATTTATGATCATCAGATGACAGAAACATTTAAACGATATAGTCACTTTAACTAGTTTTTCATTTGTGTTGACCTTTTTGTTGTTATTGCAAAGCATTTCGGAACTTTGTTTGGAATTTTTCTTTTTAAATGTTAATACATTTTCTAACCATTTTCTCTGCTCTCTTTTTTTACAGACAATCTGCCTATGGGACATCAGCACAGTGCCCAAAGAGGGAAAGATAGTGGATGCCAAGACCATCTTCACAGGCCACACGGCTGTGGTGGAGGATGTTTCCTGGCACCTGCTTCACGAGTCGCTCTTTGGGTCTGTGGCCGATGACCAGAAACTTATGATGTGAGCAGCTCTTGAGTTGGTACCAAGATTCACTGACCACTGTGATGACTCACGAGAGAAACACAGTTGTTCATTTTCATTTCATTTTTTAACAATGGCGCTTTCATCTGCTTTGGCACAGCTGGGACACGCGGTCCAACAACACCTCCAAGCCCAGCCATGCAGTGGACGCCCACACAGCTGAGGTCAACTGCTTGTCCTTCAATCCCTACAGCGAGTTCATCCTGGCCACTGGCTCTGCAGATAAGGTGGGGTCCTCTCTTTCTCTGTCAAGCTGTTACAGATCATGTTGCTGTCCAGTGGTGCAGGATCTGTTCTCATTCTGTACGAGGTGAATCTGTTAAAACTGACTACTTGTATTTTTTTTAGACCGTGGCTCTTTGGGACCTAAGGAACTTGAAGCTAAAGCTGCACTCGTTTGAGTCTCACAAGGACGAGATTTTCCAGGTAAGAAGTGACCCTCTGGTCAGAAAAATTCATCAAAAATTCATCTAAAATAGTTTGTTGCAGATTTGAAGTTATGTTCGGCTTTTAATGTGTCGCTGCAAACTACAGATCTGCCAAAGGAATCAAAGCCTTTCAAGCACACATGCCACTTCTGCATACACCTAGCTTTCAGCTGTACGACATCAAGCATTTTATCCATACAGTTTGATACAGAGGAGCCATAGTAAACAAAGGACTACTCTGTTAACCAACTGTTTTAGTCTTTATGATTGCGGCTATTTGCTTTTAGTGTTATGATTAGGGCTGTGTACTGGCAAGAATCTGGCGATACGATACATATCACGCTACATGGGTCACGATTCAATATATTGCAATATATTTCGATACTGTGCGTAAGGCGATATAATGGGATTTAAAAAAAAAAAATTTTATAGTATAATTTTAGAAAAAATAATATTAAAAAAAAAAAGGAAGAAAAAAAAAAAGACATGATGTGCATACAAGTCAAAGAAGTTTAATTGTTTAGGTAAACAATTCAGTACACAGAAAATCAAACTGCCAGTTTGGGATTGTGGTTCACAGGTTCTTAGTGAGCAAATGTTTATAGGCCAAAGTTCAGCCATAGCTACGTTGTTAGCTTCTAGTGAAAAGTCAGGCACTGCTAGGCACTGTTAGGTGAGGACACTAGTGGTGTGTCTCAGCATAGCCATCTAGCGGTAGGGGGTTTAAACACAACATAAACGTGAACCACTGTCTTACATGAATATTTTTGAACGTAAACTTTAAAAAAAAGTTGTTTTTTTTGAAAATCGATACAGTATTGCAAAATAAAATATCACGATACTCAAGTGTATCGATTTTTTTTTTTTTTTTTTTTTTCTTCCTTACACCCTTAATTATGATTGTGGAGCACTTTCTTGTAGAAATGAAACATCTGGCCCATCTCTACCCAACAGGTTCAGTGGTCTCCTCATAATGAAACAATCTTGGCCTCCAGCGGCACCGACAGGAGGCTCAATGTCTGGGACCTCAGTAAGATAGGAGAGGAACAGTCACCAGAGGATGCTGAGGATGGCCCTCCTGAGCTGCTGGTGAGTTGTGACAAAAATAGTTACTGTGGATGCCTGTGTTTGTTTGTGTGTGTTTTTAATTGGATTTTAGAGTGCTGTAGTGATCCCTCCTGCTCTGCTTTTCTCTAGTTCATCCACGGCGGACACACAGCAAAGATCTCCGACTTCTCTTGGAACCCCAACGAGCCATGGGTCATCTGCTCTGTATCAGAGGACAACATCATGCAAGTCTGGCAGATGGTAAGAGCTTTGTTTGTCACGTGGTGGGAATGTCAGAAGTTCATGAAATTGGATGCAATTACAAATACCAATACATATTGCACACAGCATGGATATCATTTTAAAGTGCATTTATTAACATTGAATACCAGTTACAGTCAATGTACTTTTGAATCGTTTCTTCTAAAGGCTGAAAATATCTACAACGACGAGGACCCAGAAGGTGCTGCAGATTCAGAGGTCCAGGCATGAGTCCAGTCTCCACATCTCTTCGTTTGACCTGCTTTTTAAAAATGGATTCGTTTTCCAGTGCTGGGCGCATAAGCAGTAATCTCCTCTTTTTTTTTTAAATACATTTTGGGCAGCAGTGTTTTTTGAAGAACATTGACAGAATAAAATGCTGCGTTGTCATCATGTGGTGATGTATTTAAAGTAAGTCTGTATCGGTCAGAATTTTAGATCTTTTTAGTTTTTCAAACTCCCAGTACTCAACTCTGGCTTGTGATGAAACCATCACAGATGTGTCCAACATTCAGGTTTGCTTTTTGATGGTTTTATTTCTTTCATCCTGATTAGTTGTGCTGAAAATATTTCTACGAAGATCCATTTTAAATAAATATTGTACATACTGTAGGGTTTTTCTTGTATTTGCTTGATATTCATAGTATGAATTTTCCAGATTGCGTTTGTCACTTTTTTTTCTTCCTCTTTGCGTTCTTCTGTGCTGCATCTGAACTCTTGTGTACTTAAGAATATTCATAATAAAATATTTACAGTAAATCTGTTTGCTTTACTTCCTGGCACAGCATGCCAGACGTTAAGTTGTAGGTAAGAGTTACTTCTATTGAAGCAAAAAAACATGCTGCTGCATGCTTTTCTATATTAAATGTAAATTCTATGCCATGGTTTGGTCTGGTGTAGATAATAGGCTTAATATCTACTGAAAACAGAAAATTAGGGATCCTCCTCTGCCATGGTTTCACTGGGTTCATCACAGCCTCTATAAAACAAGCCACTGGTTAGTCTTTTTGTTTTTAAATCCTGATGCTTGCCATTTCAAGTGTTCAACTGTTAAAAAGTAAACCTACCTGAGAAATGTCAGCTCTTTTCGAAGGCCATCATTACGATCCTCCAAATCTTTCTTAGATGTTCTTTGAACCGCAAACTCCACTTCCAGTTCTTTCAAAGTCCCTTTTAGTTTCTCCACAGTCTCCTGCAAAGTAGAGAAACATCTTAGTTTGTTTTACAAAACATCCTTTTTATGTCCTACTTGACTTCAGTCACTATACCTTGTGTTGTGTGACGCCCTCCTCCCTCTCTCTCTCCATCAGAGTGACCCTCTGCACCAGGCAGGCTCTCTGCACCTCTAGTCTCTGTATATCCTCTCTCAGGGGCCCCAGCCTGGCTTTCAGGTCCATAGCCTGCTCCCTACTCTTTCTCAAGGCGTCCTCCCCAACCTGCCTTCTCTTCAGCAGAGCCATGAGCCGAGGCTCGTACCAGCCCTCCAGCGCCCTCACGCTGCCGCTGAGCCGCCGCTGCAGCCTAACCGACGCCTGCCGGCACTGGCTGACGTCACTCGTGGCCCTGGGCCTGCAGGGTTTAGAGGCCTGGTCCTTCAGGGTGTTCAGCTGGTTCTGCTGGGCCTCCTGGAGCTCGGACAACTCCTGGGTCAGACTTTGGATGTGGGCCTTGAGCTCCTCCTATGGATGGATGTAAAATTGATACAAGCATACTGTACATACCACTAGCATAATTGAGTAAAGCTATTATAAACCCAGTTTTTGCAGAAAATTGAGAATTTAAAAAAAAAATGTAGATTTCATTTGAAATGTATTGGCGTCTGTAGGTAATTAAACAGGCAAAAATGGGAAAACAACAAATGAACATATTACATATTAACATATAACCTATTTTAAGAAGCATATCACAAACAATGCCAACATGTCATTCTGGTCATACTATTATTTAAAAATGTTTTTTAAACATACTAACAAAATACAATAATTAATGACTAATGAAATACAATAATTATTTTACATATTCCCTGATCCTTTAAGTCATACTCACTTTTATTAAAAAAAAAAAATTTGGATCCCTACATGTAGTAAGTATGAGTACATGTTCTATATATTTTCCCATACTTCTACACAGTATGTAATATATGGGTATATTATAAGTAAATAATATAAGGTGTATAATTATGCTTGTTACATGTTATACAGTATTGCAATAGAAACAATGTTGCTTTAAAACATGTTATATGTAGTCTCCAATACAATGTATTATTTGCTATCAATCCCAAAATCTATTTTGCTGTAAACATTATTCATGATAAGTTTGCTTTGTAGATTTTAAAAATGATTATGATCAATTCTTTCTTGTTGTATGCCTCACATTCAGCATTGACCCTTTACATTGCTCACTGCTGTTTGTTGCACATTTTAACAAAATTGTCCACTTGGGACAAATTGAAATGAAATGACTAAGTTACGGTGGATGATAGATATGGAAATGGAAAACCTCATAAACTGCAGAACAAACCACAATTATCTGCTATAACCTGGCAAAGTAAATCCATCCAGTGGTTTCTACCTGTGTCACAGCAGACTGAGCCACCTCGTACTCCTGTTCAGCCAGCGTCACCTGGCTCTGGATGCAGTCTCTGGCTGTGGCAAAAAGTTTCCTCTTCACCTCCTTCACTTCCTCATAAACAGCGACATAATCCATCTGAGCCAGCGTGAGCAGCCTCTGTGTCTCTAGCAGCTTCCCTCTCAGGTGCCCCACAACTCGCAGAATGGGTTCCTGCAGACGGAGGAGCTCATGTATCAGCTCGTTCCTCTGTGTCTCCAGATGGGACACCTGCTGGATGCAGTGGTCGAAAAGCTGCCCCACGTTGTCCATTACCGTCTGGTCCATTTGTAGTATGGGATGTGGTGTATGCTCATCTAGAGGCATGATCGTCTCTGTTTCAGAGTCTGTATGGCTGCCGACATCCTCGACAAGTCCCATGTGTGAGTCCTCCATCCTAGATGCCATGTTTTTCCCATTCTTTGTTGAGGTTTGATTGTCCATAGTCTTCTAAGAGACAAGCTAGAAGAATGGAGAAGGAGATAATGGCCATTAATCAAATGACTTACAGCTATAATTGATGAGATTGTGGTTTTAAAAGCCCTCTCATCTGGTCATTCCTATTGGTCTGTTTTGCTTAACAAAGCAATTTAATGTCAATTTAATCATAATGAAACTTCTGATCATCCAAAGATCACACACAAGAGGACCTTAAAAACCTTCATTGACAAAATCTATATCTTATACTGATCAGTGTAGTTCTACTTACTTTGTTTGGAGATGACAGTCCAGACAGCTGTGAACACAGTTTGCTTTAAACTTTAAGGACAGCTCTGCAAGCTGTCTGTCTCTAGCAAAACAGACAGACACGTGTTTATTTATAACCCTGGAGGCACGGGGGAAACTCTATCTAAGACACTCTTATACCCCCAGAGGGGATCGCAAACTGTGTCAGTGCTGAGGGCAGACTGGCCTACATGCTCTGGATGCATCAGCTACCACATGTCTGGACCAGCCTGTGTGTCAGAGAGAGCTATATTCATATAGCTGTTTTATGAGCAACACTGAAAAGTGTTTGAGCAATAGCTTTTCTTTAACTTTCTACCTTTTTGCTTCAGACTGCTGCACAGGCAGAGGTGGTAACATTAGCAGGCCTATTCTTTTAATAGCTTCCTTCAGTATTGAGCTCAGCTGCATATAAAATGTGCATGGTTCATATACAGTATTTCTTTGGAGTATGTTGCATGCTGCCTGTTAAATTCCTCACACACAAAAGGACACAAACATACAACACCACACACAATGATATGCAGGGAGGAATTACATGAAGAAGGCCATTTTAAGAGATCATCTTTAAGGAATATTTTGTATTATATAATAAATCATACTCCACATGAAAAATACAGTAAAATAGTATCCAAACAAGAAAGTTAGAAATGGGCACTGTATGTTTATCCAGAGTGCCTTTATTGTAGCATGACTGCATCATGTGTGCCCATGTCATTGTCAACCATTTACCTAAATATCATAGTGCAGGGATCTTCAATAGGGGGTCCGGGACTCCCAGGGGGTCCTCAGAGTCACTCCAGGGGGGCCTCCAAATTATTGTTAATTTTTGAAAGTTTTTTCAAAAATTAAAAAGTCTTAACATGATTCCAACATATTATTAGCAAATATAAATCCCCACTGATGGTAGGCTTACTGGCCAATAGGTAATGTAGTCACTAAGGTAGCCATCCACAGATACAATTCATCCCAAATGACTGACTGTTTCACATTTAAAGGTTACCATTAAAACATGATTTATAAAATCATGGCAACAATTATTAGGCTATTTGAATAGCTTAGTATTCTATGCAAAAGAATATCTATAAATGCTTTAGGGTGCCCTATAAGTTATTGTAGGACCAGATTAATATGCAACTTCATTTTATACAATATATGTAGTAGGGGGTCCCTGATCCGTCTCTCTTTCAGTTAAGGGGTCCTTGGCTTAAAAAATGTTGAAGACACCTGTCATAGTGTATTCTCTAATGTCCGTCAAAAAACAAACAGATGTGTCTCCGAATGTGGTGATTTTTAATTTTTAAGTGTTCTTTAATGGGTTGACAAGATTCTAATACTTATTGGATTTTGTGAATAATGCATTGTCAGAAAGCTAAAAGCAGGCCTGTTTTTATTAATTCATATAAAGTTGATGTTCTGGAAATACATGGTTTTCATAGGTCAGTGATGTGTCCTATGTATCTAATATGGGTTTGCACTGATTGACAGATGATCTGCATAAATAAAAACAAAAGGAATAAGTTTATGTGTAAATATATATATATATATACATTTTACATTTTAACTGTAGGCCAAATACAGATCATATTTGGTCCTAAGAGATTTTCAACATTTAAAATGCTATTTGAAAGCAAAATGCAATGCAATTTTTTTAATTCTTTCTATTATTTGTCAGAATAAAGAAAAATTGTCATTCATTATCACTCATATGTAAACAGTTAATATCCAGATGTGCTTACTCATTCAGAGCACTTCTTTAGGAGACATTTTCTTTGCATAAATAAGCTGGAAATGCAAACTAAAAAAGTTGGAAATGCAAACCATGTGTGGGAAAAGAGAATTCCTATTCCCTATCTTGCTCCCTTGCTCTGTGTTGTTCCGCCGTCTCACCGCTAGATGTCCTCGCTACACTGACCATATCCTCGCGCTCTCACCTGCGCGCGCGGAGCCTCCTCCAGGTGGGAGCTGCAGGTCGACGACAACTTCTCTTCACTTCCCCCCTCTGACTCTGCGGTCCACTTGAGCGTTGACAGACAAACTGCACTGACAGTGTGGGAGAAGTCAGTAGCCTACAAAGCCGAACAAAACGGATCTGTGCCCGCGGGTACAACCAAATCCCGACTCCAGTCGCTTCCTGAAGTGCTTTTCACGGAAATGGTTCACCTGAAGTTTTCCTTCGGACGGTGAAAGTTTGGAGTTGGAGAGGAAGGACGCAGCAGGGAGACGCTTCAAATGGAGTGAGGGTGAATAAACCCAACTGTATCATAAAAGTTCATCAAGGTAGGAGTAACAGTTTGTTTTCTTGGTCGTTAACAGAAAAGTGCAGTCATTAGTAGGCTAGCCTTTATGTCTTTTAATTCCTCCTTATAAAGTCGCCTAAACTATGCTTTGGTATATAGTGACAAATATAGTTTAGGGTTCTTTTAAAAAAGTTCAAATCACAGTAAAATGATATCAGGATCGACTGAATCTACTTGTAAGCACGTCTAAGTACATTTACAAGTGAAGCTGTTGCATCATGTTGTCTGATTAGTTTACTACAGTTGCTGCAATATAAAAAAATATGTAAGATCGTGCTTTAAAATAAAGAAAATAGGCCCTATATTTAAAACCATTTTTCTACAGTGTAATCAGATAAAGTGAGGTGCAAATGGATGGCAAGAGATCCAAGTTGAGTATAGGCATGCATGGAAACTAGGTGTGGGAGATTTGCTTAGCTTGGCCTTGAGGGATTCTAAGCAAGAAGTAATTTAAGACCTGTAGTGATTCTCTCAGCAAATGACAATGACTACTATTGTGACCCAACAGCAAATGACTGCTTGACTGCAGCATGGTGCTCTGACACTCGGTTCAGTTAATGCCGATCAATGACAGTCTGTGGTCTAATAAAGATCCACTGCTTGTTGATTAACCTGACAGAGATAACACAGCACCATCTCTCTCAGGGGTCTCCCCCCTCTCTGTTTGGACTTTGGACTGACAGCAAGTTCCAAATCCAAACTTTTCTGGAAACTCTGCAGCACTTCCAGCGATCAAGGGTTGACGGACGTTTTTTTTTTTTTTTTTTCAGCTCCATGGCTTCAAGTTTAACTCTTGTACCCTCTGGTAAGTGAGGTTGAGACATAGCCATTTGTTTAGAAAGGGTGTGTCACGTACCGGTGCTCCTTCTTCACCTGCCTGCCATGCCAGGGCTTGTACCCATGGAGACTGCAGGTGTGTTATGTATGCATTAGGTACAGCAGTGCCTGGTAGATACCTGAGATTCAGAGGAAGATCAAGGTAGAGACGGGGTGATAACACAGAGGCAGTGAGCGATAAGGGATGGGACAGGATAATGAAGTCACTGGAAAGACAGACTGAAAAGTTGCATTCAGTCAGGTAGGTTCAACTTTTCTGTTGTTTACTGTGTTCATCCGTAAGTGATGAAGTAACAGCTCAGTGGAGGAAAGGGGAAAGCTGTTGGTCAAGAGGAGGAACAATTGGTGTTGTAATGGACAAAGACACCTGATAATGTGTGTGAACATTGAGCGAGTGATGTGTGTGTCATGCAGGCCTGCAGTGAGAGGAAACTTTTTCCTGATGAGTAGGACACAGTGTGCTGTTAATCAGAAGGATTAGCCGATGAGTAACTCATCAATCAGTCCTCATCAACACTTCTGATAAATGTAATCAATAGCTGTTAGGGGCATTAGGGCATGATGGCCTGCCCATTTCTGATTTCTTTTCTACTGCTAGACTCCAGAGTCCTGCCCTAAACGGAGGACTTTGTTTTATTCCCACACTACATTCTTTTTTGACTTGGCGTCCATTCAGGCGACTGTCAGACTGAGTGAACTACAGATTGAAAGGATTTCAAATCAGGCTACAGGGCACAGACACTGAGGTGCCAGGATGTATTTTTAAACCCCAGTGTCCAGCTGTGTTTGCCTTCACTGTGAGCTGGTCACTGCTGCTGCTGCACAACACTTTCTTTTGTCGCCCCTGACTGACCTGTCAGTTCAGGGGTCTTAAGCTCCACAGAGGCTGCAGTCCAGACCTTGACCCCTGGCAACCCCTGGAAGCAAAGCAAACACCACACTTTACAGAGCTGTGCCACTGTCTCTTATAGTGCCAGAGAAAAGTAAAATGTGTATTATTTTTCTGTCCTGTTTTTGGAAAGAAAAAAGTAGTATACAATGGAAACTGAGATTATAAGGACTCAAACAGTGACATTGTAGGAACTGACCACATTTTACCGTAAATTATTATTACACAATTGAATTACAGATACTCACTAAAATCGACAATTGGACCAAAACATGTTTTTACATTTACGTATATCACGTAACAGTGAGGTGCACTTCCTAGGCATTGTTGACATCCACAGTATATCAGCCACTCTAAATATTAGCACTGAAGCGATTAGTCAATCAATTGATTATTCCACAGAAAATCAACCAGCAATTGTTTTCATAATCAATTATTCATTCAAGTCATTTTTAAGCAAGAATGCCAAAGAAAGACTGATTGTCACATAAAACACAGGGATTTATTTATTTTCCACTATTTTCTGACATTAGCAAAAATATTAGCAGAAGATTGATCGTTAATGAAAATGATCGTTAGTTGCAGCCCTAAATAGGAACATTTTAGGTACTGAAGCTTGTAACACATTTAATGCAATTGGCTTCAGATTATATTTTCAGACAACATTAGTATGCACCAATGAACCAAAAAACTCAGATAAAGTTCACTCAGGAAATTGCATGTCTCACTATCAATCATCAAAATATATTATTTGTGTGTGTAACTATATGTTTTTGCATATTTTTCAGATGTTCTGTAAAAGAAAAATCTGTCCTGTTTCCATAGAGGTAAAATATTTGTGGCTGCCCTCTAAAAAGAATATGCAGTAAATAATTATCTTGGCCAGTGCACACAACCCCATGTTATAATCTTATCGCAAAATGACTCTCATGCGCCAGCCATTATCCTTTTTCTTTCATAGCTCTGTCTGTATGAGGGGTGTGTGGCAGGGAGGGAAGGAGGGAGTGGGAGAAAGAAAGAACAAGAGGGGCGGAGGTGTGTGTGTGTGTGTGTGTGTGTGTGTGTGTGTGTGTGTGTGTGGGGGGGGTTGGTGGTGAAAGCACATTTGGAGTGAAGAGTTCCTCAGTCGGTAATTATCAATCCTTTAGGAATGCAGCCGCTGCTTTTACCAGACAAGCTGCTGCATGGCTACAGCGGCCTCGCAGCACACCAACTTGCATTACCCAGTTTACAGATCTCTGCATGGTACCGCAAGCACGCACACACACACACACACACACACACACACACACACACACACACACACACACACACACAGCGTCTACAACCTCAGTGAGTTTAGTTCCATAGCATTTGAGTTTATTATTGTCATTATTGTCTTAAGGCATTGTTGTGCTTATTTTTAATCACTGGCATTACCTACATGGTCTTTTTCTGAAACTGTATCCTTTCTGCAGCAAACAAAGGGACCACATAATGTCAGCAAAGACTTGTCTTTCTGTCCAAGTCCTCTGCACTGTGTGTTTATCCTGATACAGTACGTTGGTAGGGAACCAAATTGTAGGAAACTTGTGGCCACCCGGAAACCTGACTAGTAGTTTTGTAACGAATAGTTACATTTCCTGTAATCCTCTTTGTCAATGCAAAAATACTTCCCTTAAAATGGGAAATCTTTTCAATGACTCCCACAAAGCTCTTGTGAAAAACTCTCCTCAGTCATTTCAAAACTCCTCAAGCCATGGAGTTGAGTATTTTCTAAATTGTGTCTCACTGGCCTCATCATCCTTCACACTACATTTCTTGCACATTGAGTGTTTGAGCATGAGGGTGCAGAGCTGTTAGCCCAGACAAGGTTGCTTAAGTTGCTCTTCTTTGTTTAATAATGCCGAGAGAAGACGGCCAACGCCCTGATTGATGCCTATAGGTGCCACACAATAACACCGGTTTTTACACTGCTGAACACCATTTAGTTACAGAGTCAAGTGTAGTCAAGTGTTTTTTTTAAACTGTTATTGCCCAAACTGGCTGTTCCTGTAAATCCTATTTCAGTGATCTCAGCAGGGAGACTGGAACAGATCCGAAAGATCCTTTTTTTTTCTTCTTCTCCAAAACAAAGAATATTAACCTTGCTAATCTGTTTCCGTCTTGCAGATACTAACTACATTCAGCCTGACCTTAACCTCGCTCGCTGATGGCTAAATCATTCCACGTGAAACCCAGCAGCTCAGGTGTAGATGTGAATGGCCTCCTGGTTTAACTAAACCAGTCCTAATTCAAACAAAGGTGTCTGCCTGTATCACAGCTGCTCCCTCTTGGCTTTGCCTTATCCTCACGAGGCACTTGAGTCTGCCCAGTCAGCTTCCCTGTGTGACTCACTGCAGTCAAAGTTACAGTTCCTGGAGACCCCCCTGCCCCCGCGCGAAATTTACATTGTTCCTATTTGACAGAGTCAATAAGGGTGTGATTGCACTTGAGCATAAAATCAGTATTGTGAGTTTACCATATGTTTTGGGCTGCTGTGCCCTCCAGTCAGTGTTTTTAAGGCAGTCCAACTCTGAAATTAGATCAAATAGTATTTTAACCTACTTTTTAATGAAATGTTTAAACCAAATTCTTGCAGTTTGTCATATAAAACAAAACATGGGAAATTATTTTCTGTATAGTTCCGTGGATTGTCTTGTGGAGTAAATCCTGAACACAAATACTGAAAATTATTTGCAATTCCTCTTTGACGTGGAGCTTTTGAGTGTGAGTACATGCTTAAGGCGCCTGAAATAGTTTTCCGATATCACAAGAACTGGCTTTCCCTCATTCTTTTTTCACACAGGTTTGTCAAAGAATGGTACAGTAGAGCCCAGTGTAAGATGAGGATCTTTTGGTTTATTTGTGAATTTGGGTTTGGATTTGCACCATAAGCCAAGATACTGTGCTTTGCTTTATGCAGGGCAGGTATTATATAAGGAATTTAGTATATAAGGAGTTTATGTCCTCAAGCTCCACTCCAGGACATATAGCTTTCAAAAGTATACAATCAATCAGTGTCATTTTCCAGATATGCTGATAGAGTATCACAGTCAGTGCGTTTACCTGCACAGCAGTAACCTGGGTTAAGTGAATAACTTTTTTTTCAACTTATGTCAACATTACACAGACCGATCACTAGCTAAATCAGTCAAATTTAACAACTTCATGTTTAATTTACACATTATTTCAGTGTAGGACAGCACAGTGTTCCCACCGGATGACAGACAACTTGTTCGACTCTCAGCATGCTGACGGATTATGTCCGGTTCAAAAACCACTCCAGGAGAGTGGGGAGGGCAGTTGAAGCATGCACAGATGCTTAAACCGATCATAGCCTGGTTAAGTGTATACATGGAGGAATAACCCGGTTACTAAAGGAGTTCTCTACCTCTGTTAACCCGGGGTTATGAGATTTTAACCGGGGTAACGTTAAGGTGTTTACATGTTTTTTTTTAAACTGCATGTAAACGCACTGAGTCTATTTCATGACAGTGTATAAACTATACAGTATACACCGTTTACTTCATGCTGATGTGTACATACCGCTGTCAATGTCAGATAATCAGCCAGTGCTGCAGGTATTGACACACCGCGTTGAGGTTTGCTGTGTTTGAGCGGTATCTCCTGTCCAATGTGTAAGCCTGGCGTCTTTTGTAAAGGATAAGTAAACAGCATGTTGGAACACATACCTGCTCTGCCAGGGCTGGGCTGGGCTGGGAAACCACAGCGAGTTTAGTGTGTCTGTGAGAGAGCGAGAGAGAGAGAGAGACATAGAGAGAACAACAGCATTACCACAATCGAGTACAACCTTTTTGTTTGTAAATCAGCTTAGGGCATATGCCTTGATCATGGTCTTTCAGATTGTGATACACCCTGATGTGGTGTAGTGTAGGCAATACTGGTGGAGGTTTTTAGCTTATTGTGTGCTACAAATCCAACTTTAAATCCTTTTGTGCCTATAGTTTGTGTATTTTATGAATTGAGAGGTGTGGTTAGGGGATAAGTAACTGCTGGGACAATGAAGCAACTCTGTATTTAAGATGTCGGCCATGGTGTTAAAGAGAGATAAGAGAGAGGATTGTGAAAATTACCTTTTATTTCAAAACCCAGGATGTGACATTTTCTTTTGTAACTCTTAAGACAAATTGTAAAAAATAAATAAAAATAGATGTCATCAAACAAACGGGGAGAATTTTAAAGGACACTCCAACGTGTGCATAACCTTATTACATCTGTTTGCAAAACTGAAAATTGCAGGTTATGTGTTACCACAGCAAAGGTGGCATGAGTCAGCTCCTTATGACTGGACTGCACATACAGTGATCTGCTGGGTGGTCCTCCGCCGTGTCCCAGAGTTCTTAGCATTACTCTGTGATGGAAATAATAGCCTGAGGAGTTGTTGCACTCAGAGCAGCCCCGTGGGCTATAAATGAATGAACCAGCCCCCTGTCCTCCCGAGAGAGAGGCGTCTGATTATTGGCGACTGTATCCAATACAGATGCACAGATCTTAGTCATGCCCAAATGACTGTAATTTGGAGCAGGAGAAACACAGGGCTTAGTGCAGGGAGAGGCCCGGTACTTTTCTCCAGAGATGAATGCTCTTTCTTGTTATTGGCTTTTCACTACAACTCACTCCTTGCGTCTACTCCATACACACTGTGCCACATCAGATGTGATGAAGTTCAGCTGGGCTACATTAAGATAACAAATTACTTCAAAAACGCCATATGTATAAAGTTTAGAAAAGCATTCAAGTACTTTTAAGCACTGATCTTAAGCCTCTCATATGGGGCTGCATACCTCTCTGTGGACAGGGCAGAACCAGATTTAACTTTACTTTTTAGCCAAACAAGCAGTATTGTTGAGACTGAAAAAACGCATATTGGATGGATTACCATGAACTTTTGTACCAACATCCATGGTGCCCATCTTAAAGCTTTAGTGCTTAACTTTTGTATATTAATGAACGTCCATTACATTCAAGCCATTGCCAAATGAGTTGCTACAAATCTAATTAAGACTATCAGCTCCACACAACTTTCTCTGTATTTCTCAGAATGGCTGTGTTCAGAAGATTGTGTCGTCCGGCGACTTTCCCGCGCAGAAACTTGAGTGAAGATAATTACCTCTTCTGAAGAGTCCATCATGTTTTTTTAATCCTCCGTGTCCTCCTTGGCTACTAGCAACTGCGTGGAGGAGGGGTGGGGGCGCATGTGCGATTACGGAAGGCTTGTATTATGTGGACGCGCCGACAGTGTTGTTATCGTTACTTAGAATTCTTCATGGGGGAGACAGAAACTACGCACTCTAGCTTTAATCTCTTTGGTGATTAGAGTTCGGTACGTTCAAAAAGAAGCATGGTAGAAGCATGTGGAATGCTTTTTGGCTCACTGATGCTGAAGAGATTTACTCCTTTGGTATTGAAATTTGGTAGTGACTTAATACTATGGAGGCAATTTGGTCGGTGGCTAAAAGTATCGAAGTTCGTTACCCACCCCTTTTGGTGATGCTCTGACTTTTCCTCTGGCGCCATCATCTGGTCAAACTTTTAGTTTGTCCAATACTATGGTTTTATGGAGTAGCATGTTCCTGCAATAGAAGAAGCTGCAATTATAGGACCTCATTTGTAGGACCCTAGATTTTTGAGTAGTTGTAGACCTATGTGTAGTTACCGTAACCCTAACCCTGTCTTTTAACCTAACCCTAACATAGCACAACTTAGGACTGCGGTCCTGAAACTGCAGCTTCCTCTGTTGCAGGGACATAGTATAGGGGTTTATTACCAAATACCTGCATAACTAATAACATTCCCATCAGCTTTTTGTGTAGTGCTAGAGACGGAAATAGGGTCAACATTATACCTGATAAACATCAACATGTGCTGTGCCTCACAGAGAAGCTAGCATGGCTATAGGCTTGTTTCTGCTTTAAGTTGTAATGAAGACCAATGCCTTTATTATGGTACACCTTGCTCAAACTAATGCAGTCCAATACAACAGTCCTGCAACAAATCCTACCTTCACAAGGGTTCAGTTTTTGAGAGTCAAGATTTGACTGATAAAAAAGTTAATTTATGACCAATGTAGGTATCTGGCTTTAAAAAGGACCCATCTGTGGCTGGCTTGGCTCAGTGGGTAGAGCAGGTGCAGATATACTGAGAGGTTTATGCCTTGACGCAGAGGTCAAGGGTTCGAATCCGACCTGTGACAATTTCCTGCATGTCTTTCCCCTCTCTCCCCTTTCTCATGTAGCTGTCCTATCAATTAAAAGAGGAGGGCACATCTGCTTGAAAACTTTCCATACGATGCATCTAAATCCGTCCTCTAACTTCTCATCGCAGCACCCCCTCTGCATTACACATAGTTTTGATGATGAGAAGCAGTTTGGAAAAGTCACATTTGCAATCCTCAGAGAACATGACATAGGTTTCTGTGGTTTAGCTTCATAGCTTGTCGAGGGCAGGGAAGTAATCCAAGCGACTGTGAAAGATGTGTGGTTGTATTGCTCACACATTGCTTGTGCTAAAATCTGCCTGCAGTGTTATGCGTGACCGTGAAGCAACATAGCAGCCAAAAACTTTTCAGAAACTTTGTCGAGAGCAAATCATCAAGGTATTCATAATTCTCTCACTCTGACTCCGCTCCCACCTTTTTCCAGTCTTTGTGGGCTTATTTACAATCTGCGACTCCTGTCATCTTAAGAGCTTGATCCTACTTTTAGAACTGTGATTTGGAGATAAGTATCTAATATAGTACACAGCTGGAAGAAGCCCAGTGTAAGCTACAGATCCCCAGGAGCAAGGCTGGGAAACCTGCCTCAAAGTAAAGGAGTTCAGCAAGGTGAAGGGGTGGAGAAAAATAATAAAAAAGATGAAGGAAGAAACTGAAACATAACAAGGAACATGAAACAGAAACTACACTAATATATGTATGGACACTGTTAGTTAAAAACGCCTCAATGCACATTGGTGATTGTTTATTTTTCTATTCTCTAGCTCTTCCTAGTTTGCAGTTGTGCCTCTGTGTAAAACTGCAAGAGCTTTACGGGTGCGGTTTTGTAAATTATGACTCCATGTTATGGAATGAAGGGAGCGGTGCCAGTTCTTTCTTCGCAGAACTGTGAAGTTTGGTTTAGAGTCAGGAGGTGGTCTGGGTAGGCTGAGTGAGTTGAATGAGCAGTGCCCACGGAGACGCACAAACATAAAAAGACATACACACACACACACACACACACACACACACACACACACACACACACACACACACACACACACACACACACACACACACACACCCCAGTCGGGGTTGTCTACATTGCAATGCAATAGTTGTCTGATTTATTAGCAGAACAACTGGATTTGTCAGGTTTTGTACACTTTACATCACTGCCAAGCATTTCCTGAAGTATAGTTTAGGTTTTAACGTAATTTAAATACGTTGAAAGAACCACTTTTCTTCAAGATGAAAATCCTCTTACCAAGGCTTGAAACCTGTTTGACATAGGTGTAATCCATCATCTTGAACCTTGGTGCCTTTGTGCTGCATTCAATGAAGCACCAATATCTACAACATCAACTGTGGAAAAGCATTCAAATAATGACCTTTTGTTGATGAGGAAATGAAACCTGGAAGGCAGACAGTAGTCAGATACAGTAAGATATTGTTGTAAGAACACTGAATTTGGCAGCTTCTTGGGTTAAAGGTTTCTTTGTAGCAGCCAACTCTTCAATATCAGATGTTGTGATTTTCTTGAACAGAACAGCGAGGTTGGTTTTCATAACAGCCCCTGCTTGCAACTGCACACAATGTTATGGTAACTTTGAAAATAAATAAGACTAAAAGCAACATTTTTGGTCAAAATTCACTGTGATGGAAAGTAAGTTTCAAGTCTCTATATGTTGATTTTATTACCGTACTGGGATTCATTGAAACCAGTGGGAGCCAGGATCGTTAACAAATCAATCAAAAAAATCTGTTATGGTCCTTTGATTAGTACCTCTCGCTAAATGCCAGCACATGTAATATTTGATGATGATGATGATGACTTAATGGTAATTTTGGCCTCCCCTTTTTTCAGGGCGTTGCTCCAGTGTGAGGTGCTATGTCAAACCGTGACTCAATGGGGTTTGGGGAACTGATTCCCCAGGATGTGGTCGATATTTTTGCCCAGGACAAGCACAGCAAAAGGGCCCGGAAGAAGCGCAGTAACTCCCTGGGCCGGGCTCTGGGCTGGCTGAAGGGCAAGAAGAGGAAGGATCTCAATGCTAAGGGGCAGAGCCTGGGACTAGGTCCTGCACTCGACTTAGCTTTGGATGGGCACCCTGCTGGACATCAGGGTGGACACAAGGGAGGACAGAAGTCAGGAAGGCAGGCTCATCCTCAAGGTACCGGTCATGGTTTAAGCCTACAGGATAGTCAATGGCCACTTTATCCCCTTCATTATTCTATAAGTGTGTTTTGTAACTACTATTTGACAATATTTTAAATTAAGAAAAAACTAACATTTCCTGGATAATTGGGGGGATGGGGGGGACAAAGACCATTATAGAAGTGAATACAGTGAACACTATTTGACACAGCAAATATCATATACAGTATTTCTAGCTATTTATTAGGCTCTTCCCTACTATGACATGTGTCAAGATATGGCTGGCTTACCACCTTGGCTAAACAACTTTCTTGGGGAAACCCCGAAATTTCATACGTTCCAGAAGGCCATCATGGGTGTCATTTAACATTCAAATGAGAATCATCTTGCAGAGACTTGAAAGCTGCTTAAAGTAGCTAATTCATTACAGTGAACGATTTTTTTTTGCCAAACTTGTGCTGCTCTTGGTGTTTGTGTTTGCTCCTATAATATGACTTAATAATGTAGGACTGAGAGAAAATTAAATCAGCTTCTCAAATGAGTACATTTGTCATTGTAAATTAAATATGTTTCTGGCCTGTTGGTTGGATTAAACAAGGAATTCGAGAGCATCACCTTAGCCTCTTGGAATTTGCAGCAGTTTCACTACTTTTAAACAATTTCCACAGCTGGCAATCAGTTTTTAGAAGTTAGAGCATCCCTTGAATGCATCACCACAGAGTCTTTGCCATAGAAGATAAGGTACATTTGACACATGCATACAAAAACCAAAACATAAAAGCGACAAATTATTAAACTGTGATGAATTCCCTATGTCAATCAAGGTCATGCCAGTTGATTAACATTGTGTACTGACATGAAAGAAACCAACGCGGCCTGCAAGAAAGGAAATTACTCCTAAAAAATCTAAAAAAAACATTTGTCATTAAGATGAAGCTTAATGAAGATTAAGCATGTTATTACCAAGTGAAGTCATTTGTTGCTAATGGGCTAAAGCACCAACCAGTGTGTTCCAGTAATGTATTGAACCTTAACAGGGAGCTCTTTATAAGACATAAAGACATATAAGACATTTCTATAGAGAGCAGTTTACCTTTAAATGAGTAGGAATAAGTTAAATATGCTGCTCCTTGGCTCCGGGCATGTGTGTTTGTTTACTGGAGGGATGTTTGAACAGACTGACTTCCTACTCCCCTTCTGACCTTCAGTTTGCTTTGTTTGCCATGAAAAAAAAATACCATCATTTAACTCACCTGATCTTCAGGTGACATGGATGGTGGCCACCATCCGCGCACGTCTGAAGTGGATGGTGGGTTTTATTTTAACCTTTGTGCAGCCACACACATACGCCCACACACAGTCAACAACTCACACACATAGTGAATGCAAAAAAGTTTTTCACACGCTCCCAAGAAACATTGCAGCAACACACTATTCCCAGAGCTGTGGGATCTTGTTGGAGCTTGCACATTTGCACTCATATGTCAGCATGCTGAACTAACCCAGTCCTGTTTTCTTTTTCTGAACTCAGTTTACTTTCCAGTGTGAACTGTAAGTACTAACTTTAGTTTTACAGCATCATTAATCACACCTTGATGCAGTCTAACC